>NC_045609.1:10143207-10451628 GCF_009762305.2 Zalophus californianus | reverse complement strand
GGAATCCTCAGGCTCCAGAGGGCAGTTCGACATCCTTTCCCTTACACCAGCCAAGATTACAGGGATAATATATTTGCTTAAACACACAGACATTCAAAAATAAACCAGACATATTTTGGTTCCAGAATTCCTCTCCTGAATATTGCAATAATACTTTGCGTTTGTTTTGCCTTTATTTCCTGTGAAGTCCAGACTTTCATAGAGAATGAGAGTTTAATTTTTTTCTTTTTTCCCCTTTGAGTTTTTTTATAGGTATTCTTGTCTTTACTAATAAGTCCCCAAGAGACAGAACTGCCCAAGGTAACATATTGAGTGCTAGCTAAAAATAGCAGTCCTGTATTCTTACCATAAAGTATGAATATTTTTTGAGTAGCCAAAAATGGGAAGACGTTTCCTAGGCATTTAGAATGTTCCTGATAAAGACCAGTAAAGATCTAGAGATAAACGATATGTATTTACACTAAACTAAGTTGGTATCTTAAAGTCACAAGTTTGAAATTTGAATACTATCTTTGAAGCTTGAAGGGAGGGGTTCAGAACAGATGCACCTTCCAGAATGTGTCACTTTGGCACATGGATTATTTTGAGCTGAAGGCAGTTGAGACCCTTTGTGCTTAAAAGAAACTTTTGCCCCCTCCCCCAAACACACAGGAGAATCTAAATTGAGGGTCTTTCCCAGAATGAGGGTTATTAACAGAGATAAATTTTATCTGAGTGACCCATTTGTATGGTAGGGCAAACATCTAATTACCAAACATTTGTTTTTCTTATCACCCTGTGAAGTAAGTGCATTCCTTTCCTCTGAAATCCGAGGGCCCTACCCCCTTCTCCTTAGTTCAGAATGCCATATAGACCTCAGTTTGCCTGTCTTTGGGATTTCCGTGTCTATGGGGATTCCCCGTACATACACCCATTAAATTTGATTTTCACCTGTTAATCTATCTCATGTCAGTTTGATTTTTATTCCAGCTAGAAGGAACTTTGAGGGGACAGGAATTTTTGCTTCCTGACAAGCTGAAAATTGGCATTCGTCAAAACACCGATAAATCGCCTCAGAAAAAGTCAAATGATTTTTAGGCAGAATAGACTTGAGAAGATACTAAATCACCCAGCACTGTAAACATGTGAATTATTATTATAGTCCTTAAACATTATATAACGTATATAGCCATTAAAGAAGAGAAACATTGCAGTTGCCTTTCAAAATTGCTTTGACCATATCTGAACAAATAATATAATTCTGCACTTGCCACTTATTAACGTTCCCTTCCAATACAAAAGAATTTCAGTTAACGTCATCCAGGAACCAATGCATGTGACAAGGCTGCAATTTTCACCTGCAGATCGCATATGAACCTAGAAAATTGTTCAGCTACGAAACATAAGTGGAATGTTCGTAGAGACAGTAACTTGGTGTAAAGTTCTGCACACTTTTTCTGTAAAAGGCCCAAGAGCAAATATTTCAGGCTTCACAGGCCCATAACTGTTCAGCACTGCGGCCATAGCATAAAGCCAGGCACACAGGCAAGACACAAATCAGTGACTACAACTGTGTAACAATAAAACTTGTATCAACACAGACACTGGGCTGAATCTGACCAGTGAGCTATGTTTTGTTGACCCTAGACACAGAGTATTTACTCAATTTTGCATGCAGTCGTTCAACAAACATCTACTGAACATTGATAACATTCTGAATAGGTATTAAATCCTAGGCAGATGAAACTTTGTGAAATATCTCAAACTTTAAATTGATTATACTTTGGCATGAAATTACAGAGGAAAAGTTACCTAATGGACAGAGAGGAGTGTAGGATACAGGCTTGCATGGGATGTCAACCCAAGAGAAAGCTTTTAACCGCAACTGGTCCAAAGATGAAGGGAAGGAAGAAAATATTTGCAAACCATGTGCCACATTCATAGGTAAATCCACCCTCCCCACAGTTCCAGGAGGCTCAGCAACCCAATTCACACTGTAAGAATCCATTCAGGCAATTCAACCACAAAAATCATTAACATGTATAAGGTCTTGTCTGCAGGAATAACCCCTTAGATAAGCTTTCTAGGGCCTCACAATGAACTGCATTCAAATGAAACTGTCCCTTCATTTAAAAACTCTTAAACTTACAATATTGTTATTTGCTGGCTGGAGCAGTGTAATTACTTTTTGCTTTGGAATTATGTTTTCTCGTGTATCTTATATATCTTACATTTTTGTGTAAGATAATCTTTGTTCACATCTTATTTATATTTCTATTATGGCAGTTACCATAACAAATATCACGTATCAGTTCAACTTTGATCTTTTCTTCTCCAAGAGATGGTTCCTTCCTTGGTTAAGGTACTGTAAGTTCTAAGTCACAAAAAAGAAAAACACTTTTTTTTTTTTTAAGATTTTATTTATTTATTTGACAGAGAGAGACACAGCGAGAGAGGGAACACAAGCAGGGGGAGTGGGAGAGGGAGAAGCGGGCTTCCCGCGGAGCAGGGAGCCCGATGCGGGGCTCGATCCCAGGACCCCGGGATCATGACCTGAGCCAAAGGCAGACGCTTAAAGACTGAGCCACCCAGGCGCCCCAGAAAAACATTTTCAAACTCATATAAGTAAAAGGAAAATTTCCTAGAATGACTTGTTTTTCAAAATGGAAAACAGAAGCTAAAAGTATCTCTGGGCCTCTTGAGGGGTCAGGCCTGAAACTAAACAGACTAAGCCAACTCCACCTCTAGGTCCACAGGCTTGCTTCCTTTTGCTTCTTGTGTTTTGTCACTGCATTTCCTGCAAAATGATTTATCAGATATTCTGTGTTCATACATGGTAGAAAATAGTTGCCTCGGTCCATGTTCCACCAGGCATGAAGTAAATCATCAAACCTGTCCGGAATCCAAATTCCTAGGACTGAGTATTTGGTTCCAGGTGAGGTTAGGAGTCCAGCCCTGAGCCCTTCTTCCTTGCCTGAAGAGCAGAGTTATACATAGTACAAACACACTCTACACGCATCCCTTTTGTCATGAAGGATTAGTTTTAAGAGAAAAGGGCTTCAGGCCAAGAACAGTAGTCGAACTATTTGTTTTAATCTCCAGGGTTTTGTACAATGCCTGGAAGGAACACTGTAGCAATCCAGATTAGAAATGACTGCCTCGAACTAAGGCAGTGGCAATGAAGACGGTGAGTAGGAGACCGGGTCATAAATATTTAAAAGGCAGGATAACAGGATTTGATGACGAATATAGGATGTGAGCAATGAAGAAAATGGTTGAAATGAAGGGACATTTTTATTTTGTGGATTCAACAAACACAGAATCCCCTCAAGAGACAAGTTTGCATGAGTTACTCATTAGGGTGTGGAATTTTAAATTTTGTTAAATATTCTCCTGGTGGGTGAGATAAATGTGCTGTGTAATGTAGAGGGACATGCGCTCCTCTCTGTAGGGAATCAAGTGATTGGACTAGGTAGAGACCCGTTCTCTCCTTCTATCTCTTCCTACCCCAGTCCAATTTTGCTCAGCAAAGGAAGCTTTTCCGGCTAGATGCAGAGACAGTGTACGGGAGAACTTAGAAAGAGAAATCTGAGTCACCATAATTAAGCAAAGTAGGGGACGGGAGTGCTAGCCCAGCACACACTGATTTATATGGAAGTAGCTGAACATTTTCTCGATTTGGCTGGTAAAGGCCCACTCCTCCAGGTTTAGGGATGAAATGATTGCCTACCACCTTCATTACATCATTACTTCTTTCCGTGGGGCCTGAGTGGGAACACAGACCTGCAGATGAATAAATCAGAGATTGTATTTAAGGCATCCTTGGCACAGGATTTCCTGCTGGGACTCTAAACTGAATCCTTGCTTCTGAAAAGCAATTTTTTAAAAACTTCTATGAGAACAAAAGAACAATCATGGTTGGAAAAAACTGTAGCTGCTCTCTGCTTGTGTGTGTGCCCAATCATTTGCCAGAGCTGCTCACAGAACTGCTTATGGAAGGGATGCTTAGGGCGCCGCATGGGGGAAGGGCTGTGGAGCTTTCATTCTCTTTCTGGGTCCCCTACTTTACCAGAACCTCCACAGGTCTACCAACTTGCAAGTTCTGTGAACCCCATCCTTGTGGGTCTGTACGGAGGCTTATTATGTAGGCATCACTGACTAAGCACTGGCCTTTGGCGGCTGATTAAACTTTTGTCCCCTCTCTCCTCCCTGGGGGCCAAGACTTGGGCTGGAAGGTCCAACCCCTGACACAGTGGTTGTCCAGGCATCCAGCCTTATCCTTCTGGCTTTCCAACTGTCACCTCAATTAACACAAAAGCAATGTGGTTGAAAGGGGCTTATTATGAATAACAAAAGGCCTTTTATGGCTCTTATCGCCTAGGAAATTCCAAGGGTTTTTAGAGCTCTGCCAGAAGGGAATGAAGACTGAATATATATTTCTTATTAAAAGCCACCATATCACATTACCCTTTCTGAAAATTTATTATTTCATACATATTGTTTGTATGTGTGCACCTATTTTTGTGACAATAGCTCCTAGAGACTGATCCAATTTATTTAAATTTTTCAATTAACTGATAATAGCAAGTTTTTATGGGAATAATAGTAATTTTTTTCTCTAAATGGACCTATTCTAAATTCAAATTAAGATAAAAACTGAGTGAGAACTTCCGAAAAAAAAAACTATCTGGCATCCTAGTATTTCAATAACTAATTCATTTCACGTTCAAAACACGAAAGCAACATGGTGCTACTTAAAATTGTTCTTTTATATTTTATGCTTTTATTATGAGGTAAATGTGTAATTACAATAGTGATGTACTAATTTTTTGCTGCTCTCTTGAGCAAAACAAAATCAAGCCAGCCTGAAATAACACAAAAAATTTAATTAGGGAATGATTTTATATAATCAATCTTATATTGCTTTCAGATACTATTGGGCACTGGGGATGAAAGGCAGGCTAGCTCAGAAGGCCCAGAGAAGGGTTCTGTCACACCAGCCAAGAGGGTCCTTGACTTCACGCAGGATAGAAATCAAACATGAGCAGGAGAAAGTGAAAGCAGAGTTTATCAAATAGTGAGAATGACAGAGTATAGCATCTGGAGTGTCTGGGAGACTCGAAAGAAAAGGAGACTGAGTCTCATTGTTGCTTGGGGTTAGGGTTTAGATCGGAAAGGGGTCCAGGGTATGTGTTCTGTCAGGAATCTAGGATAAGGTCTGATCAAAGACAGGTGACAGGTGAATAATAGGTACTATTTTATGAATCACTGAAGGTACGGGGTGTTGATGACAGCATCAGCCGAGGAGGTTTGTTCGAAGCTAATATCCTGGAACATTAGCTTTGGGATCAGGCTCTCCTTGACGTCATCAGGTGTTTGGGGGCCTGGGAGAAACTCACAGAATGATTAACTTTCTTGCTTCCCCCTTCGGGGTAGGAATATAGCTTCTTTAGTTTTTACTCAGACACAAGGTGAACTATAGACCATGAAAAAATAAGGCCTGGCAGGAAAATAGCAGAAATGGAGCTTTTCCAAAATGGAGTCCCTTCAGCTTCCTGATTTCACAGGGAGTTCCCAAGTTTGAGAAGATTTTCTTTAGTCTTTGAGCAAGGACCTGGGCAGAGATGGTCAGAGTAGACTCTGAAAAGAATAGAAGTGCTATTTTCTTTTTCTTTTATATATGTTTGTCCTGCTAAGAACAGAATATTCTGTGTAACTTCTTTTTTTATTGTGTGGGTTTTTGTTTGTTTTTTTTTTTTTGAAGCAAATAGGAAATTTTACATAACTAAAATAGCAGTGGTCACATGAATGAATGTGAGTTACCTGAAATTTTAGAAGTCAGTAATGGGGGTACCTGGTTGGCTTAGTCAGTAGAGCATGAGACTCTTGATCTCAGGGTTGTGGGTTGGAACCCCATGTTTGGCGTGGAGCCTACCTAAAAAGAAGAAATAAATAAAAATTAAAAGTCAGTAATTAGACAAATTAAATATTTTAATTGTCACTCATTTATTTGTCCGTTATCTAGAATAAATTATGTTATTGTCCAAAATGGAAGAAGAAGAAGAAGGAGAAGAAGAAAGAGAAGGAGAAGGGGGAGGGGAAGGGGAAGGGGGAGGGGAGGGGGAGGGGAGGGGAGGGGGAGGGGGAGGAGGCAGAAGAGGAAGGGAATGAAGAAGGAGAAGGAGAAGTATAATCTTCTAAGCTCTGAACATTGCATACATTATTCAATTTGAGAAACAAATAAGCATACAAACAAACAGAAAATATCCACGATACACTTCTTTCTTCTTACTAGTCCCTTAATAGTGCATAGTAGAAACAATGGTCCCAAGCCGATGGAACGTCCAATAAGCCTTGTCCAAACACAACCAAGAAGCATAATATTTCCTTTTGATCCAAACCAAAGTATATTCAATTCTTTAGCAAACTTGGGCTGTTGGTTAAGTGTTTGGAGAGATTTGGGGGGACATCAGATGCACTGTTGGATTTCAAAGAAATGAAGTGGGGTGTTGTGAAACAGGCACCAGGATGGACGACACTAAGTAAGCAACACTGCATCAGGCAAGTGTGTCCCTTCAGAGCTTAGCTCCCCACTGCCCAATCTCTAACTGGTCTTCCAGATACAAGAAACTGTCACTACCGAATTACTTAAGTGAATAACTGATACTTTATGAAATCTTAGAAAACTATTTCCAATGCCAGCGCTTACAAGGTTTTGTTTGTTCGTTTGTTGTTTGTTTGTTTTTTGCATTCTCAGAAGATCATAGTTAAGTTTTGGCAATGAGTAAACAACACTTGGCAGCTGGTAAAAACATGAAGCAAGGACTACCTATTGCTGGATCTCACTAGCGTGGTTCAGAGTAAAAATGGTGTGAGCATACTGATTCCCCTGGGTGAAGAATTGGCACTTGTGAGTTTCAAGAAACTTTACTGTCCTCAAAAGAGATTGGGACTCATGCCAACTTTTGCAGATGGGTCACGTTATGACATACTAAAACAGAAAGCAGCTGTGTGCTTTAATAGAATAATTTCAGACAACTTTCCTCAAAAAAGATGCATACAAGTAAGGTGTCCATCTCTTCATGCTTTGCCACTGATTTTTCTCTTTTTGAGAACAAGGTAGCCTGTAGACATTTGGCCCATATGGCATTTTTATTTTTTTAATTCAGAGATTTCAAACAGAAATATGAATTTTGGGGCTTCTCTGGAAGAGTCAGCAAATACACAAAGTAGAGTATTTTGGACTCTCTTTCCTGAATGGCTACAGTCAGCCAGAATTGAGTAGCCCTACTCTCTTTAAAAGGGCACATGTATTCCCCAGGCTTGGCATTGACTTTTAACCATTATCTGATAATGTTAGACAAAACCAAGTTAGTGATGTTTACCGGACAGCAGTTGGGAGGTAACACGTATGTTTTTGCCACTGTTTAACATTATTGTTATGTATTTGCCATATAGACATACTTATTAGCATATTTTACATTTTTCATACTAATATATTTTATAAAATTTGACAATCTATGATCTCAAGGTGTTTTCTTCCTATAAATTATCTACCCATTGCATTGTAATAAGAGGAACTGAGGGTATGCAAATACTATGAAGTTTCATGTAACATCATGTGCTTCATAATACTTTAGGGGAATCAACACAGACCATGAGAAAAGAGAAGAGAATTTTATTCAAAATCTCTTGTGTGCCATAAGAAATTCCGTTGAAGTTTAAATTAATACCGGTTGAATAATCAAAGCAAATATTGTCCTGCTGAATCTTACCTCATTTAAGTTTCAGTGCTATGGTCAGGTACGTCCTCATCAGAAAGTACCCATGAACTAGGCACATTCACAGGCACAAAGAGCAGCAAATATCTCATTCAAGTGCTTCATTGGGCTTCATGAACGGCTCTGGTCTCTGCCCAAGTTCAGGTTCATGTGTCCTCACCTAGAGGTGGTTTGCACCCATGTAAACCTTCACTGTCTCTAAAAACATGACTTTTTTCTACTCCAAGTAGTATAATCCTTAAGGGAGAAAATGAAGACAGAAGTGATAGATACCAGCAAGATACATTTATTGTTTTATTTTATTTTATTTTATTTTATTTTAGCATAGTGTGGTGTAGGAAAGATGTTAGGGTTCAAAGCCAACGGCCAAGAAAGAATTCTTGAGGTGTCTTTGGTGCAAAAAGGTGATTTTATTAAAGCATGGGGACAGAACCTGGGGGTAGAAAGAGCTGCAGTGGGGTCATGAGGAGCGGCTGATTATATATAATGTCAAGTTGGGAGGGAGTTAGGGAGAGTATAAGTCTCTAAGGAATCTTGGAAGCAAGGTTTCCAGGACCTTGATGGGACTAGCAATTATTGGGAAAAGGTCATTTATTACCGTCTAATAAAACCTTAGTCATAAGATCCTTCAAATGTGGTCGGTGGGTCATACACTTGGAGGGTGATTGCCAACAGGTATCTTGGTGGGTAGAGACAAAGGAAGTTTCCAAAGGAATTTTTGTATTCTAAAGTAGAGGATCCTGGGGGTCGGGCTAAGATTGAGCAAAGTATTAACATCGAGGCATCTGAATTCCTAGAGGAAGGTCACTCTGCCTGTTTCAGTGGGCTGTAGGCAGTGAGGAAATCTAATTTTTCTTTGCCTTTGCCTCCCACATCACAGTGGACACACAATGTTACAATTTCGGGTGTACAACATAGTGATTTGACAAGTTTATACATGATGCTACACTCCCTACAAGCATAGCAACCATCTGTCAACACACAAGGTTGTTACAATAGCATCCATGGTGTTCCCTGTGCTGTGCCTTTCTTTCCTGTCACTTACTCATTCCACAGCTGGAAGCCTGTGTCCCCTACTCCCCTTCACCCATTTTGCCCATCCACCCCACCGGCTTCCCTCCCGCAGCCATCAGCTTGTTCTCTGCATTTATAGGGCTGATTCTGCTTTTTGTTTATTTATTCCTTTGGTTTCTAGATCTGGAAAGATATTTTAATGCCTCTCTTCACTAGAAAGGAAAGTATCAAGAGGAAGTTGGAGAATACAGATCAATGGGATTTACTGGTTATACCTGTGATTAAGAAATAAAATTAGCTGTCAATATGGGGAAAAATTCAAACTGGTTAATTAACTATAATACTGCTACCCAATTAGCTATGACTTTGACTTTTATTCTCATGGTAGTGAATCCTATGGTTACATTTTGTCTTTATACAAATTTTATTTTACTATGGTACTTTTGTGAAATAGATTATATTTTAAAGAACTTTGAAGTTTATATTTGTCTTAGATAGGAAAATACCATTGCAAAACAGCATCAATTAAATGAATGGAAGAATAATTATTTGCTTAATTTTAATCTTTAAAGTTTTTTTACCAGACTTTATTTATTTATTTAATTTATTTATTTTAAAGATTTTATTTATTTGACAGAGAGAGACACACAGCAAGAGAGGAAACACAAGCAGGGGGAGTGGGAGAGGGAGAAGCAGACTCTCTGCTGAGCAGGGAGCCCGATGCGGGGCTCGATCCCAGGACCCCGGGATCATGACCTGAGCCGAAGGCAGACGCTTAACGACTGAGCCACCCAGGCGCCGCTCCCCGCTTTTTTAAAGATTTATTTATTTATTTATTTATTAAAGATTTCTCCATTTATTTGAGAGAGAGAGAGAGCATGAGCTGGGGGAGGGGCAGAGGGAGAGAGAGAGAGAAGCAGGCTCCCCTCTGAGCAAGGAGCCCGATGTGGGACTGGATCCCAGGACCCTGGGATCATGACCCAAGCCGAAGGCAGACACTCAACCAACTGAGCCACCCAGGGGCCCTAAGACTTTATTATTTTAAGGACCATTTTAGGTTCACAGCAAAATTGAGAGGAAGGTACAGAAATTTTTCATATACTCCTGACCCACACTCACGCATAGCTTTTCCTTAAAGTTTTTGGGGGTTTTTACTTTTTTATTTTTATTTTTTTATTTGAGATAGAGGGCGAGTGGGGGAGGTGTGCAGAGGGAGAGAGAATCTCAAACAGGCTCCGCGCTAAGTGCAGAGCCCGACACGGGGCCATCCCATGACTCCCAGACTACACCCCAGTCGAAACCAAAAGTCAGACGCTGAAGGGACTGCACGACCCAGGCACCCCTCTTGCATAGCCTTTCCTCTTATCAACGCTCGCCAGCAGAGTGGTACATTTGTTACAACTGAAGAACCTAAACTGACACATCATCACCCCAAATCAGTTTACATTAGGGTTCCCTCTTGGTGCTGTACATTCATTTCACGGTTTAGACAAATGTGTAATGACATGTAGTCACCGTTATAGTATCATCTGAAGTAGTTTCGTTGCCCTAAAAATCCCCCATGCTCTGCCTCTGTATCCCCCTTTCCTCCCTAACTTCTGGCAACCACTAATTTTTTTGCTGTTTCCATAGTTTTGCCAATTAATTAAATTTTTTTTAAGTACAAGACAAAGATATGGTATAATATGAGGCAGGGTTTGGATATGCTTTCCTTATTCTTGGAATAACCAAAAGATGACAAATGTAAATAACTTTTCCAAGTAGCAAAGCAAATCTCTAGCAGAGGCAAGAATCTGCAGTCCGTTTTTTTCTTTTTAATACTCCCCAATATTTTTCCATAGCAGTAGATTTACTTTATGATCCCAGCTGACGCTTCTGAGAAAACATTGTGAACCAGATGACTTCATTTAACATAGAGAAAAATTATATTAACTGATTTTAAGATATGTATCTTCTGTCTTAACATATATATTTTCTGACGTAAGACAAAAATATATGTATTTTCTGAAATTCCTTTTAGGGTCCTCTTCATAAGAGGAATTTCCATGTAAACAATTTTTCTATTAAGAAACTGAATTGTCTTGAAGTGGACCTCTAGTTATTTAACTGGGAAGAGCACTAGTCAGTAGAGGCACTTAAGGGACTGTCTTCAAAACCTAATGATGTAATGTATGGTGATTAACATAACATAATAATAAAAACTATATATATATAAAAAGGGACTGTCTTCCTCTGAGTTCTTACCTCTCAGCAGGGGAGGTGAGTTGTCAGATGAAAAAATCCATGTGAAGGGAAACAGAGTCTTCCACTTCATATAAACTGCAGTTAAGAATGATATACATTCCCATTGATGTTTTATAGCTTTTGGGGGTCATTAATTTGGGTAGCAAAAATAAAAATATTGGAACAAATATTTTCATTATCATTTATTAAAATCGAAGGCCCCCCTCGACTGTGCAAGCATTGCAAAAATGTCCATTCATTAACTGTTTAATCAACCAATGCCTATTACATACTCATATAACAGTAAATTCTTCTAACTTGACCCAAATCTTAAGAATTACCATTTTTCATTTTTCTATTCTCTTTTTTTTTTTTGAGAGAGAGAGAGAGAGAGAGCAGGTGAGTAGGGAGGGTCAGAAGGAGAGAGAGAATCCCAAGCAGGCTCCACACTCAGCACGGAGCTCGATTCGGGGCTTGATCCCATGAACCCGAGATTGCGATCTGAGCCAAAATCAAGAGTTGGACACTCAACCGACTGAGCCACCCGGGCGCTTCATCTTTTTCTCTTTTGATCTTATCACTTGGATGATCTTATCACATATGACTTTAAAAATAACCTATACACTCATGACACCATGTGCATTTCAGTTGTAACCAGAATGATTCAGACCTTTTATTGACTTTAATTATTATTTTGGAAAACAAGTATATCACAATTTGTACCAAAACCCCACTGATTATCAGTAGCACAAAATGATCTATACTTGACCTCAGGCTCATGTGTCTGTGGGTCAGCTGGTGTGGCTCTGCTTCATGCTGCCAGGCCATAGACAAGCTCAGGAGCAAACTTCCATGAGTGTTTATTCGGGGGCCTAACGGGACTGTGGCGACCCAAGAGAAACCAAGCAAACGCATTTCTAGGTTCTGCTTGTACCGCAGATGCTAACATCCCTTTGACTGAAATAAGTCGCAGAGCCGAGCTCAAATCAAGTAGTAAGGAGTGCTTCTGTCTGCCATGATGCGGTAGGGGAGCATGTGAACGTTATGAAACAGAGATCTAATTTACCTCCACGGAGAGAGGCTGCTGATTAATGAAGCGTGTGCCTAACTGGAGACAATAGCCAAACAAATACTACAATTAAATTTGAAAAAGTATCACAAGGGGAAGATAAAGATAAGTGCATACATCTATGGTCCAGAAAGGAAGATATAATTGAGAGTCAACAAAGCCAAAAGTTGATTTTTCAAAAATAACATTAAACAGGGTCAAATACATGGCAAATTTGATCACAGAGAGAAAAGGAGAGAGAGAGGGAATGGGTGGGAAGAGGAGCAAACATGTATTCCTTTCACTGCTCTGTTTCTTTTTCAGTTCACTAGGGTATATGCGTGTAGGATCAGAGAGATTCGGAGAGTTCTTTCTTTGCTCTATTTGATAGCCTAGCAATGCTGTAACTGATATATTCATTTTAGTTGTCCAGAATCTAGTTGTATTATAGTTGCCAGACCCTGTAGAGTATCTAGTTTGTCATATTTCTGAAAATTAAAGCCTCTATCGCTGCAGATCCCAGAATGTATGCAACTTATTTGGGGCTGGACCCTGGTCATTGAGAGAGAAAAATCCTCCCTTTGCTTGCGTTAGTTGTGGATAAGAGAGGACTCTCTGACAGCCTACAGAATTTGCATGAGGGAAATCATGGGAAAAGCACAGTATCTTTGTTCCGTTCCAGTAAGCAAAGCACCCAAGTGGAGAGGTCGTAGGGCCCTGGGGCTGAATCAGGCAGCACTCTGCTCCTCGTTCCCTTCCAGATGATGGGACTGATCCCTGAGAGCCGCCTTGTCTAATAGTGATCTTGACACCAACGGTCTTAACACCCCTGGCAGGCAACCCCCCACCCCCAGGCTGTGCGTCTAGAGTTTTGTAGGTCCCAGGAAGGGGGTGGGGTTGCAACTACAAATATTTTCGTTTCTTTCTTACCTCCTCTCCTGAGTCAGAGAGCACATTAAAGGTGAAACTTGCCAGGATTGAAATGCCTAGTTGAGTTTGACAGTGATATATCACCCCAGGAACCTGCAGAGATGAACAGGCTCGAAACTGCAGAAGAAGTTAGCAGGTGTGTATTACAACCAGGAGAGTTGGCAGAAAGCCACTCCCAGTTTTATGCTATTTTAAAATATGAAAACGAAAAGTTACAGAAGGAGGGAGGTGAGGGAAAGTGTTTTAAACAGAGGGAACAACATCCGATGTCCTTCAGGGCTCTGAGGCAAGGAAGACGTTTCAAAGAATGAAAACATATCAGCAGGGCAGGAAGCACGGCTCATGTTGAGCAGATGCCACACTGGGCGGAGGCACGTAAACCTTTTTAAACAGTTTTCATACTTTATCCTGCCCTTGCCAGTTCCTTCTTTGAACTTACAGGTCAAGTTTCACTAGATTCAGCAAACATATATAGCTTACCTTCCAAAAGTCGCCAGTGGTGCCTGGCATGGGCACACATTATTCTGCTGAGAATTAACACATTTTTGACTGTTTATATTTGTGAAAGAGAAATTCTATGCCAGGTAAGATAACAAGGAGGCTTTTACACCCGGGGCCTTTGAATAAACGACCAGAAGAGAAGGTATAGCCTTTGTTCTCCGCCGTGAAGAGCCTCAGCTTTCACCCCATAACATCTCTGCCAGGAAAGCAGGTCACTGCACACTCAGGACCCGTCTCGAGGCAAAATTTGGTGTCATCTTGCTCTCTCATTTTTGTATATCTTCTGTTGTCTTTAAAATACATATGTTTGGTGCCTGGTGGCTCAATCGGCGAAGCGTCTGCCTTCAGCTCCGGTCATGATCCCAGGGTCCTGGGATCGAGCCCTGCATCAGGCTCCCTGCTCAGTGGGGAGTCTGCTTCTCCCTCTACCTCTGCCCCTCCCCCTGCTCGCACTCTTGCTCTTGTTCTCTATCAAATAAATAAAATCTTTAAAAAAATGCATATTTCCCTTCACTCTTCACAGTCATTTAAATCGTATGATACTAATTCTTGTGATCGTTATCTGTTTCTAATTTTTTAACACAATTTTTTTTTAGCTTTCTATTTACAAAATTTATCCTTCTAGATTTATGCTTACATCTGTGGCTTCTCCCTTTCACGTTCTGTCCTAAATTTCTTTGCCTTTGACTTCTTTTAAAAATAGTTTACACTTCTGTGACAGTAATTCAATTTTAATTTTGGGTTAGGGCTAGCCTGTGTTTGCAATTTCCTTTCATTTTCTTTTGCTGCTCTTGTCATTATTTTGTTTATTTATTTATTTGTTTATTTAAGTAGGCTCCATGCCCAGCATGGAGCCCAATGTGAGGCTTGAACTCAAGACCCTGAGATCAAGGTCTGAGCTGCGATCAAGGGTCGGACACTTAACCAACTGAGCCACCCAGGCACCCCTTGTCATTATTTTAAAATGGTTATTTTCCCCTTCCCCCCTCTCCTTATCTGGAATTTTTCTATTTCGATGTGCTCATATACAGGCAGACTAGCTAGAGACTTGCCTATAGGTGTGTGAGGCAGAGACAGAGCAGAGAACATAAAAGGCTGAGAACATAAAAGGTCCACCTTCTCTCCCCACAGAATGGCTTGGAGACCTCCCCAGTGTGAGTCTCCCATGTCTGGTCAGAATGTCTCTCCCTCTCCAATTAAAGAACAAAACCAAAATGTTTTTAGGTTAATGGTCATATTTTCTCTATATATTGTACCTATATTAAAGCAGTACCACCCCCCAGGATGCCCGAGTGGTTCAGTCAATTAAGTGTCTGCCTTCAGCTCAGGGTCATGATCTCAGGGTCCTGGGTTTGAGCCCCACATCGAGCCCCACATTGGGCTCCCTGCTCACCAGGGAGTTTGCTTTTCCCTCTCCCTCTGCCTCTCCCCACCATTTGTGCTCTCTCTCTCTAATAAATAAATATAATCTTAAAAAAAACCCCACGAATAACAGTACCACCCCCAAAACCCAGGCAACTCACACTTTCAGACCCTGTTCTCAAACCATATTTTAAGAGTTAGATATTTCTACGTGCATGAAATCCAGCATATGAAACCACTGGATTTGGGGAATACCTTTCTAATATGTTTTGAGTCAGAAGGGGGATAGCCAACAGATCATACCAGGGGATAGTCCTTCATATAATAATTCTGGGATTGCCATGCAAAGGTCCACTGAATTTGGAGGTCCTAGATTTATGAGAGGAAGCACAGAAAAGCATATATGAAATCTTTTGCTATCACTTTTACATTAACCAAATGATCATATTTTATATATATATACATATATATACACATATATATGTGTGTATGTATATATATATGAGGTATGTATCTTATGTATTTCTGGTTATGCTGATTCTATCTTTCTAGTAAGATCCTAAGATTCGAGCAGAGGAATGCTGCAATCAGACAGGTCGTCTTGTTTTGTTTTCATTCTAGTTGCTGTGGGGAGGATGCGAGAGGAAGCAGGAGACCTGTTCAGGTGATGTGACAATCCAAGGGGGAGATGTGTGTGGTTTGCAAAAAGAGTGAGAGCAGTGGCAGTAATGAGGGAAGTTAATCATCTGTCTATATTTTGGAGGAAAGTTTCTTGAGGTTGCTTGTGGTGCATGAAGGAGAGGAGTCAAGACAACTACAAGGTTTTGACCCGAGTAACTAAAAGAATGAACTTGCCACTATCAAGGCTGGAGAACCTCTGGATGGACACAGTTTTGGGGAGAGGACAGAGATATGGGCTTTGGTTGTAGACATGTTAATTTGCAATGGCCATTAATCATGAGTGAAGATAGCAATACGCTGTCTGAGAGCTTTAACTTTTTTTTTTTTTTTGATAAATTGCTACACAGATTTTAATAGCTTTATTCCCAGGTCATTTTTGCTTGATTTGGGGGTTTGCAAATTATAACTTTTCATATAATTGCATTTTTACCAGTTATTGATATATTAAAATTCAACTTGAGTTTTTTATGTGCCCAATTCATATTATCAGTGATCATCTCTATTCTTTCTTTCTAATTATCACATATTTTATTATTTCCTCTTGTTTTCAGCCCTTCCTGGGACTTATATTAAAATACCGAAAAGAAGTGATAATAGAGCACATCTTTTTCCTGTTTCTGATAGTAAAGGGAATGCTTTCAATTTTCATATATATATATATATATATATATATGATTTCCTATAGGTTTATGAAGATGCTTATTATCAGATTAAAATTCTCATGTATCAGTATCAGAGTTTCTACCATCAGTGGATGTCGAACTTGTACTTTCTCTATGGCTATTGGTATAATTTTGCTTTTCCTGTATTAAAGCGTAAATAAAGTAAATGATTTTTGTTTCGGTCCCAACATTAAGTCAACCAATTATAAACTAAATGAGTTCACAAAGTATTAATTTTTGTACATTGTAGGGACTTTTCAGACATCTGTTCATTGAAGGGTATATGATTTAAAATGGTGCTGCTCATTTGTTTGTTTTTCACGGGTTTAAATGGTCAGTCTACTGTATAATTTTTTTTTAAAGATTTTATTTATTTATTCATGAGAGACAGAGGGAGATAGAGAGGGAGAGAGAGAGAGAAGCAGAGGGAGAAGCAGGCTCCCAAGGAGCAGGGAGCCCAATGCGGCACTCGATCCCAGGACCCTGGGATCATGACCTGAGGCGAAGGCAGACGCTTCACCATCTGAGCCACCCAGGCGCCCTCTACTGTATAATTTTATTGCAAGACATTTACGTGCCAGTGAAGACACATGTCAGTTCCAAGAGAGGTCACATAGTCAAGGCTCACAGTTTCCCCAACGAGCTACAGATACACAGCACTAAGTTAACAAATGCAGAAGCGTATGCAAAACAGACCACTCTAAAGCCATTATTCTACTAAATACCTACATATTATCCGAACCGCATACAAGGATTAATTTCCTTTCAACCAAGGAAAGAGATGCTTTTTGTCCTATCCTGGATCAGCCACTACTTGTTTAATCACATTAGGTATCATGCTGGCCTATCCTTTTTGAAACCATACTCACACCTTTTATTTTTTCTCACCCCAAAATGGTCTTCTGATGTGTAGTATATCCTGAAAAGAATGTCTTTTTTTAGTTACCCTTCTTTAAAAAAATGCTTCCCTTAAAATCTATGTGTTCTTAACATCAGAATGTATACTGTAATGGTCACATATGATCCAGTGTCCAGATTTCTGTTTTTAAAATTATGGTATGAGATATTTGTGGTTGGGATTTGCAAATAAAACAGGACCAGCAAAAAAAAAAATGCACTAGTTGATGATAACTCTGTATGCTTTACACGGTTATCATAGAGTTAGCAAATAATAACCTTGTAAATAGTAAAATTAGTAAAACCAAAGAAATACTGCCAAGATGGAGTAGCCAAGGAAAAATAGTATGTTCACGACTGTACTCTTTTACCTAGTTTGATCATCTTGCATACTTAAGGAACTTTCTGTGCCACAGAACCCACAATAGTCCTGTTCAGAAACATTTAGTCAGTAAATGCAAATGAGCCACAATTTTCCTTCTGCAATTTTCCAACTGGCACACTCTTACTGCAACACGATCAACTCTACTTAGGAGAAGGTGGCTTTTCCCTGCCATTTGCAATTATTTCTGCATATGGGAAGAGCATCTTTGTATTTGTGCAGGTCAGCTATGTGGATTCTGTTTCTCTAGTACATCCTGTACTGCAAGTGAAATAAAATTATTTGTCACTCTAACCTTGGGAAGGAGGAAGCAGGTCTTCATTGGGAATTCAAAGTCAGTTCTCCCACTAAATTCCATGATATTCCCGTGAATGTTACTGGACAGTACAGAATTTATAGTTTAATCATGTCAGGTTGACACTCATGGAAACTTCATTCTAGTTATTTAGATAAGGAAAACAAAATTATTAATAATAGCAATCCAAGAGAATGAATTGAATAGTCCCAGATGATACAGGAAGCCTAGCATTTGCTGTTGCAAACGACAACCAGCATGGGCTTTGGGATTTATAGAGAAGTGTGTTATGCCTATCAATAATCCCATATCAAAATAATATATTCATATTTTCACAGATACGTTCCCTATATATTTTTGTATAACAATTCACCTGTTTTTATAATATTAGGTCCCCACCTTCAGACTCTGTCTTAGTAATCATAACATCTGTGTCGTTAGGATTTTTCTGGAATCAATATTGCTTTTTGCTGCAATGTAATAGTTTCTTGTTGATTTTTACCAAAAATATTGTCCTCCTGTGGATTGAAATATCTTGTCTCTTAGCCACCACTTCCACTTATTACTTACACTCTGGCTTCACAGGGAGTGTTCCCTGAGTTGTAGTTCAGCAAATTGCCGTTCACGGAAATGAAATCACTAAAATAAAAAATGCTTTTCCAGAAAGAAAAATTGTGGAATAACTGGAGACAAAATAGTTCAGCAAACACTGTTATAATCTTTTTTTTTTTAAAGATTTTATTTATTTATTTGGCAGAGAGAGACACAGCGAGAGAAGACGCTTAACGACTGAGCCACCCAGGCACCCCCGATTTTCTTTCATTTTGTATTTTACTTTAAGAAATGCCTCATAGAAATTTGCCCCTCCTTTTTTTTTCCCCATACTCACTCTTAGTCCCTGTGCTTCCAATTACCCATTAGTAAATTACTAGAAATTAACGAATTTTCTCTTCTTTTGGGCCTCCTTTCTTTCTTTCTTCTTTCTTTTTAAGGATTTATTTATTTATTTGAGAGAGAGAGAGGACACGGGAGTAGGGGGAGGGGGAGGGGGAAAGGGAGAGAGAGAGAGCATCCTCAAGCAGACTCCCTTCTGAGTGCAGAGCCCAAAGCGGGGCTCCATCCCTGGACCCAGAGGTCATGACCTGATCTGAAATCAAGAGTCAGACACTTAACTGACTAAACCACCCAGGCTCCCCTTCCTCTTCTTCTTTATCATTGGATTCTTAATAGGTACAATATTTTGGGGGACATATTAATAATATATAACAAATACTTCAATAGAGAGCATATGTATTACCTTAATATCTGAGTTAACATTTATCATAAGAAGATAATCAAGGAAATTCCAGCATGCTCATTAACAAGTGATTTGTATTAGCCCCTTTAGAATGACAATACTGTACATTTGTTGAGGACTGGATCTACAGCTCAGTCATAATCTTTGTGATTTAGATCTTCCTAGGTTGGGATGTTTTGGGAACTTCTGGTTTTAGCACTGAGGTGCAGAGAGCTGAAAAGAACTTTGGTCTAAAATTGCAAGAGAAAAGGTGAATGAATTCTAATAAAGGACTTTCATGAAAACATTGTTGATCTGATGTCACAGGGCAGACAGCTACTCAGGCAACCCAAGAGAGACAGTCATGAGAAAAAGAAACAGACATGAAAGACTTCCTAAATTCTATATAAATCAGTTGAAAGATTAACCTGGAAAGGTTTAGGGAACTGCTAACAGTGGAGTGTGGGTTAGTTTGAGAATGTAAAACCCTGGGGAAGTGCCAACATAGATGGTTTCTCACTCTAGTGTGGGGCTTTATTCCAGGAAACCCATTAGGCTCTCATGGGGATGTTCGGAAAGAATCTGGAGAAAGTTTCTTACACGTTGGAGGGAAAGAGGAGTCACTGTCAAAATATAATCAAACTGCCCCCTTCTCTCCCCCTCACCCCATCTACACTATAGAAAAATGGACTAAAGCTTCAGGGGCAGGCACTGGAATACTCCCGTTGCATGTGGGGGTGGGGAACTGAGGCCATTAACAAAAACTCCATCCAAAACTACCATTGTTCCTATGTAAAACAATAAGCACACACACACACACACACACACAGAGAAAAAGTTTAATCTGCAAGGAGAAAGTCCTCAAAATTGCAGTCCAAGTATACTAGTGAATCCTCACTTCAGTGAGAGGAGAGGAGCAAAGGGAAAAATAGAGAAGCTTCAGCTCCAGCCCTAGGGGAGGGACAGAAACACTTGTGAAGGCCACATCCCTGAGATACAGGTCACAGAGTGTGTCTAATACAGAAGTTAATCAGAACATCAGGGAACACTTATTCTTCCCTCACCATCACGCTAACACGCCTCTCTCAGAATGAAAGGGGAATGCAATTGGAGAGAATCAAGGAAAGACTCTGAGGAGCAGCACAAAGGGAAAACCAGAATCAAGCAAGGAGATAAACATGAAGTATCACTAGAAGAAGTTGAAGTCTCTGGTGCCTTTAGCAGCAAACTCCATCTCTGGTAACCATAGCGATAGAAAATGTCAAACCCACCCAAACTCTTGACCAGATTAACACAAACTTCATACTACATAGGTCTAGCAGAAGGAAGGCATACTTACCTCTATACACTTACTTCAGTATCTGTTGTCATAAACAATATCTACAGGCTTCAACAACAACAAAAAATCCAAGCATAGCATAGCAAAAAAGTACAGCAAAAAGCAAGACAAAGGATAATTAAAAGAAACAGACATTTGTCAGAATCATACACAGACACTGACTTGACATTTTCAGATAGGGAATTTAAAATATCTACGATTAATATATTAAAGTTTTTAATCGAACAGATAAATAGTATACAATATTAGTTAGGTTAATTCAGCAGAAAGTTGGAAATTATAAGAAAAACACAAATATTAGAAGTCAAAACAGTATCACGGGCGCCTGGGTGGCTCAGTTGGTTAAGCGACTGCCTTCGGCTCGGGTCATGATCCTGGAGTCCCGGGATCGAGTCCCGCCTCGGGCTCCCTGCTCAGCGGGGAGTCTGCTTCTCCCTCTGACCCTCTTCCCTCTCATGCTCTCTATCTCTCATTCTCTCTCTCTCAAATAAATAAATAAAATCTTTAAAAAAAAATAAGTCAAAACAGTATCAAAAATGTAGTATGTCTCTGACAGTCTTATTAGTAGACACTTCCAAGGAAAACCTTAATTAACTAGAAGATAACCAACACAAATTACAAAGAGAAAAAAAAAAAGTTGGGTTGGGGAAGGAAAACGACTAGCACGTCCAAGACCTGGGGGACAATATCAAACACTCTGACGTGGACGTAATTGGAATCCCCGAATAAGAATAAAAAGAAACGGGGGCAGAAGAAATATTTGAAGAAATAGTGTCAGGACTTTCCCACTTAGTGCTTACAGGCAGCTACACCTCAATAACAGAAAGCAGTTAGCATCCAGGTTTTGTTTCTAAATACCACTGGCCAATAAAAGGAATCATGGCTCTTTAACTAAATGGCTGATTTTAGGGCTGTGGCAAGGAAAATATAGCTTGAGTCCACAGCATCTGGTAGTGCCAGATAGTAAAGAAGAATCCAAGAAACAAAAGAGTGGAGAGTCATGTCAAAGGGAAACAAGAGCCGAGCCTAAAAGAACTTCCAATAATTAAAGCTAGAACAATCTGATGACAAAAGAAATGCTATGGTATTGTATTAAGACTCAAATATAAAATAAATATGTATGAGTCTATATTGGTATAAATGACTGAATAAAGAAAAAGTGAGGCAGAAGAAACAAGTTTTCCTTAATGTGGAATTCCAAATAATATATGCTGATACTCCCCTCCAGGAAGTGGAGCTTCATCAATTCCCCAATATCCTTCAAGTGTGTGCTGAATTTAATGGCTCACTTCCAAACAATAAAATATAGAAAGGAAAAAACAGTAATTTTAGAGGGGAGAAACTTCACAAACTTTATTTTGATGCTTTAACCGAGTATCGAGGTCAACATCAAAAGTGATGTCATGTTGAGATTGTATACCCCATATATGATGTGGTGAAAATGATACACTTTTCCTAAACTCTCAGTCTGATCATGAGAAAGTATGAGAAAAACTCAAATTAAGTGACTTTCTGCAAAATATGTGACCAATACTTCTCAGAACAAAGTCATGAAAACAAGAAAAGACTGAGAAATTATCATGGGCCACAGGAGGTATGGCAACTAAATGAAATATGGAATCCTGTACTGGGTCCGAGAATAGAAAGACATTAATGGAAAAACTGGTGAAATCCAAATAAAGACTGTGGTTTCGTTCATGTGCCAAGCTTAAGTTCTTGGTTTGACAAATGTCCTGAGATATGTAAGGTGTAAACCTTAAAGGAAACTGGATGAAGGGTCGGAACTGGGGGAGAACTGTCTGTACTACCTTTGACACTTCTGTAAATCTGAAATTATTTCAACATTTTAAAAGATAATTAAAAATTAAGTGAAACAAAAATATACACATATATTAAGTGACTCAGGAAAAAGTAGTTGTTAAATTAATGAGATAAAACTTGGATTTTTCTTATTGTAAATCATAATAAGACCAAAGTTGAAATACAGTACAAGTTTTTATTATCACATAAATAAGCATCATTAAGAGACGGGAGCACAATATAGAGCAGCAAATCTATATGAGATTTTTCCTATAACAGGTAGAAACACATACTACAAAAGGATTTCTCAGATTATATCCAAGACTGTCCAAGATTATATGTAACCACTTGGCCTCACATTTATAGTTATCTATTAATCCATAAATGGTTCCATATTTGCATGCCTAGTTCAAATAGGTCTGCCACATTTTTGATTCTCAAACCTACATGTTGAAATTCAAGTATCAGACAATAAATATCATTTTCTCAGTACTTCAGAAAATGAGAATGATCAATCTCTGTGTTTATCATCTCCTACAAGATTAACATATATATTTTTTAAAGTTTTTGTTCCCCCTGTGGATATACAAGTTACCCATTATCAAAATTAAAACACTTAGGAAGCAAAGTGGGAATTCTTTTAAAATCTTTGCACATTTTAAGTAGCTAGGATAGAATATATTTGATCCAACTGAAATGTGGACAAACATGTTCTCAAACTAGATGGTAAACTAATTATTGTGGTAACAATGCTCTGTGTTTTGTGAGTGCATTGCATGTTGTAGAAATACAATATACACAGATATACAGTAAATACATATAATACATAATATAAACATAACACAATAGATAATATAACACACAAATCTGTGTATTCACAGACATACAATACAATAAATACATATAAATGCATTATATGCATCAGATTACTAATTTCAACTATAAACCATCTTAAAAGACCTCCAACAGTTCAAAACTAAAGTTTTATCTATTTTTATCTTTCTCATCTCTTGTTAGTTGGTTTAGTCATTCCCAGTAAGCAAGACTGAATTCAAATAATTTTATGGAAGACATTCAGTTGTGATATAAACTTCAGAGAAAGTAGAACTATTGTCTTGAGAATAAGCATTTCTTGCAAATTGAAATGTATGAAATCTGATTTATTTTTTCAAAGCATAAGTTAAGCAAGATACTTGGTATTTTAAAGATTAAAAGTTGCATTTCAGGCTGTGCCCAAACATCATAACATTGAAAAAAAAATAGTGAACTTCTTGGAGTTATTTCCTTAATTGAATAATTACCTCTTGAATATGATCTAGAAATTTTAAATGTATAGTTGTTTAAGTACAAAGTGGTTTCATATAATAACATTTATTGGGGAGAAAAGTTCATAACTCAAGATCTGAACACAAAAGCTTTATATGCTTATAAAAAGTTATGTCTTTATATCTTACTATTATAAATAAGATAAACCCATTTCACCCTAGCATATAAAACATAGGAATTTGATTTCAGAAAGGCTGACAAGATCTAATTTACTAACGACCTTTTTCAGACATTAGTTGAATTCAAAAGTTAAGGATTTCAAATCCCTCAGATTATTCAATAGAAGCAAGAAAAGTTCTGTCAAGATTTTAAAAGAGGGAGAGAGATAAAAGAGGCTTAAAAAAATGAGGAGAGCTTCTGGCACCTCTTGGACAATAACAAAATATCTGGTAGTGCTATCATCAGAGTTCCAGGAGGAAGGAAGAGAGTGAGGCTGAGAGTATTTTTGTAAAGATTTTTAAATTTATTTTAGAGAGAGAGAGAGAAAGAGACAGAGAGAGAGTGAGAGGGAGGGGGCAAGGGAGGGGGAGAGAGAATCCCAAGCTGATTCCAGGCTGAGTGGGGAGCCTGACAAGGGGCTTGATCCCAGGACCTTGAGGTCATGACTTGAACCCAAATCAAGAGTTGGATGCTTAACCCATGAGCCTCCCAGGTGCCCCTGAGAGAGTATTTGAAGAAATAATGGCTGCAAGTTTCCCAACTTTGTGGAAGAGACATACTTGGAGTTCCAGAAATCTAGGCACTCCCCACCCAAATAAGATTAATTCAAAGAAATTCATACCAAGACACATCAAATTAAAATTTATGAAAACTAAAGACAAAAACGAATCTTGTAAGTGGCAGACAGAAAGGGCATATAACCTATACAAGAGCACTAACTGGAATTAGAGAAGACTTCATGTGTGAAATCATGAAGGCCAGAAGGAAATAGTATAGTATTTTTCAAGGGCTGAAAGAAAAGAACTGTCAACTGGGAATTTTACATCCAGTAGAAGTATCCTTCAGGAATAAAAGAGCAATTAAAAGCCTTCTCAGATGAAGGAAAACTAAAAGAATTTGTTTTAGCAGACCTACCCTTAAAAATTGGTCCATAGGAATTCTTTGAACAGAAAGGAAATGATCAAAGGAGGAATTTGGAGTACCAGAAAGGGAGAAGGAACAAAAGAAAAGAAATATGGCTAAAATGGGATAAAATAAGTCATCTGTACCTTGTGAGTTTAACAAATTATATTTGATGATTCAAACAAAAATTACAATATCACTTGATATGCAAGACAATGGTTTCTGATAGAGGAGAAAGTAAATGCACCAGGACTGGTGGTTTCCACATTTTCACTCTGGTGGTAAATTATTGTCACCACTACACTGTAATAAGTCTAATGTGTAGATTATAATACTGAGAAACTACTATATACAAAAAGATATACTCAAAGCATTATTAAAAAATCAGAATGGAATCTTGAAAAATGTTCATGTAACTCATAGAAAAGCAACAAAAGAGAAGCGAAGGAACAAAGTCCATAAAAAAATAGAAAACAAATAATGAAATGGTAGACTTAAGTGCTAACATATCAATAATTATCTTAATTACAAATGACTGAAGTACACCAATCAAAAGACAGAGATTTGGAAACAAAAACAAAAAGAATGACCCAACTGAAAATTGTTTATAAACGACTCAAATCAAATTCAATCACATAGGTAAGTTGAAAGTAAAAAGATGGAAAAAGATATACAATGTAAATATTCATTTTAAAAATACAGAAGTGCTATATATGATAAATAAGACTTAAAAGTAAAGAAAATTACTCAGGAAAAGAGGGATATTATGTAAGGATACAAGAATCGATACACCAGGAAGACATAATGATCCTTTTTTTTTTTTAAGATTTTATTTATTTGACACACAGAGAGAGAGAGACAGTGAGAGAGGGAACACAAGCAGGGGGAGTGGGAGAGGGAGAAGCAGACTCCTGCTGAGCAGGGAGCCCAATGAGCCTGATGTGGGGCTCGATCCCAGGACCCTGGGATCATGACCTGAGCCGAAGGCAGATGCTCAACCATCTGAACCACCCAGGTGCCCCAACATAATGATCCTAATGTGTACATGGCAAATAATAGAGTCTCAAAAATATGTCCAGCAAAAACTGGAGAAACTAAATGGAAAAATAGACTAATCCACAAATTTACTATCCCCCTTTCTTAAACTAATAGAAATATTTGACAGAAATCAGCATGTGTATAGAGGATCTGAACAACACAAAAAAACAACAAGATTTAATTGGCATATATAGAACATCTCACCCAAAAAGAGAAGATTTTTTTCTAAGCTCCAATAAAATATTCACCAAGATAGATTCATCATAAAACTAACCTTAACAAATTTTAAAAGGGAAACAATAAAGATCTTAATGGAATCAAACTGGAAATTAATAAATAAACAATAGGAAAATCTCTAAACATGTGGAAATTAGACAACACACTTTTAAATGACTCATGAGTCAAAGACCATGTCTCAAAGGCAATAAAAATTACATAGAATTGAATGCAAATATAAATACAATATTTGCCGGTGGGGGTGCAGGTAAAGCAGTACTGAGAGGGAAACTTACAGCACCTAATGCTTAAATTCAAAGAGAGGAAAGGTCTCAAATCAATAATCTAATTTTCTTCCTCAATAAAGTAAAAAAAAAAAAAAGCAAAATGAACACAAGCAAGTGAAAAAAAAGAGTAATAAGATAGAAATCAACTAAATTGCAAAAAACAAGCATAGAGAAAATCAATAAAATAAAAAGCTGGTTCCCTGAAAAAAAAAATTTAAAAATGGTAAAACTGACAAAGATAAAAAGACATAAGGCACAAATCAACAATACCAAAAAAGAAACAGGGATATGCAAATTGATCCTCTATCCACTAAGAGGAAATTATGGGATACTACAAACAAATTGAAGCTCATAAACTAGACAATTTAGAAGAATGGACCAAATCTACGAACCATTGACTACTAGAACACTAAAACAATTGAATCTGAAATTTAAAATCTCCTGAAAATGAGAAAAAAAGCGGGGGGAGGGGTGGGCGCCTGGGTGGCTCAGTCTAAGTGTCAAACTCTTGATTTCAGCTCAGGTCATGATCTCAGGGTCTTGGGATGGAGGCCTAAGTCAGGCTCTGCACTCAGTGGGGAGTCTGCTTGAGGATTCTCTCCTTCTCCCTCTCCCTCTGCCCCTTCCCCTGCTCACGTGCATGTTCTCTCTCTCAAATAAAGAAATCTTAAAATAAATAAATAATAAATTAATTAAATAAAATCTCTGGAAAATGAAATTTGAAGGCACAATAGTTTTACTGAAGAATTCTACCAAACATTTAAAAAAAAAACCCACTAATTTTGGGCGCCTGGGTGGCTCAGTTGGTTAAGCGACTGCCTTCGGCTCAGGTCATGATCCTGGAGTCCCGGGATCGAGTCCCGCATCGGGCTCCCTGCTCAGCGGGGAGTCTGCTTCTCCCTCTGGCCCTCCCCCCTCTCATGTGCTCTCTCTCCCTCGTTCTCACTATCTCAAATAAATAAATAAAATCTTGAAAAAAAATAATTAAAAAAAATCTTGAAAAAAATCCCACTAATTTTACACAACCTCTTCAAGAAAATAAAATATGAGGAACAGTGCAGAAAACTGCAGACCTATCTATATCTCTCATGATCTTTTCTGAAAAAACAAAAATACCTGCAAAAGTATCAGCAGCTGAATCTAACAATGCAAGAAAAAGAATTGTATACCATGACCAAGTGATATTTATATTTGGTATTCAAGTTCATTCCAATATTTGAAAATCAATGAAACTATATCAACAAGCTAAAGAGGGAAAATAATATAATCACAGAAATCATTAGACAAAATTCAATGCTATTGCTGATAAAAATTTTCAGAAGTGTAGGAATTAAGAAGACTTTTCTCAACTTGAGAACATCTTTAAGAAGGCTACAGCTAACATTTTTAATGATGAAGGGATAAGCGCTCTCTCTCTAAGTTTAGAAAGAAGGCAAGGATGTCTGCTCTCCTCATTTTTATTCAACATAGTATTGGAAGTTCTAGCCACCACAATAAGGCAAGGAAAAGTAATAATATAGTACAGACTGAAAGAAAGAAATGCAACTATCTCTATTTGCATATGATATGACTGTCTACATAGAAAATCCAAAGGAACCTACAAAAATTTTGTACAATGAGTTTAACAGTGTCAAGGGTTAAAAGCTTAAAAATAAATAAATATTTCATTTGTATATACTATAAAGGGACATGAAAAAAATGAAGGTTAAAAATATAATGTTTCTAATAACTTCAAGGAAACTAAATATTTAGTATACATTTAACAAAACATGAACAAGATCTGTATGCTGAAAATTACAAAATGCTGATGAAAAAAATCAAAGAAGACCTAATTAAAATGGAGAAAAATACAACATCAAATGTGTTCATAGAGTGGAGGTTTAATGCAATTCCTACATAAATTCCAGAAAGGAAATTTGTTGACTGGGTAAGGTGTCGAAGATTTATATGGA
The DNA here is from genome assembly GCF_009762305.2 of Zalophus californianus. NCBI lineage: Eukaryota > Metazoa > Chordata > Mammalia > Carnivora > Otariidae > Zalophus > Zalophus californianus. The sequence goes on along the minus strand of NC_045609.1, from coordinate 10,423,577 downwards.
AAGGCACTTTCCTTAAAATAGCTATAGTCTTGACAAAGAAGAATAAATTGGGAGGAATCACTCTACTGGACTGGGTTACGGGTGTGAAGAACCTGGGTGTGGTTATAATAGGACGACATAAAGATCATTGTGGTGTTCCTACTCTTCAAGTTCTTGATAATGGTTGTGGATATACTGACCCACGCAAGTGATTAAACTGTAATAGAAATTAATACACACACACACACACACACACACACACACACAAATGAGCGCAAGAAAAAGTGGGGAAATCTAAGATCACTGAATTGTATCAATGGCATTATCCTGATTGCTATATTTACTAGGTTTGCAAAATATTACCATTGGGGGAAACTGTGCAAAGCAAAGGGCTCTCTATTTTTTTCTCACAGCTGAATTTGAATCTTCATTGTCTCAATAAAAATTAGTTCAAAATTTTTACTTCTCTATATTTTGAAAGATTTGATAATATTCGTGTTATTTATTCCTTAAATTTTAGACTGAATGCACCAGAGAAGCAAACTCTGCTGGTGATGTTCTTCATTTGAAGATTTAGGCTAAGTTATCTAATAATTATGGTCTTCAATCAATTTTGGTAGTTTTTGCCTTTCAAGAAATTTCTCCCTTCCATCAAGATTCTCAAATGTTTTGCCATGAAGTTGTTCATAACATTTCTTTAATATCTTATTAATGTCTCTAAGTTTTGCAGTGATGTTCACACTATGATGTCACCTCATAATGTCTTGTTTTTATCCTTACTTTTTAATACACTCTAGCTAATTGTTTTTTTTTCAGTTTTATTGACTTTTTCTTTTCAACAAAATGTGCTTGTGAATTTATTTTTCTGTATTGTACTTTTTCTATTTAATGGATTTCTGTTCTAATCTGTTTACTTTCTATTAATTTTGAATATAAATTGCATTTCTTTGTAGCTTTTTGATATAGATTTACATCATTAAATTTAGAATTTTATTCTTTCTACCATAAGCATTTATGACTGTAAATGTCCCTCCAAACACTGTTAATTGCAAAACAAACATCTGTATAACTTTTGTTTGAATTTTAATTCAGTTTAAAATACTTCCAACTTTTCTTCTGATTTCTCCTTTTACCTACTGGTAATTTAGAAGTGTGTCACTTAATTTATGCATATTTTAGGATTTTCTGCATATCTCTGTTTTCATTTCTAACTCTATTCCATTATTGTCAGAAAGCAGAGTCTTCATGATTTTAATTATTTGAAATATATTGAGACTTTATGTCCCAGCATATGTAATATTTTGGAACTGTTTTTTATTCATCTTAGAAGAATATATATTCTGCCTTCATGGGTACATTGTTCTGTATGTCAATTACGCCAAGTTGGTTGATAACTGTGTTTTGGTCTTTTATATTCTTACTGATTTTATGTCTGTTTCTTCTAGTAAATACTGAAAGAGAAGTGACGAATCCACCAACAGTAATTGTGAATATCTTTATTTCCCCTTTCTGTTTTGTCCTTTCTGGCTTCCTATATGTTAAACTCTATTGCTTGTGTTCTGGAATAGTATATCCCTTTATCATTACAAAATTTCCACTTTTTCTCCTGGCAGTATTCCTTTACATTCTTTACCTTCATCTGACATGAATTTTCCCACTCCAGCTGTCCTATGATTAATATTTCTGTGATACATCATTTTTAACCTTTTGCTTTTAACCTACCTACGTCCCTTACATTAAAATTATCCTTCCATATGCAATTCATAGCTAGGTCTTGCACTTTTATCCATTCTGCGGTATCTTAACTACAATTTTTTAAAAAAGATTTATTTATTTATTTGAGAGAGAGAGAAAGCACAAGCAGATGGGGAGAGGCAGAGGGAGAGGGAGAAGCAGACTCCCCGCTGAGTAGGGAGCCTGATGTGGGACTCGATCTCGGGACCCTGGGATCCGGGGACCTGAGCCGAAGGAAGACGCTTAACCGACTGAGCCACCCGGGCTCCCTTAACATATTTATTTGTTAGCTCTATAGTCTTTGTAATTTTAATGTCTATCTATTGACTGATTTTTTTTCTGATTATGTGTAACATTATAGTTCTTCTTGGCAAATCTAGCCATTTTTTATTGGATGGTGTGTTTTTGATATTATGTTGTTGGGTGTACGGATACTGTTGTGTAACATATAACATGAAGAGCTTTGTTCTAGCACACAGGTACATGCACGTCCATAATTTTTAAGGTTTGTTTTTAGGCTTTGCTTGTGTGGGGTGGGAGCAGCCTACACCCCAGGGATTGCTTATCCCTGCTGTTGAAGTGTGATCCTTTTGAGGTCTCCACTGAATGCTTCAGATGACCACACAGGGCTTTCCTTGTGCCTGGATAGGCTGTGAACATCTTCCTGCACTTCGTGAGAACTGGGAATTGTTCAGGTTGCAACTGCCCGATCACTCTTCCCAGCCATGGAGAGGTCTACACTATACGTGCACAGCCTAGTGCTTACCAAAACTCTTAGGGGTGCCTGGGTGGCTCAGTCTGTTAAGTATATGCCTTCAGCTCAGGTCATGACTTTGGGGTCCTGGGATCGAGCCCCACATTGGGCTCTCTGTTCAGTTGGGAGTCTGCCCCCCTTCCCCCCACCTTTCTCAAATAAATAAATAAATAAAATCTTTAAAAAAAAACAGCGAACAAACAAACAAAACAACCTCTAGGGGACCTAACAGATTTCTGGAAGCCTTTTCCTGAATCATTCTCTCGTTTGCTTCACTGTTTTCTTCAAATCACTTCTTTATATTCCTCAAACTTTGGCATATGTCTCCTCATCAACATGAGACTGGGTGTGTGACAGTCTTGGTCCAGAACTTGTCTCCAGGCAGAAAGCTAGGGCATTCTAAAGCACCATCTTATCTGTTTTCCTTATTTCATTGATCAGAGTCCTACACATCTGTGGACAATGTCTAAAAACAGTTTTATATATTTAACCCGGTTTTTCAACTGTTTACAAATAGGAGGGTAAGTCCAGGTCTTATTAATCCTTTATGGCTTAAAAACCCTGGGAAGGATGTGAATGGTGAGTTCTAGATCTTTAAAACATAACAGGCAAATTCAGTTTTGTATTTTATATTGAGTCATTGCTCAGTGTATTTCTCAAGGAATTTGTACATTTCATTTAAAATGTAAACTCCCTTGGCATATGTTGTTCATAATACCTCTGCATTATCAATTTTTAGTGTTTCTAGGATGAGTAGCATCATTCTCTTTTACATTCTTGTTGGTGAATTGAGTTTCCCTTTGTTTTCCTTCACAGTCTAGCTAGGTATTTACCAATTTGATTAAGATTTCAAAAGAACCAATATTTGACTGTTTTTCTCCTAGATCTTTCTTCCATTTCATTGATTTCTGTACTTATCTGTATTATTTCCTTTCTTCTAAAAATTTGGTGTATACTTCAGTCATTTTAAATTAAGCTTTGGAAGGTGCAATTTTTATACCAAACATTTCCTAAACTTTGTTTTGCTCCAATACACTCAAAAGTAAAAATGTTCCCCTCCAAAAAGTAAAAATGTCCCTCAAAAATATCTAGAGCTGTACCCAACTAATTTTGGTATTTATTATCTTCTTTATTATTTAGTTTAAAATATTTTCTAATTTCCCTTGTGCTTTTTTTTCTGACTCATGACTTATTTGTCTGTTACTTAATTTCCAAATATTAGAACTTTTTTCTAGACATTTCATTCTTATCGATCTCTTTGTGAGCAACAAAAGTACTATGTATCATTGTGATTTTTTCAAACTTCATTTTGATATTTTGTGAGCCAGACATTTTTCATTTTAGTAAAGTATTTTGCAAAGTTATAAATGTTGTGTTTTTGTGTTGTTGAGGGAGGTAGTCTATAAATGCAACTTTGGGGCATCTGGGTGGCTCAGTCGGTTAAGCATCTGCCTTTGGCTCAGGTCATGATCCCAGGGTCCTGGGACTGAGCCCCACATGGGGCTCCCTACTCAGCGGGGAGTCGGCTTCTCCCTCTCCCTCTGCCCTTCTCCCTGCTTGTGCTCTCTCTGTTGCTCCCTCCCTCTCTCTCACTCTTAAATAAATAAATAAAACCTTTTATAAATGTAACTCTTAATAAATAAATAAAAACCTTTTATAAACGTAACTTTGGTCAACTTGTGGGAGAGCGTTTTATAAATCCTCTATAGCCAGTTTTGTTAATACATTCAACTTTGAGTGTAGATTGTATATCTCTTTATTTAGGTCTGCTTGTTCTAATTTCCTGTACTTTGAAGCTTTGTTACTGAGAAATGAACTTTTAGTATTTTTGTGGCTGGTTGATGAATTCATCTTTTTATCAGAATAAAGGATCTATGTTCATCCCTGGTGATAGTTATTTTGTTGTAGTCAACTCTGAAATTAATATAGCCATTCAACTTTATCATTCCTTGTTTTTGCATTGTGTACCTTTTTTAAATTTATTTTTTATATTTTTAAAGTAGTTTTTTTTTTGGATTTAATTTATTTATCTGACAGAGAGAGAGCACAAGCAGGGGGAGGGGCAGAGGAAGAGGGAGAAGCAGGCTCCCTGCTAAGCAGGGAGCCCGACTCAGGGCTCAATCCCAGGAACCCAAGATCTTGAAGGGAGCCCACCATAGAATGCTTAACAGACTGAGGCACCCAGGTGCCCCTGCACTGTGTACCTTCTCACACTTTTACTTTCAACTTTTATAATAACATAGGTTGTGTCTCCCATGAGCAAAGTGGCAAATAGATAATGCTTTCTTGTCCAATCTGACAATCTCTGCCTCCTATGTGGGAAGTTATTCCGTTGCTGTTTGACTAATTATTTATACAGTTGACCTAAATCTACCCTCTTTCTATTTCATTTTTGTTTGTTCCTTATGTTTTTTTTGCTTTTCCTCCATTTCTGCCTATTTTTATATTACTCAAATTTATTTCAGTATTACATTTTATTGATACTATTAATATTTTAACTATAGTTCATATTTTTTGTTGTCTCTTTAGAAGTTAAAGATATAGTGCATTTTTAATTTACCACTATCTACCTTCAAATAATATTTTATTATTTTCCTAACAAATATAATTCTTTTTACTTCTCTTGCTCATCGGGCTCTTGTTGTCATCTAACTTATTTATCCATATAAATTTACAATATATTGTTATTATTTTTTGCTTTAAAAATAATAGATATTTAAAGAAGTAATATAAAGAACATATATAAAATTGCACACTTAACCCTATCTGGTATTTTTCCAGTATAATTTTCCCTCACCTGAAAAGTTAACCTTTTTTTCTTTTCAGATTTTATTTATTTATTTGAGAGAGAGAGAGAGAGAGCACAAGCAGGGGAAGCAGCAGCAGAGGGAGAGGGAGAAGCAGACTCCTTGCTGAGCAGGGAGCCCGATGCGGGGCTCAATCCCAGGACCCTGAGATCATGACCTGAGCCGAAGGCAGATGCTTAACAGACTGAGCCAGGTGCCCCTAACATTTCTTATATTATGATTCTTCCAGAAACAGATTCTTTCAGGTCTTGTTCAACTGAAAATACCTTTGTTTTTGAAAGATTACACACACACACACACACACACACACACACACACACTCAGCGCTGGATATAGAATTCTAGGTTCACAGTTACAGTTTTTGCTTGAGTTTTCCCTTCAGTGCTCTAGCAGTATTTTCCATTGTCATCTATTCTCCCTTCTCCTGGTCACAAGTCAGTGATAATTCTTACAGTTTTTCCTGAGTGCTTTTCTTCTATGCCCAAATTTTAATATTTTTTCTTTATTGATGGTTTTCAAAAGTTGACTCTGATTTGCATAAGTATTTTTTTTTTAAAGTTTATTTACTCAGTCTGGGTCTTACTGGACTACCTGGATTGGTGGATGGCTGTTTCTGATCAAATTTGAAAGACTTCCAGCCAATATGCTGATAGGTTTTCCTTTCATTTCTCTATCCTTTCTTTCCTGGGACTATTTCATGCGTCCCTCCTAATTTTCAGATCTCTGTTATTTTTTTCCCCCAGTCTTTTTTACCCTCTGATTTAATCTAAGTCATTCCTATTAATTTGTCTTTACATTAACTAAACTTTTTTTTCTATTGTGCTGAATATACTGTTAGACCCATCTAATGATTTTTTCTTTTTTCTGAGATAGGGTCTTTCAGTCCTAGGATTACAGTTTCTTTACATCTTCCAAATTTTTCCTGTAATTTCTCATTTTTAATTCACTATATTAATCTTTACCCCAAGATCCTTTAAATGATTCATCATAGCAATTCAAAGTCAATTTCTGATATTTCCCACAATGAGGTAATCTGTAGGGCTAATTTTGTTCAATGCCTTTTCTCTTATTAAATTCACACATTTTTATTTATGTGCCTTATGATTGTTTATTTAATGCTGCACTGTGTGTCTGAGAACAGTGAGGATGGATCTGATGTGAATATTTTAGATAGATACAGATCTCTACCCTCTCCTCCCTGTCCCTGAGACCTGCTGCCCTTTATTTCTTAGGCGGATAAAGTGAATGTGGAATTGATGTATTTGAGCAAATCAAGTTTGAGCTTGTTGGGCACCAGATTTCAGTTTTAATAACCTCTCCCAGAGTCTTGGCATCTGAGTGTCAGCACTAAGGAAAATGAAATTACCCTTAGACCAGCCCTCAGGTTTCCACGTGGCCACATGTTAACATCACTGAACTTAACTGGAGTTAAAAGAGCCTGGAATTTAGTTGCAGCTTTGTTTTCACTCATGTACCTTGTATTCAAAATCCTTTTAAGGTGTGTTCTGGCTTCCTGTTCCAATAGGATGCTGGTGTCAGTCACTGCAGATTGAGACCTCGAGTCTACTTGACTTCAGAGCTTTAGACTGTGAGACACGGAGACTGTAAAAAGGCGAATGTTTTGGACTCCACAAATTTGAAACCATGAGACTAAAAGACCGTGAGACTGTGGGGCTGTGAGATCATAGGATATCTTTCTTTTCTAGTCCTATAGCCAGCTTCTGCTTGCTCAGCTCAAGTCCCATGTCATAAAATTACTCTCTTGGTAACTGGGACTCTTCCAGATCCATACTTGATATGCTGGCCTTCACACTTTTCAGAACTCTATTTCGTTTCTGTCTTTTAGAGAAGTAAAAGTTCTCAGTCAAGCTTTTTTGACAGGCTTATGGCCAACTTCAGCAACTAGCCCAGGAATGGAAGCAAACTGCCACTTGCTCATTTGGGAAGAGCTCGGGGTTCTGGAATTTAGTCTTTATAGATTTCTCTGTGTCCATAAACCTTCAATGGCTTTAAAGGAAACTATGTTATATTTGGTTTATTCGGTGATTTCTTGTTTTGGTGTGAGTAAATCTACTATATTCTTTTGCAAGTGGAACTCAATCTGTTTTTTATAAAACACTTCCCATTATTGAGACTTGGACAAAGACACTTGTCACATAATGTTTTCCTGAATTATACCATCTAGAAGAAAGGTCTTCCTGTTCTGAAATCTAAAAGTGTGTTGTTTCTCATAAATGGAATAAACCCTTACATAGTAGCATTATGTCCTAGTAGACTTTATAATCCTTTCCAACCATCTTATCTTCTTTCCTGTGGGGATCTTTTTGTCATCTTTGTGGCATTGTATTTCTTTTTTCTAAATTAAATTAAATTACATTTAATTTAATTTAATTATGTTATGTTAGTCACCATACAGCACATCATTGGTTTTTGATGTAGTGTTCCATGATTCATTGTTTGTGCATAACACCCAGTGCTCCATGCAATACATGCCCTCCTTAATACCCATCACCGGGCTATCAATAGTAATTTAATAAATATTTGGCGAATGACTGAGTTAAGGAGGTAATAATAATGATAAATTCTACCATTTTCACAATAAAGTTATAGTTGCTCTAAGAATTATAAAAACACATAGCAGAGTGAAGATTGACAAGTTACCCCAGTCTGTGCTCCTGCCAGAAAGTAAAAATGTTGCTCTTTTTCTTTCTTTATACAGTTGTCTGGTCTCATATACTGTCATCTCAGATGATAGCATTCAGGCCTGCATGGCACAACACTAGTCTACTAGGACCCTGTGCCTCTGAAATCATTAAGACCCAAACCAGCCCTGGTTTCCTACCAAGACTCGTAGGAGTGATAACTATGAATATATTTTATATAAGCCACTATTATTTGAAAATTTCAGTCAGTCCTAGCCAAGCCTATTTCTAAATAAGGTACAGAGCCAAATAAATAAATAAATAAATAAATAAATAAACCTGGGGCATGCCTTTGAAAGAGGAAGGAAAGACAATACCTCTGTTAGTTCATAAACACAGGTTTCAGAATACTGTAGAGGCTTAATTTTCTTTGTGAACATTTTTCTAGAACCTCTCATTCTCCAGATTCCCAGTGAAAAGGGAAAGATGATAAATTCAGTCTTATATATTTATAAGTAAATAGCAGCAGCTATTAATTTTGGGGACAAAATTGAATGGCACATCTTCCGTTGATTAAAATAATACATTGGTTATAAAAACAAAAATGACTTTGCAGACAGATCGTTTTCTTCCTAACTTAGGTATGATGACATTAATTATGCAATGACCTGTCTATTACTCTCAATTTCTAACATGGATTATGTGTTAAAAAACAAAACAAAACAAAACAAAGTAGAAACAAAATGTGCAAAACTTGCAGAATTAGAAAGTTTAAAAATGTAGATTCTTGAAGAATGTTAGCATGAAATGGAAATCAAGCCTCATTAACTCTAATTAGGCTTCCTGAACACACACCGAAATTTCACTGCAGCAGGCTTCCTAGGTGGCTGATTTTTTGCAGCAAATGCCTATTCAGAGTTTCCTAACAAAACAGACTAAGTAGTTTCATATACTCCACTTTATTGAAATCTCTCAACAGTATGCCTTGATGTTCTAGAAAGTTCCTCGTCATAAAGTATGCATGTTTCACAAAGGCAGAAATCAGAAAGCTACTGTTTGCCCTATTATGTATTTATTCTACATCTCACCTTTTGCACAGCTCAACAAATCATACATGACTGGTTAATTTCAGGAGTACAGTAGAAAATGTCATGATTCATTTAAATTATTTCATATAACCAAATGACCATTACCAAATGTGCAAGGTTTTCTTTGTATGTCCTTACTGTTCTTTCCATTCTTATTTGTGGTGAATTAGTTATCGGTCTCCCTCATTACAGTGTAAACTCCCTGAGGATAAGAGGACATCACCTTTATTTTGTTTTTTTTGTTCCTTCTATACCTTGACCACGGCTTTATGCAATAAATGCCACCAATTCAATGAAGGGAACCAACTTTTTTCGAAAGCAGGAGTGCAACTCAAAATGAAGAAACAAAACCCAGCACCTCACACTGAATAATTTGTAAATTCTCTCAGCAGAGTTTATTACTGAGCCCAACCAATACTGATCACCTTTTTGTCTCTTTTTCAGTAAAGGTGGTGAAAAATGCAGCTCCTGGGGACTGATGTTGAGCCGGTTGGCACCCACAGTATGAAGGCACCGATGTTTACAATCAGTAAACCTGTCTGTGATTGTCTGAGTGGTGCCAAGGTGGTCAGTATTAGGATGTTACTTCTTTCATTTATTCTATAAAAATCCACTAGGGCAATGCAGAATTGACTGCTGAAGACTGACTGACTACATTTGAATTTTACATCAGTATCTATGCATTATAAACTTCTAAATGGATGTTACTTGGTTGCATCTAAATGGTCACTTGCTTACTTCTAAATGGATGTTACTAAACAAATAACAAAATAAAAGTTGTTTGAATAAGAAGTTTAAGGTTGTGATGAGCAAACTTACTTTCTGTGTCTCTCAGTCCATATGGGAGGAAATGGCTTTATCACATAGCTCGGATTTTCACAGCTCTGTTGAAGAGAGAAACAGACTGAGTCTAGTATTTCAATGTCTAACTCCAAATCTGGGGAGTCATTTGATTCAGGTGCCCATCCCTAGACCCATCACCTGTGCCCAAGCAGTGGGCTCATGGTATATATGTGGCCACTTCCACTGAAACATTAGGAAGTGGGTGAGAGGCAAGATTCCAGAAGGTGATGACACAGTCTGCAGAGAAGGACACAGGGTCCTAAGACAATTACCTAAATGCCTGACATGATGGATATTTGGGTATTCATACCAGTCTTCCACCCTCCACTTATTTGGAATCCTTCTCTTATTTGGAAGAAGGAGAATTAAGCATGCCCTCCTCTTATTTGGAAGAAGGAGAATTAAGCAGAAGCACATCAGGCTCATTTGTTAAGGAAAAAAAAAAAACCAGAGTGATCTGGATCTGTAATGTTTCAGAAGACCAATCTAACATTAAAGTAAGGAGGACCTCAAAAACTCTTCTTTGGCCTAATTTCACCTTTCTCTTGACTGAAGCTGACAGTGGCTATAAATATAAGTAATCCAATTCAATTAATAAACTTAACCTTAATTAATTGATTAAATTTCATGGAGGAAAGGCAATAGATGTGCTCCCACCGTGGTGCATGAACACCAACGTCCAAGACAGCTTCTCGAGGAATGAGAGTGTTGATTCTAGAATCAAGGTAATCCTTTAATTAAAAATGTCCTATTTCATTCTGAATTTGTAAAACAAATGAACAGGTGCTGAAATGTCAGGAAACTTCTTTTAGTAAAGTCCTCATTATTTTGTTTCTTTCTGACTCTTAACAACTAAGTTTGAAGTATTACCAAGATGAAGTTGCTTTTTTAACCAGGTTCAAAGGATTGGTTTTCAATTTCAATTGATAATGCCAGTTCCCAGTATACAGCAATTTTTTTTCAGTGAATTCCTTCTCTAATACACCTCATCATAATTTTCATCTAATGCACAAATCCAATTTTCTATGAAGCAACACCAGAATTATCTAAGTCAACACAAACATTTTCTTTTTAAAAAAATAAATTATTTGAGAGAGAGAGCATGAGAAACGGGGGGAGAGGGTCAGATGGAGAGGGAGAGGGACAGAGAGAATCTGAAGCAGACCCCCTTTCCTCTCCTGAGCAAAGAGCCCCACGCAGGGCTTGATCCCAGGACCCTGAGAACATGACCTGAGCTGAAATCAAGAGTTGGCCACTTAACCAACTGAGCTACCCAGGCGCAACACAACACAAACATTTTCAAGTGAAATAAAATATGACATCAGAGAAATGATATTTTCAGAAAGTTATATTTTTCTGTTGAGATTTGAATTGAAATGAGAATTCTTTCTGGAACATGAGCTGAGAATTGACTAATTTTTTTTCTTAACATGAAAAGCTATTTGAAATAGATTCTATAGGGAGGACAACTGTTTTTAATTTTGCTAACCAGTACTTTTTAAAATTTTTTTATTGTTATGTTAATCACCATACATTACATCATTAGTTTGTGATGTAGTGTTCTATGATTCATTGTTTGTGTATAACACCCAGTGCTCCACGCAGAATGTGCCCTCTTTAATACCCATCACCAGGCTAACCCATCCCCCCACCCCCTCCCCTCTAGAACCCTCAATTTGTTTCTCTGAGTCCATCGTCTCTTATGGTTCGTCTCCCCCTCCGATTTCCCCCATTCATTCTTCCCCACCTGCTATCTTCTTCTTTTTTTTTTTTTACATATATTTTATTATTTGTTTCAGAGGTACAGATCTGTGATTCAACAGTCTTGCACAATTCACAGCACTCACCATAGCACATACCCTCCCCAATGTCTATCACCCAGCCACCCCCTCCCTCCCACCCCCCACCACTCCAGCAACCCTCAGTTTGTTTCCTGAGATTAAGAATTCCTTATATCAGTGAGGTCATATGATACATATTTTTCTCTGACTGACTTATTTCGCTCAGCAAAACACCCTCCAGTTCCATCCATGTCATTGCAAATGGCAAGATCTCATTCCTTTTGATGGCTGCATAACATTCCATTGTATATATATGTGTATATATATACATATATATTGTGTATATATACACATATATATTGGAAGAACAAATATTGTGAAGATGTCAATGCTACCTAGAGCAATCTATACATTTAATGCAATCCCTATCAAAATAACCATCAACTTTTTCAAAGAAATGGAACAAATAATCTTAAAATTTGTACAGAACCAGGAAAGACCCCGAATAGCCAGAGGAATGTTGAAAAAGAAAAGCAAAGCTGGCGGCATCACAATTCCGGACTTCCAGCTCTATTACAAAGCTGTCATCATCAAGAGAGTATGGTACTGGCACAAAAACAGACACATAGATCAATGGAACAGAATCAAGAGCCCAGAAAAGGACCCTCAACTCTATGGTCAACTCATCTTCGACAAAGCAGGAAAGAATGTCCAATGGAAAAAAAGACAGTCTCTTCAACAATTTAGATCATTGTTTCTTAAAGAACAGCATGAGTCAGAATAATCTGCAGTGGTTGTTACATGAACAGATCCCTGGGCCCTATCTCAGGTACCCCATACCATATTAAAATTCTTAGGCCCAAAATTCAGAAGTGGAATTTTTATAAATTTCCCAGGTGATTTTTCTGAAGAGTGAATTTTAAAACACCCTGAACTTACAGATGGAATCTGGATGTTAAAGCTTCATGAACTTGAAAGATCAAGGAAAATAGGTTCATTTCAATCAAATTTCTACCTGTTATATTTTACTAATACGTGACATTCATCTAATTTAACTCAGGTTCCGACTTCTCTAAAGACTTGAATCTTTAGCGCTCAGGTAATACTATTGTGCCTAAGGGAAATTGGAGCACTGGGCATTTTTCTTTGAAAATTGAGTTAATTGTATAGGTCAGCTTCATTAGGAAAATATTGTTAACCTGTTTTACTCTAGTAATTGTACAAGTATCCATATTTCAACATTTTTGTGAGAAAGTAAAGATGTGAAATACATTTTGCCCTTGAACAATGTGGGAGTTGGAGAAGTGCTGCACAAAACACTTTATCTCCACATATAATAAAGAGTATCAGTCCAAACATTCCAGAGTTCGCCCTTCACTAAGAAAGTACTAAAATATTTCAAATCCTAGTTCTCATATTTTTCTGTCACTCTGTATGTTTGAGATTTAAGTATGTGTATAGAAAGAGATGGACTTTAAATGGTCATTAATCCCTTAGCCCTGAAAATATTTTCTTTACTCATGTCCATATCTATGGCTGTATGTTCACACTCACTATGGGTTTTCTCCCAAATATAATACTGGATAATTAGTGTTTTTTTAAAATTATATAATTAGATCAAGAAGTAACAATAAACTATAGCAAATTTCAACCAATTCAATTAAAGAAAACCCAATAATATAAAAATGACATGGGAATTGGTGTCCCTGGGTGGGCGTCCAACTCTTGGTTTTGGCTCAGGTCATAATCCAGTGGGTCATGGGAGCCCTGTGTTGGGCTCTGTGCTCAGCGGGGAGTCTGCTTGAAAATCTTCTCCTTGCCTCTCCTCTCACTTGTGCATGCTCTCTCTCTCTCTCTCTCTCTCTCTCAAATAAATAAATCTTTTTTAAAAAATGACAGTGGAATAAAAAATATTACAAGCATGACAACCAAAACATAATCTCACAAAGGTAAAAGAAAAATCTTGAGATATTTTTACTTTTAACTGCTTCTTGCAGTTTTCAAATGTGTTTTTCGTTTAATTCAAATTAGTATTCAATATTTATGCTTAAATGATCCAAATATGCAGAATTCAACATATAATTGTTTAAATCCATTGTGTGCCATTTGCTTGAGATTTAAAATCATCCTAAGAAAATATAAAGCTCCTTTATGGAATCAGTTTGTTAAAAATTCAAAAACCATTCATCAAGAAGAGTGCCTTAGATAATATATTGAGGCCTATTGATTGACTTCAAATGTCCTAAGAAGGACATTCAGATGCAAGCTGTGATTTCTTACTGGGAAGCAAGAAACCGAGAAGAGCCTGTTTAGAAGATTAAAAACAGCAAGAGCTAATGTATCAAAGTAATAACTAGTATTTGGTATTTTTTCCTTGAATAACATGGGGGAATAATCTTACACAGGTTCATAAATGTGATTTTCCAGGAACTGAAAAAAAAGCAAATGATCCACATTTTCCTTAAGTGTAATAACAGACACTGAGTAATGATCACTGATTCATTTGACTGGTGTGTACAAGAGAGCAAATAAGCCCATTTATTTATTTATTTTTATATCTTTGACTTCTTTGTTTTTTAATTTTTTTATTGTTATGTTAATCACCATATATTACATCATTTGTTTTTGATGTAGTGTTCCATGATTCATTGTTTGTTCATAACACCCAGTGCTCCATGCAGAATGTGCCCTCCTTAATAACCATCACCAGGCTAACCCATCCCCCCACCCCCTCCCCTCTAGAACCCTCAGTTTGTTTCTCAGAGTCCATCATCTCTCATGGTTCATCTCCCCCTCTGACTTACTCCCCTTCATTCTTCCTCTCCTGCTATCTTCTTCTTTTTCTTTTTTCTCAAAATATGTTGCGTTATTTGTTTCAGAAGTACAGATCTGTGATTCAACAGTCTTGCACAATTCACAGCGCTCACCGTAGCACATAACCTCCCCGATGTCTATCACCCAGCCACCCCATCCCTCCCACCCCCAACCACTCCAGTAACACTCAGTTTGTTCCTGAGATTAAGAATTCCTCATATCAGGGGCGCCTGGGTGGCTCAGTCGGTTAAGCGTCTGCCTTCGGCTCAGGTCATGATCCCAGGGTCCTGGGATCGAGCCCCACATCGGGCTCCCTGCTCAGCGGGGAGCCTGCTTCTCCCTCTGCCTCTGCCTGCCTGCCTGCCTACTTGTGCTCTCTCTCTCTCTCTCTGTCAAATAAATAAATAAAAATCTTAAAAAAAAAAGAATTCCTCATATCAGTGAGGTCATATGATACACGTCTTTCTCTGATTGACTTATTTCACTCAGCATAACACCCTCCAGTTCCATCCACGTCGTTGCAAATGGCAAGATCTCATTCCTTTTGATGGCTGCATAATATTCCATTGTGTATATATACCACATCTTCTTTATCCATTCATCTGTCGTATATCTTTGACTTCTTTCGTCATTATTTTATGCCTGCCTTTATTTTATGATCGTTGTTATTTCTGTGGCTTTCTAGTAACTAATTTCTTGTCTCAACATCTTTCACATTTTGCATTTTTGCGTGTCTCTTAATTTATTGGATACTGCATTTGCAAATGACACAGGGCTAAATATCTGAATTTTATTCTCTTTCTTTAAAGGTGCAATGTTTAATTCAGTAACCACTAGCTACATTTGGCAATTGGCCATTTAAATTAGAACTCATATTAATTCAAATGAAATAAAATTTAAGATTCTATTTCTTAGTCATTAGTGACATTTCAAATGTGTAATATCTACACATGCTATGGTTACTGTATCAGACTAGTTCCATCAGAGCATAAAGTGTTATCACATGATGCTGCTTGGGTTTTGTTTTGGCAGACTGGTAAGCTACTTGCAGATCAACTTAAACTTGTTGAGACTCATTTCTTAGCTTTCTCATGACAGATGTCCAGTATTTATTTTAGGCCAATTTTAGTTCTTCTACTAAGCTTTGGTCCTTGTGGGATTTCTATGGAGTGTCTAGGGTGTTCAATGAAGTGTTTCACTCAGCCCACTTGGAAACCCAATCTCGCTGAAGACATTTTCACCTAACCACAACTTGGGACTTGTTCTTGTCAAGCCTCATAAATTATCACCCTGTGTGGGTACAGGTTGGTATTTAGGCAATAATGTTAGTGGACCCCTGTTCTGGGATTTTTCTCTCCTCCTTCATCTTCTCGATACTTGATGCTCCCTGACCTCTCATCTCTACCTCTTCAACTTAGGAAGGATATTGTATTCTATGTAGGTTTTCCTGTTTGCCCCATGGTCTGCAAAATGTCTCAGGGTGGGTAGCTGTGGGGGGGGGCACCTGGGGAGTACAGCTGATTGAGCAACAATCTGTGGCTCAGGTTGTGATCTCAGGGTCGTGAGACTGAGCCCCATGGCAGGTTCTGCACAGAGCATGGAGTCTGCTCGAGACTCTCTCTCCCTCTGCCCCCAGCCCTCTTTCAAATAAATAAATAAATCTTTAAAAAAAAATGTCTCATGGGATAAATGCAAGGCAGTTGTAGGGCTCTTAACGTTTATTTTCTTTCTTTTGGGAATAAGTATTCTACCTCACCAGTTACTTAATATATCAAAAGAAGGTATTCATAGAATCCATCTAATTTTCCAGTCTTCATGGTGAGATAGCAGACAGGACATAACTGGTATTACTTGCTAATACTTTGTTCAGGATTTTGTGCCTATGTTTATGAGGATACTGGTCATTTGTTTACATTTTTGTAGTGTCTTTCAGGGGCACGATGTGGGCTTAGTGCAGTAGACTGAGTCACGGCCCCCTAAAGGAATCCACATCCTCATCTCCAGATCCTGTGAGGATGCTACCTCATGTAGAAGAGATTTTGCAAATGTGATTTAAATAAGGACCTTGAGAAGGGGAGTGCATTCTGGATTAATCACAGGGTTCTTGCATGTGGAGAATCTTTCTCAGCAGAGGTTGGAAGGAGACGTGACTAGGGATGAAGGGTGGAAGGAAGAGCTGTGATGGGAGGGCTCCGTGAGCCAAGAAAGAGAGGCAGCCCTTGTAAGATGAAAGCTGAGCAAACAGATTCTCCTCTAGAGACTGTAGAAAGGAGCAGAGCCCTGCAAACACCTTGATTTAGCCTGACGAGACTCATGCTGGATTTCTAATCTACATACGTGTAAGATGATAAATGTGTGTTGTTTCCAGGCATTGCATCTGTGCAATTTGTTACAGTAGCAATAAAAAATGGATACACTTGGGTTATGCTGACAACATAAAACACATTCAGAAATGTCCCTTCTTTTGCTACTGTTCAAAACATTTGTATAAAATTGGCTTTGTTTTTCTTTACAAGTAGAATTTACAGTGAAAGCACCATGTCCTAGAGTCACCTTTATTGAAAGTTTCCAACCACAAATTCAATTTGCTTAAAAGATATAATCTATTGACATTGGCTATAATTTTCTTCTGTCAGTTTGATGAATTGATAGGTTGTATCTTTGAAAGTATTTTCTTCCCAGTATTGTCAAATTTGTGTACCTGAAATTGTTCACAGGATGTCCTTATTCTTATTTTAGTTACTGTAATATCTGTATTGATGCCCTATGTCCTCTTTCATTCACAATAAAGAATATTTGAACATTTTCCCTCTACTAGTTTGGCTCATTTTAAAATTTTATTTCCTTTTCAAAGAACCTTTTTTCTTCCTTTTCTTATGTTTATATAGCAAATCATAATTTGTTTGAAATTGACTTCTTTTATATCCTGATTTGGATTATAGGGTGAATTTGAGTTGATTGGTTTAAAAAAAAAAACAAAAGAAAAATTTTAAACAATTATTTCTTCAAAATTTTTTCTGCCCCTTTCTCCTCTTATTCTGGGATGAGAATTATACATGTGATAGAAGATTTAATATTATCCCTCATGTCATTGATATTCAACTCATTTTTTTTAAAAGATTTTATTTATTTATTTGACAGAGAGAGACATGGCGAGAGAGGGAACACAAGCAGGGGGAGTGGGAGAGGGAGAAGCAGGCTTCCCGCCGAGCGGGAAGCCCGATGCAGGGCTTGATCCCAGGACCCTGGGATCATGACCTGAGCCCAAGGCAGACACTTAACGACTGAGACACCGAGGCACCCCGATATTCAACTCATTTTTAAAGATGCTATTAATCGGGCGCCTGGGTGGCTCAGTTGGTTAAGCGACTGCCTTCGGCTCAGGTCATGATCCTGGAGTCCCGGGATCGAGTCCCACATCGGGCTCCCTGCTCAGCAGAGAGTCTGCTTCTCCCTCTGACCCTCCCCCCTCTCATGCTCTCTGTCTCTCATTCTCTCTCTCAAATAAATAAATAAAATCTTTAAAAAAAAATAAAGATGCTATTAATCTATTGGCTTCAACCTGAATAAATTTTATTGGCATATCTTTGAGGTCCCCGTTCTTTCCTTCTACACAGTCCAATGTTCTGTTTAGTCTAACCAGAAAAATTTAATTCCCACGGTAGAATTTTTCTTCTGAGTTTTCTTTATTGTGTATATTATTTTTTCTGAAGTGTTGTATCTGTTGATACGGTACAGCCATATTTCTTGTAAATTCTTTTATATATTTACAATGAATTGTTTTAAAGGCCTTGTTTTCTGAAATTAATAACTGAGTCATATATGGGGCTATTTTACTGACTATATATTCTCTTTATTATAAGCCACCTTTTCCCCTATTTATGTTTGTCTCATATTTTTATTTTGTTCCAGACATTATATGTAAACAACAGAAACACACACACACACACTATATTGGTGGTGTTTTTTTTTTTTTTTAATTTATAGAGCATGCAATCTCTTTATTTTGTTGTTAACAGTAAGAATGAGACAGGTGAATCACATAAATTCTTCCTAGAGTTGAGCTGGTTTGGGAAACAACTCTATTATTTCTCTTCCAGTTTTATTTAGATATAATTGACACATAACATTGTATTCATTTAAGGTGTACAACAACTAGTTGATATATATATATATATATATATATATGTATATATATATATATCTTGTGGGATAATCACCAGAATAAGTTTAGTTAACATCTGTCACCTCATATAGTCACAATTTTTTTCTTATGATGAGAAATTTTAAAACCTACTCTCTTAGCAACTTTCAAATACACAATATGGTATTACTAACTATAGTTTTCATGCTGTATATTACATTCCCAAAACCTATTTATCTTATAGCTGAAAGTTTATACCTTTTGACAACCTTCATCTATTTCCCTCACCCTGTGCCTCTGGCAACCACCCATATATTTTCTGTTTGTATGAGTTCAGTTGTTTTAGATTCCACATATAAGTGAGAACATACAGTATTTATCTTTCTGTCTGACTTATTTCTACTCAGCATAATACCTTCAAGGTCCATCCATGTTGTCGCAAATGGCAAGATTTTCTTTTTTAAGGCTGAAAAACATCCAGATGCATATATAAATCATATTTATTTATCCATTTATCTGTTAATCGACACTTAGCTTGTTTCCATGTCTTGGCTTTTGTAAATAATGTTGTAATGTACATGGAGGGTGCAGCCATCTTTTGAGATAGTGATTTTGTTTCCTTCGGATATATACCCAGAAGTGGAATTGCTGGATCATATGGTAATTTTGTTTTTAATATTTTGAGGAACCAGGGCACCTGGGTGGCACAGTCGGTTGAGCGTCCAACTCGTGATTTTGGCTCAGGTCATGATCTCAGGGCCATGAGATCCAGACCCTCATGGGGCTTCATGTGCAGCATGGAGTCTGTTTGAGTTTCTCTCTCTCCCTCTTCGTCTGCCCCTCCTGCTCAGAGTTTTGCTCTCTAAAATAAATAACTTAAAAAAATATTCTGAGGAACATCCATGCTGGTTTTCATTGGCTGCATAAATTTATATTCCAACCAACAGTGCACAAAGTTTCCTTTCCTCCATATGCTCACCAACACTTGTTATCTCTTGTCTTTCTGATGATGGCCATTCTAATAGATGTGAAGTGATATCTCGCGGTTTTGATTTGCATTTCCCTAATGATTAGTGACCTCGCACATATTTTTATGTGTGTTGGTCATTTGTACGTCTTCTTTGGAAGAATATCTATTCATACCTTCACTCTTTTTAATCAGATTGTGTGTTTGTTAGTTTACTATTTATTGACTTGTATGAGTTCTTTACATATTTTGGATATTAACTCCTCATCAGGTATGTGGTTTGTAAATATTTTCTCTTATTTGTTAGGTTGCCTTTTCATTTTATTAATAATTTGCCTTGTAGAAGCTTATTAGTTTGATGTAATCTCACTTGCTTATTTTTCTTTTTGTTGTCTTTGTTTTGGTGTTAAACTCAAAAAGAATCATTGTCAAGACCGATATCAAGGAACTGACTCCATATGTTTTTGGGGTTTTTTCCCCCCTAAGGGTTTATGGTTTCAGGTTTTACATTCAAGTTCTTAATCCATTTTCAGTTGATTTATTCATGTTGAATTTATGTGTGATTATCCAAACTCTCAACATTCTGGGTCTTCACCACATTCTTGACCTTGTCAGCGTGTGAGTTCTGCGTGTAGGTTGTTGTTTTAGATATTTTGGGTCCTCTTTTGGATTTAATCGATTCTGAAATGCATGAACTCTGAGAAGGTGCAGACCTCTGTTTCTTCTTTGTGCTTTTAAGCCCATTCATCACTTCCTATCTCTTACTAAAACTCAGGGAGAATTATTTGCCTGATCAGTCTATTCTTGTATCTAGGGCTCCTGCAATTCCAATCCTCCCTTGTAGTCCAGAGAATTTTGTAAGAATCGGCTGATTTCTCTTTATCCCTATAATATATCTCTCTGTACAGCCACCTTCCTCTTTTGTCTGCTTCCTCTTCTGTCTACTTTGCCCGGGCATGCCACTCTGTCTTTATGCTCTTATATGACAGGCTTTTCGATGTCCAAAATTCATTTCCCCAAGGCTCCCTCTGTCTACTACCCTTTGATAGCCTCATATAAAACAGTATGTTGTTTTATTTCTGGGATTTCCTCATTTTTACCACGCAAGTAGTTATTTCCCAACATTGCCTATCCTAACAGGAAGTGGAAGTTTTCTCATAAGGTCTTTAATATTATGATCCATTAATCACTGTGATTGCAATAGCAATAGAATTTGTATTTCATGTTTTAATTTTTGAGTTACTGCAAAATGTTACTGTTGATTCCAGAAAGTTACAAATAAATGTGTTTGACTAAAAATGTTCTTTCATTAGCAATCCATGATTGAATTTCTTCCAGCTTTATTCATTTAGCAAATACTGAGTTTCTACTATAAGCATAGCATTGTTGGAGGATCAGAAATAAACAATGTAGTGAGGCCAGGTTTTTCTCTAAATGCCAAAGGAATATTTCAGAAAAATAATGTTTAAAAACAATAACATTAAAAAAAATAGAACTTATTTTCACCTGATGGTCAGAACTGAAGAAAAATATCTAGTAAAGTCTCATAGAATTGAAATATCATCCCATGGATTTGATGCAAGAATCAGAGTTTATAGTTGATGCTGATGCATGTATTACCGCCACCTGACACAGAGCAAACTGACCCATCTGAAAGTCTTTGAAATAATTTGTCTCTTGTACTGTGACTCAGTTCTGATCACCTATAGAGCATCTATGCCAACAAGAAAAACCTACAACAGTCTTACATTCTACGAAGTTTGTTTTATGACATATAGTCAGAATATATTCACTTTCTGCATACTGTCTAATTGTACTGAAATTCAAGGTAGGTAAAGGTCACACATTAATAGTAGAACCAGGGGTATAAAGTGTCTGTGGCTTACAGCATCCTAGCTTTTTTGAATGCAACAGATAAACTACTGTTGTAAAGCTAGAGACAGGAAGTGTACTACTGGTCCAGTCTTGTTGGAGACTTCAGATCGTCAGGAGCTCCATCGGTTATGAGGGTCAGATTTTATGACCTGGTATTAGAAGTGCAATGCATCTTAAAGTGGGCAAACATCCCTTGATGGATACTTATGGATTAGTGGAAAATGGAGAAAAACAGCTTGCTTGAGATTGCCATCCCAGAGTATGAAGGTATCACTTATTAATGTTACAGAGACCTGACATGTAGTCAAATTGCAGGGGTTCCTCACATGCCCTCAGAGGGTTTAACATCTTCAAAAATTTGCCCTCCTTGCTAGACACTATCTCGCGAAGGCAATGGGCTTTGTAACTTTGCATGGACAGAGATTTACCGCCACCTTCCTAGTTACCCCATGCCATTCTTTATTCTTAATAGTTTCCCAACTAATACATAACATGATGAGGCATTATTCCTTGAGATTAGAGACTTGAGTCCATACAACATAGCCAAGTAGTATACAGTCCCAAGGTATTTTAGCATTCAAGATAGAGGACATGGAGTCCTGAGAAATCCCTTTAAATCCTCTTAAGACCATCAAAGGACTCAACAGAATAGGATTAGAAACCTCCTAGTTTGGGGCGCCTGGGTGGCTCAGTCGGTTGGGAGACTGCCTTCGGCTCAGGTCATGATCCCAGGGTCCTGGGATGGAGCCCTGCATCAGGCTCCCGGCTCTGCGGGGGGCCTGCTTCTCCCTCTGCCCTCTCCCCTCTCATGCCGTTTCTCTCTCTCTCTTTCAAATAAATAAATAAAATCTTAAAAAAAAAGAAACCTCCTAGTTTGCTCATTAGATCTTAAGTCAAAATTAATATGTGTGTGTGTGTACACGTGTGCAGGCCCACACTCATGTGCACACATGGCAGCACCGAATCAATAAAGTTTAATACAAGAAAATATAGATGATTATGCAGATAATGTTCTAATAAATGAGGATTTTCTAATCATGTATCAAATATAAACAACACAAAGGATAGTTTTTAAACATTAAAAATTTCAGTTTTTCAACCATGCCATAAAAGGAATGTAACAAAAATGGGCTAATAAACTTATATAAATGGCTTTTCAAATCAGTTAGAAAAAGATGCCCTTTCCAATAGCAAGTAATTTATAAAAAGGGCGACAGAAGTCTTTAATATGAGTATTAAAAATTATTTAATCTTGCTGGCATCCACAAAAATATAAATTACAATAATACTGTAAAACTCTCCTCTATCAACTTGGTTAAGATATTTTTTAAATGCTTAAAACTGCATGCGGCAACTATTTACAGAAAAAGATACATTCTTCTTTCTATTATTTTATCTATCTATCTATCTATCTATCTATCTATCTATCTATCTATCTATTTATTTTAAAAAGGCTCCACGCTGAGCATGGAGCCCATTGTGGGGCCTGAACTAGTGACCCTGAGACCAAGACCTGAGCTGAGATCAAGAGTTGGATGCTTAACTAACTGAGCCACCCAGGCGCCCCAGAAAAAAATGCATTCTTCTTGATTAAAATGTGATATTGTAAAATTATTTTGGGATGAAGTTAATTTCTGCCATTAACATTTTGCCTGTCATTTGACCTCCAAGCATAAATATAATTTGCATAATGGTACCCATCTAGGAATTGAGACCCTGGGAATATTTTTTTATTTATTTATAAATTTGAGTATAGTTAACACACAATGTTACATTGGTTTCAGGTTACAACATAGTGATTCAACTTCTCTATATGTTATGTTATATTCACAGGCGTAGCTACCACCTGTCACCATAGAACACTATTATAGTTGCATTGACTATTTTCCCCATGCTCTGCCTTTTATTCCCTTGACTTATTCATTGTAACCAGAAGCTGTATCTCCCACTCCCCTTCACTCACTTTGCCCACCCCCTAACCCTTTTCCCTCTGGCAACCATCTGTTTCTTCACTGAAATTTATATGTTTGATTCTCCTTTTTGTTAGTTCATTTTTTTTTTTTTAGACTCCACATGTGAGTGAAATCGTATGGTATTTGTGGTTCTCAATCTGAAATATTTCACTTAGCATAATACCCTCTAGGTCCATCCCTATTTTTGCAAATGTCACAATCTCATCCTTTTTAATGGATGCATAATATTCCATTGTATATGTATCTCACATCTTCTTTTTCCATTCATCTATCAACGAACACTTGGGTTGCCTCTATATCTTGGGTATATAAATAATACTGGGATAAGCATAGGGGTGCAGATATCTCTTTGAAAAAGTGTTTTTGTTTGCTTTGGGTAAATACCCAGTAGTGGAATTATTGGATCATATAGTATTTCAATTTTTAATTTTTTGAGGAACCTCTATAATCTTTTCCATAGTGGCTGTGCCAATTTGTATTACCACCAATAATATGTGAGTAATCTTTTTTCTCCACATCCTCCTGAAAACTTGTTATTTTTTATTTTTGACTTGTCTTTTTTTTAAAAGATTTTATTTATTTATTTGAGAGAGAGAGAATGAGAGATAGAGAGCACGAAAGGGAAGAGGTTCAGAGGGAGAAGCAGACTCCCTGCTGAGCAGGGAGCCCAATGCGGGACTCGATCCTGGGACTCCAGGATCATGACCTGAGCCGAAGGCAGTCACTTAACCAACTGAGCCACCCAGGCGCCCTTGACTTGTCTTTTTGATTTTAGTCATTCTGACTAGTGTAAGGTGACATCTCATTATGGTTTTTATTTGCATTTCAAGACCTTAGGCTTTAAAGAAAGATGAGAATAAAGGAAAAAGAAATTTTCCTTTTTCTGGTCACAGTTAGCTGCAGACACATTTTTGAACAGTGAACTTCAGGTAAACTTCTTCTTTGAGAGAAATATATATATATACATGCATACATACATGTGCGTGTGTGAGTGTGTGTGTGTATTTGTGCATATGTAGATAATAGGACTAGATTCTATTATTTCTACACCTAACTTTAAAACATGTTTTTTTTTTCTATCCTATCTTAGATAATAGAATTTTAGGCCTAAGAACACAAAGTCTCATTGTATGAGAAAATACACTTTTGGGAAGAAAATATAGTTTCTTCAATAAATGGTATTGATAAAACCGTATATCCATATGCAAAAGAATGATTGGAACTTTATGTTACACCATGCACAAAAATCAACTCAAAATGGGTTAAAAGACTGAAACATAGGACATAAAACCATAAAGATCTGAGAAGACAACATGGGTGAAAGGTCTTTGATATTAGTCTTGGCAACCATTTGTTTTTTAATTCGACACTAAAAGCAAAGGAAACAAAGGCAAACATAAACAAGTGGGACTATATCAAACTAAACAGTTTCTGTGCAGCAAAGAAGACCATCGACAAAATGAGAAGGTGACCTGCAGAATAGAAGAAAATATTTGAAAACCACAAATCTGTTAGGAGGCTAATATACACAATATATAGGGAACTCATACAACTCAATAGTAAGTAAAAAAAAAAAAAGCCCTACATAAAAATGGGCAAAGGACCTGAATAGACATTTTCTGAAGAAGGCATACAAAAGGCCTATGGGGGCAGGGGGCACCTGGGTGGCTCAGTTGTTTAAGCATCTGACTCTTGATTTCAGCTCAGGTCATGATCTCAGGGTCGTGGGATCAAGCCCCACATCAGTTCAGCACTCAGTGAGGAGTCTGCTTATCCCTCTCTCTCTGCTCTTCCCTGCTCCTGTTCTCTCTCTCTCTCAAATAAATAAATTAATGAAATCTTTTTTAAAAGACTTATAGGTACATTAAAAAGTGCTCAGCATCACTCATCATCAGGGAAATGCAAATCAAAATCACCATGAGATATCACTTCACACCCGTTACAATAGCTGTTACTAAAATGTCAAAAAATAAGAAGTGTTGGCAAAGATGGGGAGAAAAGGGAAATTTTCATTTTCTTTCTTTTTTTTTAAAAGTGTACCCTTGGGGGCGCTTGGGTGGCTCAGTTGGTTAAGCATCAACTCTTAATTTCAGCTGGGGTCGTGATCTCAGGGTCATGAGATCAAGCCCCACGGCCGGCTCTGTGCTCAGTGGGGAGTCTGCTTCTCTCCCTCTCCCTCTCAGTACCCCCCCCCAACTTGTGTGCTCTCTCTCTCCTTCTCATTCTCTCGTAAATAAATAAGTCTTTTCTTAAGAAGTGTACCCTTGTGCATTGTTGGTGGAAATATAAATTCTTACAGCCATTATAGAAAATGATATGGAGGTCCCTCAAAAAAACCCTAAAAATAGAACTACCATATGATTTAGCAACACTCCTTCTGGGCATATATTTAAAGGAAATGAAATTAGATGAAATTAGTATCTGGAGGAGACAGTGGCATTCCCATGTATATTTCAGCATTATTCAAAATTGTGTGTGTGTGTGTGTGTCTGTGTGTGTGTGTGTGTGTGCATATTCAGTCTTAAAATTGAGGAAATTCTGCTATTTGTGACAACATGGATTAACTTGGAGGACATTATGCTAAGTGAAATAAGCCAGACATAGAAGATAAACAGCGCATGATCTTATTTACAGAGAATTTTTAAAAAATTCACAGAGTCTGGTCAATCCATGTAGTGCTTTGGCTTCAGTGTTGGTCTCCTCAGATATGCTTTTAGTAATTCTCGGATATTGAGCATAGGGTAAGGAGGGTGATTGGGGATAATACGGAATAGTCCTTGCCTGACCTACCTACCTATCATTTTTCTAAAACCCATCTGTTCATCACAATCTGCACTTTACTGATATACTTCTTATAATAGTTTAAGCAAAGTCTCTTTGGAAGCAGAGGAGGTAGGAAAGGAGAAGTGAGTATTAATAAATCAATAGGTAACTAGAAAGTTAAATGTCTAAAAGCTGGGAAGTGTCTTTACTGAGAAATCTTATAAATCAGTAAGATTTAAATGCTTTTCAAATATGTTTCTCCACATTGGAATTCAATACTGAGCTTAAGGATAATCCCACAGTCTGTAATGATTGGTACTTATTTAATTGACTTTAATTTTATTGATTGTCACATAAAATGTACTACTCTAAAATATCTGCATGGAGCACTGGGTAGGGTGTTATACGAAAACAATGAATCATGGATCACCACATCATAAACTAATGATGTATTGTATGGTGGCTAACATAACATAATAAAATAAAATATAAAATAAAATAAAATAAAATAAAATACAAATATCATTGACAAGTTTGCCTGAATATTTAAAAATTGTCAATATGTTATTTAGAAAACTGTCCACATTCTTTAAAAAGTCTGATTATTTAATCATTTTAATATTTTCCAATTATAAATAAAAGTATAACATAGGATAGGAAGGATAATAAAATTTTAATTTTAAACAAGTACTCATTTTATTTTTTTAAATTGTATATAATTCAGGTATCTCCAAGATTCAATAGATTCTACAAAGGTCATATTAATTTTAAAATGTATCTAAAAGTTTCTGGAGAAGATAATACAATCATTTGTTTTTAAAAGCAAACAAAATGCATGATAAACTAAAAAATAAGTGAGTTGATTTGTAAATCCTTGTCTAAAATAATCTTCGGTAGGTCTTCCACATAAGGAATTATTAATTTGAAGTCTACATAATAATGTGAGCAAGTACTTAAAGAAATAAACCTAGCTGTATTGAAAATCGAATGAACTTTCTAAAACACATTTTATTTCTGTAAAAACATAAAATCATATTATTAAAATGTTTAGCCACACATGTGAGAAAAAGCTGCAGAAGACTCATAATATAAACTGGTAGATGCATGTTCTTTTGATTTTTTTAACCTTAAAAATAAAAGTGCTAGCTCTTTCACTAACAAAACATAAGCTATTTGGGAATAAAAGAGTATTACAATCGGAGACAAACAAGCTAGACAAAACCATAGGCAAGGGGTGGGGAGGAGCAAAGGAGAAGCACTTTTGGGGGGTAAGTTGGGAAGGCTATTATAAACCAAAAGTCCACTGGAGTAAACTGGAAGTTTGAAGCATGGGAGCTTCTCATTGGCTGAGCTGTTGCCTCAGGGAATAAGGAAAGTGTTTGTGCCTCAGGCTGGAATAGTAGGGTAGTATCTGGTGCAAGGTCAAATCCATCTCTTTCTATTGGGGCTGCAATTGACCACCAGTGAGAGTGTGAGAGCTCCCCCTACTGAAACCTCCTGTCTCTATTATAGTGATGTTTCCCATTACTAATACTAACAATGTCAGATCAGCTGTCTTATTTCCTCCTCATCTTCCTGAGTTCTAGAAGCTAACAGACCCTTCTCTATGGTGCTCAGATGAAGAGTTGGTATGAATATTTTCAAGTCAAATACTCAGTGATCATTTAAATGGAGAGTAAATCAGCTGAGAACAAAAAGGAACTGTAAGAGGCTTGTGGAACAATGATTGAAATGTCAGTTGTCTTCACATATTCGATGTGGTGTGTGTGTGCATGCGCAGATGCATGTTAGCAGGGGAGACAGCACTTCATTCCATGTTATGAAGAGCTTCCTTTTAAGAATACAGAACTAGCATATTTGGAACATCACCTTCACTTAGGTTTGTCCCAGTTTAAGTCTGTGTAATAATATAAGAATTATATCAGGTATTGAGGTTTTTAATTGGGAGTTTTCGCCTTCATTTATCAACTTCTTCCTAAAATCTTACTGGCTCAAAATGTATATGTGAATTCACTCTCCAATGTTGGAAGAAAGTCAGACTTATTCTAACTCTTGCTGATAATAGAAACTGAGATGGTGCCCTTCACACAGGGAACAAAGATTCTTATTCCAACTCTAATCTATTTTCATAAAAAATTCCACTGTTAAAGAATAAGCATTTTTCCCAGTCTAAATTTGAGATCTATTGAGGCAGAAGAGGATGAATGGTTGGCTATGAGCCCAGTAAATTATGAAAAGAGCTGGGTTTAACCTATCTTGGTGCAATCATGTCATTCTATAAGATTATTTAGATGTGTAGAAACCTATTTAATAGTTTAGAAGGGCATGTAAAAGTAAAGAAAAATGAATTTAACTTTGTATGATCTTTAATAATTGTTAAGATCCCTGATTGCCCTCCTATTGGGCAAAAATTCATAGTGGAAACTACTTAAAAAGGAGCACGTGATAGTAATTCATAATTAAATATGACCATTTTCAAGGTTAATTAATATTACTGAGGTTAATTTCAATATAATTTAAGTAGTCAATTAAATAAATTAAACACTTAATAGGCTGAGGGAAATGAGAATTTGGGGATGTTCAAGTGTCTTAGTTTGCATTCAGGATGCAACAATGAATATTGCCATTTATACACAAAATGTGGAGACATTATACACAAAAGATGAGACTACAGTGAACTGAATTACTTTTTAACGATGTTAAAACTTCACTAAGAAATATTTATAGATAAAAAATTACTTTCGTATTGGTCAGAATGCTAGAACATGTCTCTCACAAGCACCAAGTTTATTCAATTCTTACAAGTATTTAAAGAAAGTTTTTCATCTTTATCTTAATCTTTGGATATAACCCCTGAGTTATATGTAGTGTATGTATAGAGTCCACATAGTGGTAGTATAACTTTTATAAGTATTATTTCAAAAACATGCAAACAAACTAAGCAGTATTCTGTATGTTTCTACTTAGGATATATTTCTTAAAGCAAGACATATGATTGGATTCATTGGAATTTTACAATCTTTTAAGAGTCATGCTATGGTCAAATGAATTACTTTCCATTCCCATGTGTAGTCTATTCCCTCATTGACTTTGGGCTTGGCCATGGGACTTCCTTTAGAAAATGGGCAAAAACTTTAATCTGTCGGAGCTTATATACTGATTAAATTCCAAACAATAAATTGTCATACAGTTGCCCCACAGAAAACAGGATTAATAACCTCCAGCCCCAAATTGGTTCAATGCTGAAAATGATGATCCCATGCACACACCAAGAGATATAAAAGATTGCTCACATATTGAGACTTTCTGGTCTCAGAAAATGGGCAGATGGGGCCAAATGTTGGCCAGGGCATTTTCTAGTGAGTGAATGTGACACAAATGGAAACTCGATAGAGCTTATGCATTGGTTGTGAACTCTCAAAATACTTCCATAAGACCACTATTTAAAGAAGCCCCATCTCACCTACTGGAAGATGAGAGTTCACAAGGAGAATTGAGGTGCTCCATCCAATAGCCAGAAACAAAAGCCAGCTGCAGCTGTGAGCATGATTCTGGATGAGAAGAACTGCCTAGCTAAATCCATCCCAATTGCCAATTCTCAGAATCATAGGCACACATATGAGTGTTATTTAAAGTCAGTGAATTTTGGAGTGGTTTGTTGAACCTCAACAGATAACTTACATAGACCCACACTTTCTTAACTTCTATCTTTTACATCAATCACTCTAGTTGGAGAGGCTGGCTATACAGCTCATTTCCTTTCCTGGATCATAATGGGAAAGAGATTTAAGGCACATATGTTGAGAAAGAGAAGATATAGTATAATAACAGTATGACAAAAAGTCTAAGTCATACACAGCTTAATAAACTCAGAGATGTTCAAGGGTCAGGTAATGAGCTGTAAGGGATATTAATCTAAGAATCCATGGAGCACAAATCCTGTGTCC
Source organism: Zalophus californianus (assembly GCF_009762305.2). Classification (NCBI taxonomy): domain Eukaryota; kingdom Metazoa; phylum Chordata; class Mammalia; order Carnivora; family Otariidae; genus Zalophus; species Zalophus californianus. Next base: position 10,393,466 of record NC_045609.1, on the reverse strand, counting down.
CTTACTGCATCGCCTTAGCTAAGAGCCTTTTCCTTTATCTCTAAATGAATAAATGATATTAAACACATTTTATTCCCACTTAATTTTATTTTGTGGAATCACACCATGTATTCTTACTTATTTCTGTTTCATGCTTCAAATTTAATTTGTTATTTGAGAGTGAAAATTGATTTTGCATATAGTAAACCATATCTGCTTATAAAACGATAAATTTTAAGAAATAATCATCTTAAAACAATCTTCCATAGTTCATTTTCATCTTATATAACTGTATATTGTAGATATATTATCAGACTAAATCAGCAATAACCAGGCAGTATTTACAATTCAGCCAATTATTTGTCATATGGTTTATGAGATCAGGTAGCTTTGCGTGAGACTTTTCACATGATTTATGAAGGAATAAATGTGAATGCATTGAGGCATCACAAAACCTCTGAAAATATTTTAAACTATCAAAAGAAATTAGAACTGTTTTTTTCTTCCCCATCTTCTTCTACAAGTTTAATATAGTCCCTTTACAAGAACTGGTAGGAATGGGTATAAATATACTAATTAATTTGCTTCAGACGAATGAAAAAAAATCACCTCTACCTTATTTTTCTGAGTCTCTTGACTAATTTTCTCTAACAATTTATCATTCAATCACTGTGATTTGGGGATCTGGAAGGAAGGATGACTATGCTAGGTGTCAGGAGATTTTGATGCAGATTAAGTCACTCATTCAACAAATGTTTTTTGAGTGTCTCAGCACTGCCGTATGTTCCAGAGATACAAAATGGGCAAAAACTTTAATCTGTCAGAGCTTATATACTGATTAAATTCCAAACAATAAATTGTCATACAGTTGCCCCACAGAAAACAGGATTAATAACCTCCAACCCCAAACTGGTTCAATGCTGAAAATGATGATCCCCTGCACACACCAAGAGATATAAAAGATTACTCACATACTGAGAATTTCTGGTCTCAGAAAATGGGCAGATGAGGCCAAATGTTGGCCAGGGCATTTTCTAGTATTAAGATAACTGCTGGAAGTTCGGCCAGCTGTGCTGATCCTTGGGGATTGTCCTTGGTCAGGGACATTCTTATTAAGGAGGGACAGCGGCAGACCTCCTGTGACTCCATCACTTTCAATGGTGACACTAGTAAAGTATACAAACATACCTTTTCTGTCTACTTGGTTGATCCCAAGGGACCCTCCAGGTGGCCATTGAGTCCAGGAGAGAGGTGACCTCCTCCAACACCATTGCATCTGACAAAGGAAGCCACTTCTTTCTGTGAAATATGCCAGAGATTGTTTCTTGTAAGTATCATTTTCATTTCAGTTAAGAAAGCTTCTGTGACTATACTCAATCTCGAGGTACTGCCTCCATGTCTTAAAGCATAATAGGCAAGTGGGTCTCAACGATCATCAGGACCAATTAGCTTCAGTCTCCCAAAGGCCTAAAATGCAACCTGCAGTGGTTGTGCTAACAAAGAGTATGGTATTTTGCACAAGAAGCCTATGGACGACTTATGGCCATTGTGGGTAGTCCAGAGAGTCCAGGATGCATGAAGTTGCCAAATCCTCTACAGTGAAGGAATGTCTGAAGAGTGCTAATGGGAGTTCTTTTTTATCGCATTTTGGAAAGATCCTAGACCTTTTGTTATTGGAGACTCCATTTAAAGTAGACCAATTTGAGAGTAACAGTTCTGGTGCACGTAAGTAAAGTTTGTAAATGAGGAACATATTGCTTCCAGAAGCTAAAAAGTCTAGATGATGTTGGGCTTGTTTTAATGTTGAGGGTTCTGCAAGGGTCAATAGTTGTTTCTTGACGGTGTCAGGGATGGAGCAGTTTTGGACTGACCAAGTAATGCCCAGGAATTTAACTGAGATGATAGGCCTTTGTACCATGGGTAGGGTTATGAGCCATCCCTTCTTGGGAGCTGCCTCGTCAATTATATTTGTACGTTTTGAGTGTGTCAAATGAATCTCCTCAGAAAAGATGTCATCAGTGTAATGTCATTCCCATGATCCTGGAGAAAGTTGGGTGTGATTAGATGCGAAGATGGTGTGAGTTGGAGGTGTCGTTGAGATTTATGGGTAGCCAGGTAAACTGGCTGAGAAGTTACTGAAGTAGGCACTGAATGAAACATATTTGCCAAATCTACAGAAGCTAAATATTTTCCAGCTGATGATTGTATGGAACCAGTGATTCCAATAATAGTGGGTAGGGGGAGCTTTAATTGAAGAAACTGTGGTATTAAGGATATGATAATCCACTGTTAGATACCATTCATTTCTATTAGTTTGGATCACTGGCAACACCGGGTTATTCGATAGGAAGATAGGAAAAATGGTCCCTGCCTTAAGTAGGTCTCTGTGACAGGGGGCTCTTGTACTATGGGTCTTGATTTCTGTATGCTTTGTTTTAATCTATGTTCAGGCATAATAACTAATTTGTCCTAGTTTGTAAAACCACGTGTGACATTGAATAGACCCAAACTACTCAGCTGGGAGCGTATTTATGGCAATAAAATAAGGACAGTTTTCATATTTTATGTGCTCCACATGATTGCTCTTTCTAAAGAGGAATGAGGGTGAAGAGAAAGCATAGAGATAATAAAATTTAGGGTAATAAATGGAATAGATGGACACATCAAACATGATTAGAAACCTGTAAAGAGGCATGCAAATGATAGCCCATTTAATAGTACATTTCTTTAGTTGATCTATTTAAGGAGAACATGGCAATGATGCAGTGGTAGGATATCTCAAAGTAGTTTTGCTTCTACATAGTTTGGAAACTCACAGTTGAAAACATGATTTAGACCTCACAGGGATCAAATATTAGGCTAATTACACCTGTGGCTCAGTACTTAGTAATTAAGAAATGGCACAAAATGTCTTAATATTTCTCTCTTTGATCTTTCACCACCAAAGAAATAAAGAAAAACTTATAATTTCTTATTTTCTATTCCCATCCTCATGTCATAAAGCGGTTATATTGTTAATAAAGTGTAAACCATTTAATATTAACACATCTCAAATTTAATTACTTCCTAGAATCATTAATTAACTTTGAAAAAACCTTGGTTTTCTTCAGCATGCTTGTTTTACCTCTAAGTTCACAAAGATGAATGTTCTACAGAGTTCCCAGTACTGATAAATCTCTGCAATCGTTCATTGTAAAACTATGAGGACATATGGTCCTCATTCTTCTCATGAGCCAGATTCTTGAGGAGAAGAAAACCCTAGTATTTGAGGATCTACTGTGTGCCAAACATTGAGCAAGACATAAAAAAATTAAACTTAAGTACCTCAAGACACCTTTTGTATGATCAGGAAACTGAGATTCAAAGAACGCAAATACTTAGCACAGGATGGGCAGCTAGTAAGTGGGGATACAGGCTTTTGGACCTACATTTGAATGATCCTCTATCACCTCTTCTTTCCTCTACAAAGTGCTGCCTCCACTCTCAGTGAGTCACTGTTGGTCATATTGCCAACAGATCATAACTGAAGTTCACTAATAGCATACAGAGTAATCTGTCAAATTATTTGGAGTTTTATTTTACCATTATGATTACTCATACTCTGAGCTAGTCAGGAGATGTAATATAAATATAACCAAAAAGTAATCAGAAAAGATCCACATTGCGAAAGCAATTGTCTTGGAATCAGGATACATAATTCAAAGTCCTGCCTACACCACTAGCTTCTTGACCTTGTCCAACTTAGGAGATCCCTCTGGCATTTAGGTTTCTAAAGGAACTTCCTGCTCTAAAATTCTGATTTCTTATCTGCAATTTATTAGACCTATCTATGATTACTCAGGGATGAAGTAAACTTGTAAGTTAACTCAATGGAATATTTTTGAAGAATAATTTAATAATTCATTTTTGTAAATATCCAATGGATTAATTCAGTAAACACTTTATTTTTTTGAGAGAGAGAGGAGGGGCAGAGGGAGAGGGAGGGAGAGAGAGAATCTTAAGCAGGTTCCACGCCCAGCACAGAGCCTGACGCAGGGTTCAATCTCACAAACCTGAGATCATGACCTGAGCTGAAATTAAGAGTCAGACACTTAAACAACTGAGCTAGCCAGGCACCCCTAGAAGATACTTTTTGACTCAATCTCCTATCTCTGGATCAAGTTCTCTGCAAAACTCTTGTCATATTGTCGGTTAAGGACAAGCTGTGCTTTGGAAATTATAGTGCCCCACAAGGCTGGAGCCACAAAATTTAGAGTTAGGCCAGAAATGCCACGTTCTGAAGTTCAACAGAGTAAATATAAAATGAATGAAAAATAAGTCATAGCAGATTTCTCCCAATGAGATAAAATAGAATGGTGAGTCATAAATGTCGCTAAAGATAATGAATTAAAAAAAGACTCGTATTTAGGAAAACAAATGCCTAATAATATTAATTTTAAATGTTGGAATCACTTTCGTTTTACCAGGTGCAATGTGAAGTAACTTCTGAGCACAAAAATTTTTGATTACTAATAAGTTAAAGATATCCATCAATATTTTAAATACAGTAAATTTTTACATGCATTTAGTGTCAGCTAATTGTCTTTTTAAGAACCGAAGGGAGTTGAAATCATGATTGCTAACAGCACAAGTTAGGCATGTTTGCCTCTTAATTAAGTCTTTATGGCAGATATTGATCAAACTATTATAATTTTTAACACCATTCTTTAAGAGCACTCAAGTTCTGTTATCTGTATTCTTTATTAACTAAAGGTTTCCTCACATCAATTTGGACTCCAGCTAGATTTTTTTATTAGATGGTGAGCATGCTGATTAGATAATGTAGTAAACTCCTTGGCAGTTATAACTCTGAGTATAAATAAATAAAATAAAACATTGGCTCATCATTCAATAGTAATTAATCCTCCAGTATTTTTCCATTCTGGGTACACAAATAAAAACATACTCACCTTTGATTTATGATAACATCCCCAATTTGCAGACCTCCATTGATCCTCTCCCAGAAACCATCAGCTTCCTTTTACAAATGCAAATCTTTCAAGGCTTAGAATGAGAATATGAGAAGTCTGGGATTTTTTTCTCATATTCTCTGCTCTTCACCTCCCACTCCCAGCTTATAGATTCCTCCACCATAGGGGAAAGCTGTGTGAGGAATTTTAGGAGTTCATTTTATAAACCTACAAGTTAATTGTTGTCCAAGTTTGGAGTGACAGGATAATGGAAGTACACTGGTTCTGTAAGACATTTTACCATTCAAATGGTCAGGACTGTTTAACTTCTCTTGAATTGTATTTGTCAGAACAAAAGCACTCTCTCAATTAGCTGAACTTTAAAATTGACTATCACTGTGACAGACAAGCAGGTAAAGCAGCAATTCACTAGCCATCGTCTTTTAAGAAAGACCTAGAACCATGAAAGGCTATGGACTCTGAGAAACAAACTGAGGGTTCTAGAGGGGAGGGGGGTGGGGGGATGGGTCAGCCCGGTGACGGGTATTAAAGAGGGCACGTTCTGCGTGGAGCACTGGGTGTTATACACAAACAATGAATCATGGAACACTACATCAAAAACTAATGATGTAATGTATGGTGATTAACATAACATAATAATAATAAAAAAATAATAACAACAACAAAAAAAGATATACAGAAAAAAAAAGAAAGACCTAGAAAATCTTTGATTAGGTAGCTTAGTCACTGTTTAAACTGGAATTGTAATTATGCAACCTTTACTCATTCAATATGTCATCATTAATTTAATCAGATATATTTGTTGTTGTTTGTCTCCTACTAGAGGAGGGAAAATCTAATTACAATTCTAATGCGGTATTTACATATATATCTGCCTAAGACCAGATGAAGTGTTACTCTAATGAAATAGCAATCTTCTGACATCCTGATAATGAAACGACCCAATATTGATTGACTTTTGATACACAAAGCTGTTGTTGATGCATATTTGCATACCGATGATGTTATGTTAAATTGCGTGTCACTTTTCTATTATGGTATATTGAGAACGAATATGCTCCTCTGAGGCTGTTCTGAATTCGGAAATAAAGATATTCCATTTCTATATTTGAATCAAGACAAAATTATCATAGGTATGGTAAGACAAAACTCAAGTGGGAGAATACTTAGGTAAATTACAGCTTTTAATGATAATTTCTGTACTAAAATGACATATTAACCAGTAGCAATATGCTTATAGTCAATTAAAATATAATTTTTCATTGTTTTTTTTATGGTGGCATACTTGGCATATGACATTATATTAGTTTCAAGTGTGTAACAATAATTGGATATTTGTGTATATCACTATAATAAGTATAGTTACCATCCAATAAGGATTCTTGTTGAAATTGAGCACAATGCTTGTCGTGTATGAGGAGACATATTTTAAAGTTAAAATTTAGAATTCTCTCTTGTGGCCACCACTACTGCTAATACCACCAATAAAAGAACCCTTTTCAGATATAGAATGAATTTTCATTATTAATTTAATTTGTGAAGATAATCCTTTCAGGATAAGACATAATTGTTTTGAGGCTGGAGAGATTGTAGGGCATGTCCACACATGTCCACACACGCATTAAATGTTTCAGCTTTATTGCTGTCAAATAATCTTTACAATTTGCATCCCCTCCCAGTCCAGGATTCGTATCTCAAACCAGCTCTGTCCAGGAGCCTCATTCTGTACTTAAGAGTCTTCTAGCTCCCTGACCTTCTATACCAGCCCTGACTGTGCCCTGTTGATCCATGAACCTTACCAGTTTTCCTCTTGCCCCTGGAAACTGAGGTAGACAGATGATGTTGTGCAAAATGAATTGTGCACCTGAAACTAATATACCACCATATGTCAACTGTTCTGGAATTAAAATAAAAACAAAACAAAACAAAACAAATTACCTGGGTCCAATCCCATCCTTACTACTTACTAAATAGGTGATCTTGGCCTATTGCTTAATCTCTCTTTACCTCAATCTCTTCTTCTATAAATCTTTAGCCTGTCTCACACATTTGTAATAAAGGTTAAACGAATGAAGATAAAGTTAGTTGTTACAAAATAAAAACTCATCTCATCAAAACTCCAAAAACAATCGAGCACCTAATATGTGCCAGGTACTATGCTAAGCACTTACACTGCATTGCTAAGCAAGTGGAAACCAATTCCTGACCTGTGATTGCAGCCAATGAAAGTAACATTCAGTGTGCTCACTCCCATTATTGTTGCTGTGATTAAATTCATTTCCCAGAGATACTGAGGTTTAGACACACTTTGAAGGAGCAGAACTTGTCTTCTGAGTATGAGGAAGTTTTAGGACAGTCATAGAGTTTGGAAGAGTCATGGTAGAGAAGAGGAAAGATAATGGACTTGGGATACGAAGAAGCATTCGTGCCCAGTTAAGAGTGAGTGAAGACCACGATATGTATACAATGATCTTCGTGGTTATATAATTCTCCCAGTCACGTAGGCCAAAACCTTGGAGCTCTCCTTGACTCCTATTGGCATCTCACATTCACATTTAATCCATCAGCAAATTCTGTTGGTTGTTACTTTAAATATGTCTACAATTTGACAATGTCCTATAATGTCCACATCTACCAGCTAATCTGAGTTTACAATAACTCCCCTGTATGTTATTGTAACAGGCCTTCACTCCTGTTCTCCTACCACATTCCCTGTAGATGGAAGCCATATCATGGACTCCAAAGGCTCACATCTCTCTCAGAGTAAAATAAAAATTCCCTGCCATGGCCTACACATCTCTCCACAAACTCTCCCTCTTACTGTAGCTTTTATCATTCGGAATCCACTTCACTCACTGTGCTCTTTTCTTCCAACACACCAAGTGCATTCCTGCCACAAAGCCTAGCCACTTGCCAGGAATGCCCTCTTTTCTGTACCCTTATAGATCCATTCAGCTGTCAAATACCACTTAGCTTTTCTTTATCACAATATATAACACAGTACACAAACCATTGAAATTCTTTGTCCTTCACTCTATTTTCTTTTTCTTTTTGTCAGTTGCTTTGGACTGACAGATTTCTTTATTTGGCTGTTTCCTTGTGAATTGCCATTCATCCTGCTAGAATAGAGAGTCCTTCAAAGCAGGGACCTTGTTTTCTTCAGAGCCATTTCCTTTCCTCAATATCAGTACCTAGATCTAGGGGATACTCAATAAAACTTTATGAAGAAGTGAATGCATGAGACACCTGGGTGGCTCAGTCAGCGAAACTTCTGACTCTTGATTTCGGCTCAGGTTATGATCTCAGGGTAGTGAGATCAAACCCCACACTGGGCTCTGTGCTGGGCACTGGAGCCTGCTTAGGATTCTCTCTCTCCCTCTCCCTTCCCCTGCTCACTCGGGCGCACGCGCGTTCTCCCTCTCTCTCTCAAAAGAGAAAAGAAGTGAATGCATGAATGAAGGAATGGATGAATGATAAATGAATGCTATTTTCTTTAGCAGTACTCAGTGTGGTGAGTGTGGGAGCACAGAAGCAGGTAGATCCAGGCTCTTCCCTATTATTTTTTTTTCAAATTTATACAAAAAGCTTGGGGGCGGTATTAACGTTATTGGTAATTTGAAGAGATGAATCATTGGCTCGAAGTTAATAAAACTGAAGACAGAATGGGATCGACGGTTTAGAGGAAACAGATAAGCCTCAGTGAGGTTGGCAATACTTTGTAGGAAGGCACTAAGTTTGATGGCAAGGAGACTGTCCTGAATAAGGTAAAGAAAAAAGCATTCTCATTAACATGTGTGCAGTATGGAGTAGAAATGTTTCATGCGGAGTCGACATTCAAAATTCTAAACTTCTTAGCTCCAGAAGTTATCCAAACATAAAAACACAGTTTCTATAAATGAAGTTTCTTGAATTAAGCTAAATTTATTGAGAAATGTGAGTTGATTAGTGTTGTTAATTGTTAGGTACTAAATGTCTCCCTGAATATAGGAAGATATTGGTGACCGTTGCCCATGTTGCTTTAGCTCTGCTGAGGGCTCTACGTGTTCCCATTGTTTGTAGACTTTGGATTAGCTAACGCATTCCAGAACTGAGTGCATGGTCCAGTACTGTGGTGGCCTCTAGTCATATGTGGCTATTTAAATTAAATTCATATTAATTGAAATTAATGAAATTAAAAATCCTGGTCCTCATTCCAGCTATAACTATATCTTAAGTACTCAAAAGTCACATATGGCTAATGGCTACCCTATTCGGCTGTACAGATACAGAATGTCTCATTTATCTCAGAAAGTGTTATTGAAGAGTGCTGGTCTAGTAGTTTATCACTAAGACATTGGGGAGCTCAGGAGAGCTGCAGAATACTTCATTTCTTGGGCGCCTGGGTGGCTCACTGGTTAAGCGACTGCCTTCAGCTCAGGTCATGATCCTGGAGTCCTGGGGTAGAGTCCTGCAACGGTCGGCGGGGAGTCTGCTTCTCCCTCTGACCCTCCTCCCTCCCATGCTATCTCTGTCTCATTCTTTCTCTCTCAAATAAATAAATCTTTAAAAAAAAAAGAATACTTCATTTCTTTAACTATACTTCAAAATATAAGTAACATGTTAGCTTACTAATGTTGATATACTAATAGGTTGTGTATTTGCATGACAAATAATGAACTCTCTCTCTCAAAAGGTGGCAATTGTATTCTTGAATGACTTGATAGTTTTAAACGATAAGGTATGGTAATTATTAGGGATATTGAAGACTTCTGGAAACCCACATGGAGAGAGATACTTCCCTGGAGTCCAGTAACCAATGAATTAAAAAAAAAATTGACTAAGTTCTCTCAATGAAAGAAAAATACCCCTTGTATTTGGGCATTTCATATTAGAAATGGGACAGAACAAACAGTGCCATGTGTACCTTAATTTTAATTAAACAACACTTTGTACTTTTGTAGTTTTCAAAAGTGTTTGGAATAAAATGAGATATTAAAGGGATATATTAGAGAATAGGGTAGACGAAGATCAACATTATTAGACATATATGAATTCATTACAAAGGGTGGTGATGTTCAGCAGAAAGAGTTTGGGCCACAAGAATATGAATTAATCTGTATATCAGTTAAATTCAGTGGTTATGAGATTCTCTACTTACACCTCAATTTTTCCTGGCATATACTTCAGGACCAAATAAATAGTCTACCTGTTATATTTGATTGGTAAGGCAAAGTAGGCAATGGACCAACAAGGAGAAAGTGTATGAGAAAAGGCAGAGTCACAGGCTCAGGACAAGGCCTGAAGAAGAGCCACTTTTAGGGAAATTCCAGAGGACATAATTGAGGGTGTACCACCTACCTACCTAGGTACCCACATGCCTTTATTGCAGAAATGACTGATTTCAATGGGGAGCAACCAATACTTCCTATATGCAGACTTGCAAGCCAGGTTTCATTAGGGAAGACTTCATTGGCCAGTAAAAATAATTAAACAATGGGCTTTTAATTGATCATTCATAATGTATTACTAGGATTTATATTTCATAGACTGGGGTGTTGGGACAGGGACCATGGCTCTGGCAGATCTACAACTTTATATACCACCCAGGGATGTGGAGGATGATTAATAAAAGCCCCAGAAGCACAAGAAGCATAAATTTGAAATAGTACTGAAAATAGGAAAAATTGACATTTTTTTCCCATCAATATTTATTTCAGAATGAATTTCTGAAACTTTCTCTACATTCATATTTAGGGCTCCTGCAACGCCTGGTAAGAATGCTAATGATGACTGAGACTTGGAAGTCTTCTATAGATCTGTACCGCCCAATATGGAGCTATTAGCCCCTGTTGCTATTGAATACGTGGAATGTGGCTAGTCTGAACGTGCTCTCAGGATAAAATGCATGTCAGAATCCAAAAATATATGATAAAAGTATGTAAAATATCTCATGAATAACATTATATTGGTTACTTGTTAACATGATAATGTTTTAGATATATGGAAGTGTTGTATTGAGAGAGTTATTTGATCAATAATTTATTTTATATCCCATTTGACGATTGTCTACCCTAATCGACCTCCCTGCAAAATGTACAATTGACTGTATTACTATTGGTCAATAAAAAATGTCCAGCACTATAGAGTGTGCTGAGATCTAGAGATCTAGCTAAAATCTAAAAGGTTTTCTTTTCCTTTCTTTATACCAGTTAGGAATAATAAAGACAAAGGTTTTTCAATAAAGATTGGGTAATAATTTATATACAGAAATGTGAGTGGGAAATTTACCCCTAAGGTATAAAGTTCTGCCTCCCATAAAACAAATTCTGGGGTTAGTGTCCTGCAATCTGTTCATTAACAAGCCTTCCAGGTTTCTCTGATACCTACTAGCCTTTGAGAATCTCTGCTCTCGAAGTAGTTTCAAATAATTTCTCCTGGAGGAAGGATGCCAACCTTTTGGAAGTGGCTAGATAATTTTATAATTGTTTCACCAGAGACATCCATCTCAGGAGAGGTTCTTTTTAACAAAATTACACACAGGTCATCATTGGAAGGAGAGGTTAAGGAAATGATATTTGTCATCCTAAATTCTCCCAAACTGGTTATGAGCATTTTCATTTATGTGTCTGTCACTAGGTTGTGGGAGGATGGAGGTGGCCCCTGCAGGTGAGCTCAGGGGCAAGGAGAGAAATTCTAGAGATCTGAAAAGAGGAGTATCTTGGAGTTGTCCATTAAATTCTCTTCCTCACCTAGCTTTGGGTTACAGGTGTTTGTGAGTGAGGTAGTTATCATTGCCCCGAATTATTAACAGCAAGGTGATTTCTAACTTTATCATCATGGTGGGGAGTATTTCTAATTGGGAAGGAGATATCGGATAACCAAACTTCTAATGTTCCCTGAAAAGCTATTGTTTGTAGATTACTACATCAGAATAATGTAAAAATAAGTTGTCTTTAAGGTAAATGCTCTTGTTAAGCCAGTCATGCTTAGATGTTGCATCATGACTGTTATCTGAAACTCACACATAAGGCAGTGCCTCTGACATTGTTCCTACAAATCACCTAAGGATTTTGCTAAAATGCAGATTCTGATCTAGTAGATCCGAGTTTCAGCATCTCTAACAAGGTCCATGGACTGAACTTTTCATAATAAAGCATCTCCACACCAGACCCTTGGAACCTAAATCTGCATTTTTAACAAGATATGTGGGTGCTTCTTTGGCACAGTGAAGTTTGAGACACACTGATAGCAATAATCTACAGTGATTCACAAGTCTGGTTCTGCTTTATAACCACCTAGAAAGCCTCAATAAAATCTGATCCCTTGGTCCTAATCTGGAACAAATACATTAGAAATTGTAGGGTATAACCCAAGTAACTGTGTATTTTGAAAAGTTTGGGTGGCAAGCAAAATAACAGCCCCTCAAAGATGTTCATGACCTAATGCTTAGTACCTGTGATCATCTTACATGGAGAAAGTGACTCTGCAGATGGGATTAATGTTAAAATGTCTTGAAATGGGGAGTTTATCCCAGATGATCAAGGTAGGCCCAATGTAAATACATGAGTTCTTAGAAGTAGAGGATGTTTCTCATGTCAAGAGACATGATCACAGAAGGGAGAGAGATGCCCACAAGGACTTACTCACCCCCACTTTGCTGGCTTTGAGGATGCATGAATGGGACCATCAGCAAAGGAATGAAGCTGGCCTGTGGATGTTGGAGAAGGCAAGGAAATGGATTCTTTAATCTCCAGTCTCCAGAAAAGAACTCAGCTCTGCGGATGCCATGATTTTATCCCTGCGAGACACATATCAGAATTCTAGCCTACAGAACCATAAGATAATAAGTATGCCTGTCATAATTTGTTGCAGCAGGAATAGGAAACCAGTACCAGGTGATATAAATATGCAGTCAGTGCTCTAGGAGTCAACAGAAGAAGCCCTCAGATGGTTTCAGGAGTTCTCTATACAAAGCAAGTATTCCTTATGTCTGAGTGTTCTTCAACTTCAAAGAATTTCCTGACCAGCTGAGCCACCCAGATCATATGGGGTGTCTGCCATACGGGGATCTTTGAAAAATTGGGTAACCTTGAAGCTAAGTACAATTTAGCTGATGTTGATACATTATCCCCTTAATCATTTGTGCATAATGTGCCATGTAAATCACTCACCTGTGTGTGTGCATTAGTATACACACATATATACACACACATTCTTGTTTACACGCACATATGTATGGATGTATATATTCCCGCATTATTAAAAATGTACAGACTTACTCAAGATAACATCTTTAAATTTATGTGTAAACAGCAAAACCTGCCAAGATCTAAAACAAGTCACTGTAGTAACCAGTCAGTTAAATGCTACCAGATAAATGATTTGGATGTGATAAATCAGAATGTTTGGATGGCTCTGAGACGTTGCAAACATAACACAGGCATGTTCACTTGGGTGTATAATAAGCATCTCAAACTTAATATGCCCCAAACATCTGGCAACTCAGCCTCTTGTTGCTCAGGACAAAACCCTGGCATCACTTTGGTGCCTCACATCTCTTCTGCCAACAAATCCCGTCAGCTGTATCTCCAAAATGCATCCATGTTATGACCATGATATGCCACAATTATACTACTTTCATGGGCTTTTAGACCCGGACTTCCTCTGAAGTATACAGCAAGTGCCTCTTAATAGCTGGCCCTTCTGCTGACCTTGACTCCTGTCAGTGTATTCTCTGTATGACAACCAAGAGGGTTCTAGAAGAGCTCAAGGCAAACCATACCCCCCTTGCACGCTGAGCAGATGGCTCGCCATTAAGCCAAAGTCCACCCTGTTATGCACTAAAGCCTCTAGAGAAAAGGAGTCCTGAAAACTACCTCCGTGCAGCTCCCCTTTTGCTACCTCTTTCCACACCACTCATGTCCGCCTTCACTGTCCCTCAGACACACCAAGTAGATGCCTGCCTCAGAGTTTCTGCATTTCTTTCCTCTGCCCTAGATGATCTTCTGTGTCTGTCCGACTTACTCCCTCGCCTCTCTTAGAAATGTATCCATTGTGGACCTGTTTTCTGTCTTACCAGAAATCTCTACCCCCACCCATACATACACACTTTCTATTCTCCTTCTTTGCTTTATTTATTTATTTATTTATTTATTTATTTATTTAGTCTTTATCTCTACTGCCTGCCTGGCTTACGCTATTTATTGTAGTCTTCTTTATTGCTATTTCCCATGGTGGCATGCAATCTCCATGAAAGCGACGGTTATTGTCTGTCTTCTATTCTCCTGAGAGCTCAGTAGCTCAAGCAGTGACTTGTCTCCTGTAGGCAGTCCATAAATACTTGCAAAATGAGTGAAATAACAATAATAATGTCTTCCGAGGAAATAATAGTATTGGTTTTCTACTGAGGAGTCATAGAATACTATGCTGAACACATTGCATACATGATTTTATCTACTCGCTCCAACAAACCTATGAGAAAGACGCTAATGCTAGACTAATCTTACAGAGGCTGTAATAATAGCCTAGGGTGGGGTGACGAGGCACAAACACAGTCATGGGGCAGTATTAGTGATCTAAATCTGAATCTTCTGTTCTTTAACCTGCAGTTAGGGATGCTCTGAAAATTTTGTTGATTTATAAATTAGGAGATTTTAATATAGTTATTGGGACAAACCATTTGATAGAATTGTATACATTAATTCTATAAGCAAGCTGGCAGACTTGAAAAATAACTTAGAACTCCAATATATTTACTTTATCTTAGCACCTAAGAGCAAAATTTGTCTTTCTGAAAGAACAGGATTCAACCAAGTTCAGACTTCTCAACCAGGAAATGTTGTTGTGTTACCATGTCCTCCTGGAGGGGCTCAGAATCTGTGTTTTGAAATGCAGCAGGAACACAGGAGCTAGTAATGACCTTCATGGTTGTCAGTGTTACATTAGCAGATTTATAAAGAAGAATCGAAAGAATTACATCTGTTTCTAGATTGTATCAAAATCATATTTGACTCATTTTATAATTTAAAAATGTGCCAGAGTTGATAAATATGGTACAGTAAAGAATTACTATTATCCAAGATCTTCATAGCCTTGTAAATCGTTTTTTATTTTCAGATTGTTTTTTTCTAGTATATGTGAGTGATATTTGTCTCCTCAGGAATAAAGTATCTGCCATTACTCAGAAATAGCAGCTCAAGGTGATTTAGTTACAACATTACTCTAGTTCAAAGGGAATTGTGCACTTATAATTCATTTCCTCTGCTGTGGCTGGTATCTATGACAGAAAAAGGAATAACGTTTGGAGAGTTGAAGAAGAAAAATTAGTGGAAAACAGAATAGTAATTTAAAAATAATTACTGAGATAGATGCCACCTGGTCATGAGTCCTTTTTCATTGGATACCTCGTTGATGACTCATGCTCCACCCCCACCTCGGGTCACTATCACTCAGTCAGCAGGTTGGGTAGGATAGTTATTAAAGGTAGATTTTTATTCAAATAATCAATTAAGCACCAAAATAAAATTAGAATTTTTATGTCAAATTTGTAGACAGTAGCATAGAACCTATTCCACAATTTGAGCCCAGTAATAAATGAACAATGTTCCTTGTCATCGTGAGCCTGGAAAGAGTTCTATTTCCAAGTGCTCCTTTAAAATATTTCATAATTTCACATTTAAGCCATCAAATCTCCAACTTTTCAAATTGATTCATCTTTCCGGTAGGACAAAAGAATTAAATAATCTGATGTATGGTTGCCCATCAACATCAATTTAAAATCCTATCAGGATTAATGAGAAAATCTGCAGTTTTTGATGAGATGCCAACTGAAAAACTGACAGCTATCTATTGAAAACGTACTCTGTGTTTGAACTATCCTAGGGCTAGAAGCAGCTCAAAGTAGCAAGTCTATCCCTTATGTAAGATATATTCTATTTAAAATATGCAACTATAAAATAAAACAATGTTGTTAAAAAATTAAGTGTCCAATCTGGCAAAGATTTTGATTCCAATGTTTATCGAGAGGAGACTAATAATTTAAGTCTAAATAATTTTTTGTATGTAGTGTTAAATTTGGCAGAAGAAAAGAAAATGGATCAGACAGAAGGACTGGATTTGTATAATGATGGGCAATAATACAGTTGAAAAGGAGAAATTTTATAGAAACTTCAGAGAGCTAATAAATAGATTAATATATGCCTGATATTGCAAATGTGTACTGTCTGAATAAAGTTTCTGGACTGTGTTCTTAGCTTTCCAGTCATAGATGCAAGTAATAGCATAAGTTCACATGCCATGCTACTAATTCTAACATTTATGTTCCCTTTTTTTTCTCACTCAAATCTATGTTGTGATATTTTGAAATGCAAAATTAAGCTTTCCTTTACATTATGGTATCATTAAAATGTAAAATGGCAGCTTTCTTTAGATTCAAACCAGTAGAGGCCTGTGGGGACAGGGACAGAAATATATGCATAGCAAATGTTAATTCCAAATAAAATAACCATGCAAAGATCTGTGGGCATTGATGTGATAAGGCACAAATTCACAATGTTTGGGAAAACATTAAAGAAAACCATACTTTTTGTTAACTTCTTACATGCGTGCATACATTTTAGGTGGTATAGCTTTGAAGATCTTTCTTTTATTTACTGCCATTATTATTTAAACTTGACAGGGTTACGGATTCTATGAGTCTGAATTAAAAAAAAACACCCTCCTACCAAAAGAAAAGCCACCCCATCTTACAAGAAACTCAACTTTATCATCATATATTTTTCACATTTATAGTGAAAAGCCATATGTTGAATAATGATTTATCAATATTTTAACAGGGACCTATTAGAAACCAAACTACAAAAATTTGGAAACAAGCCATGTTTCCCTGCTTTAAAGAAAATTGCAATCTAAGGTATTGGCCCACACAAAATTGCTCCCTAGGTAAATAGATACAAACCAACACAAAAACAAATGCCTTTGAGAAAGATTTAATGTTCAACTACATCATACCAACCACACATGGAATTCAGGAGAGATTATTCTTATTGGAGTAATTTGAAAATATTTTAAAACTAAAGAAGACATCCAGGGCACCTGGGTGGCTCAGTTGGTTAAGCGACTGCCTTCTGCTCAGGTCATGATCCCAGAGTCCCGGGATCGAGTCCCGCATCGGGCTCCCTGCTCAGCAGCGAGTCTGCTCCTCCCTCTGACCCTACCTCCTCTTGTGTACTCTCTCTCACTCTCTCTCTCAAATAAATAAAAAATAAAATCTTAAAAAAAAAATACTAAAGAAGACATCCAATGGCCAACAGACACATGAAAAGTGCTCAACATTGCTCGGCATCAGGGAAATCCAAATCAAAACCTCAATGAGATATCACCTCACACCAGTCAGAATGGCTAAAATTAACAAGTCAGGGGTGCCTGGGTGGCTCAGTCGTTAAGCGTCTGCCTTCGGCTCAGGTCATGATCCCAGGGTCCTGGGATCGAGCCCCATATCAGGCTCCCTGCTCTGTGGGAAGCCTGCTTCTCCCTCTCCCACTCCCCCTGCTTGTGTTCCCTCTCTCACTGTGTCTCTCTCGTCAAATAAATAAAGAAAATCTTTAAAAAAAAAAACAAAAAATAAACAAAAACAAGTCAGGAAACTACAGATGTTGGCAGGGATGTGGAGAAAGGGGAACCCTCCGACACTGTTGGTGGGGATGCAAGCTGGTGTGGCCACTCTGGAAAACAGTATGGAGGTTCTTCAAAAAGTTGAAACTAGAGCTACCATACGATCCAGCAATTGCACTACTGTGTATTTACCCCAAAGATACAAATGTAGGGATCCAAAGGGGTATGTGCACCCCAATGTTTATAGCAGCAATGTCCACAATAGCCAAACTGTGGAAAGAGCCAAGATGTCCATCGACAGATGAATGGATAAAGAAGATGTGGTATATATACACAATGGAATATTATGCAGCCATCAAAAGGAATGAAATTTTGCCATTTGCAACGAACTGGAGAGTGTGTTACACTGAGCGAAATAAGTCAATCGAGAAAGACATGTATCATATGATCTCACTGATATGAGGAATCCTTAATCTCAGGAAACAAACTGAGGGTTGCTGGAGTGGTGGGGGGTGGGAGGGATGGGGTGGCTGGGTGATAGACACTGGGGAGGGTATGTGCTATGGTGAGCGCTGTGAATTGTGCAAGACTGTTGAATCACAGATCTGTACCTCTGAAGCAAATAATACATTATATGTTAAAAAAAAAAAAGAAGATAGCAGGAGGGGAAGAATGAAGGGGGGGAAATTGGAGGGGGAGACAAACCATGAGAGACGATGGACTCTGAGAAACAAACTGAGGGTTCTAGAGGGGAGGGGGTGGCAGGATGGGTTGGGGGTGATGGGTATTAAAGAGGGCACATTCTGCATGGAGCACTGGGTGTCATACGCAAACAATGAATCATGGAACACTACATCAAAAACTAATGATGTAATGTATGGTGATTAACGTAACATAATAATTTAAAAAAAAGAAAATACTCTAAAACTTACAGAAACTTGTATATCAGGAGAGAATGAGTTGGTGGAGAAAAATGTGAAGAAGTGATATATTGATATTAAATAATTATAATAATTATAAATATAACTAGTAAATGAGTACAGGCAAATTGATGGAAATAATAATAATTATTAAAATTGTACTTAAGTAATAAAAAATTAAGTATTCTTTCAAAAATGAATAGCTGAAATATCTCCAAGTGCATATTATCTCATGGCTCTTTTATTTCTAGATTAACAGTACAATCGGTGATTTTAAACTGCTTCAATTCTATCCACAAATGAATCTGCAAAAAAGATGCGATTCTTAGGCACACAGATAAAAATCCTGTATAAAGCAGTATAAAGTGGCAGATGAGGACCTGAGTTAGACCTTTAAAGTTCAAATCCTAATTTTGCCAATCAGTAGATATATACTTAACTACTCTGTGACTAAATTTTCTAAATTGTAAAATGAAGCATATAATCCACATCAGTGGGTTGTTGTGATTATCAAATGAGTTAATACAGGTAACAAAATATACGATCTCTGATTACTGCTGAAAAAGAAGTTCAAAAAGCACAAATCAATATTACATAAAAAAGTATAACTATATATACAACGGAGATCCAAATGATAAGAAATAATTGTATTAATAACTTTATAGCAAAACATTTGAAAATGTTGACTTGGATGAAATAGAAAATTCTATAATCCTTCATAATCCTATTACTATGATAAATTGCAATAATTTATATTGAATTATATTGTGCTTTATTGAATCCCAGTTATAAACTGAAACCATTATAAATTGAAAGGGTTATTAAAGGGTTATTAAAACTGTACTCCAAAAAGAAATCACTGTGTTTAGATGGTTTTATAGAAGAGTTCTACCAAACTTTCAAGAAAGAGTCTCAATGCTTTATAATCTTTTTTCAGAGTTAACAGCCTGCACACTTGATAAAGTGTGTCTAAACATGCAACTACTACAGTAGTATGCATAGAGAAATATTTGAACCACTTCCTTCAAAATTAGAAACAAGAAAAAAATGCTCATTTTCACTACTTCCAGTCATATATTATTAGTTTATAGCCTAAACATAAATTAATCAAATGCATAGAAAGGACAATTCAATTTTTTCATATTTATAGATAATATAATCACCTTCATATAGAGCCAAAATAAACTATATATTAATTGATACTGTAATATACTAAATAAAGATAATAAATATATTTAGCAGGTGGCTACATAAAGAGCAATATGCACAATACTTTGCATTTCTATACGACCAGAATAGAAACAGAAAATATAATTTTTGTAGACATTGCTTTTTTAAAGATTTTATTTATTTATTTGACAGAGAGAGACACAGCGAGAGAAGGAACACAAGCAGGGGGGGTGGAAGAGGGAGAAGCAGACTTCCCACAGAGCAGGGAGCCCGATGCGGGGCTCGATCCCAGCACCCTGGGATCATGACCTGAGCTGAAGGCAGACGCTTAACAACTTAGCCACCCAGGCGCCCCTGTAGACATTGCTTTAATGATCACTGTAAAAACAAAGTTACCTTGGAAAAACTCACTGTGTTTACATTCACATATATAGTAATTGTCACTGTGTTTACATTCACATATATAGTAATTGTGTAATAAAAATAAGACTTTTTATTGATGATTTTAAAGAACTATATAAATAAATAATTATTCCCATTTTATAGTTCAGTTGTCCCAACAGATTGATCTTTGGATTCAATGAAATTATAATATACTCCTGATAATTATTGCCGTGGCTTTCGAAAGTTGACTCTAAATTCTATTATAGATCGGGGCGCCTGGGTGGCTCAGTGGGTTAAGTGTCTGCCTTTGGCTCAGGTCACGATCTCAGGGTCCTGGGATTGAGACCCACATTGAGCTTCCTGTTCAGTGGGGAGTCTGCTTTTCCCTCTGCCTCTGCCCCTGCTCATGCTCTCTCTCTCTCTCTCTCTCTCTCTCTCAAATAAATAAATAAATATCTGTACAAAAATAAACTGTATATAGATTAGCAAAATATCAAAATAGCAAAGACATTGCTGGAGAAGCAAAAGTGGAGGAATAGCATGCCATACTTAGTGATTAAGTCAATGCACTACTGGCATCTGGAGAAGCAAACTGGTCGATGTGATAGCTCAGAAATGGGCAATGTGCATGCAGAATTTAGATTTGCAACATCTTTTACCAACGAGAAAATAGAGGAACTAATCACTAAATGGAATTGGAAATGTTGCTTTACCTATATGGGATAGGTGCTAAGGAATCTCCATATTACAGGACTTACAACGATAACATTTTCATGGAGAATGAGTGGGAAAAGCCAGTATTATGCTAGTACTTCTTAAAAGCTAGGTCTTGGAGTGCAGCGGTGGGGCAGGGAACAACAACTCTGATTTGTAGCATTTGCTACGATATTCTCATGACCAATTTCAAGCCACCAGTGTGAGGACATTGGATGAAGAGTGAGAAGAATGTGTATTGTCTGCTCTTTTCAAGCCAATGAAAGATTGCCCAGTACATCACTCAAGAATATTAAGTTTTTCAGAAGGAAATAGAGGTGACTATGTTTTTCTTCATGGGGTAGAGGATCAATCTTAAGACACAAATAACACTAATAGTGAAATAAAATATTCAGATTAAAGACTAATTTTGACAAAAACATTTTAAAGATGGTAGAAGTAGAAAAACAAGAGGTTTTGGAAAAGATAATTGCAACCCAGAAAAAGAACAAAATAAGACAGAACATACCCTAAAAATCAAAATAAATACCCACTCACTAGATAAAACAATGGACAAAGACATAAAAACATATTTCAGAGAAAAGGAAATATGCATGATCAGTAAGCTTAAGAAAAAAGGCTAAGATTTGAAAATGCTAAGCTTCTTTCTTTCTTTTTCTTCCTTCCTTCCTTTCCTGCTTTCTTTCCTTCCTTCCCACTTTCTTCTTTTTTTTTTCTTTTTTCTTTCTTTTCTTTTTCTTTCTTTCTTTTTCTTCTTTCTTTCTTTCTTTCTTTCTTTCTTTTTCTTTCTTTCTTTCTTTCTTTCTTCTTCCTTTCTTTCTTCTTTCTTCTTCCTTTCTTTCTTTCTTCTTTCTTTCTTATTTTCTTTCTTTCTTTCTTTCTTTCTTTCTTTCTTTTTCTTTCTTTCTTTCTTTCTTTCTTTCTTTCTTTCTCTCTTTCTTTCTTTCTTCTTCCTTTCTTTCTTCTTTCTTCTTCCTTTCTTTCTTTCTTCTTTCTTTCTTATTTCTTTCTTTTTCTTCCTCCCTCCCTCCCTCCCTCCCTCCCTCCCTTCCTAGCTATTCTCTATCTATCAATCTATTGGTTCTGTCTCCCCAGAGAACTCTGACTAATGGGGATAGTAACAGTCATGAGTCAATGATTAGAATTAACCCAACCCTGAGCACTAAGATTGGGGAGAGAGAGATAGAAAGAAAGAGAGAGATGTAGAGAAAGAGAACAGAGACAGCAAGACATTAACTGACTGCCCTCCGATAAAGGCAAAAGATTCATTTAGACAAGCAAAGACAACAGGGACTGAACCGTGAACCCAAATGGAACATAGTTCTTTATGATACATCCAGCTATATCTATGACTGCCCTTTTTTTTTTTTAAGATTTTTATTTATTTATTTGAGAGAGAGTGAGAGCGAGAGAGAGAGAGAGCACAGAGGGAGAAGGAGAAGCAGACTTCCCCCTGAGCAGGGAGCCCAACGTGGGGCTCGATCCCACCACCCTGAGACCATAACCCAGGACCCTGCGACCATGACCCAGCTGAAGGCAGATGCTTAACCAACTGAGACATTCAGGCGCCATATGACTTCTCTTGAAGAGGTAAAAGTCTTTAGTAAATAAGAGTTTATTTTGAAATGGTCCTGCTTGATTTGTAATACTCTTGAAAGATGAGGGAACACTTTATAAAACGGACTTTTTAAGCTTTCTGCTTGATGTGTCATGCTTCAATTTTCAGGTATTGCTATGTATTATGCAAGAGATAAAATTTTGCATTTTAAATTACACATAATAAACTTATGATTATGCTTGCAGTTGTTTTCCCCCCTTCTTTCCAAAAATAAGTGTGAGATCCAAATGACTAAGTTTTCAGTTTGTTACTTGGCTTTGCAATATAAATACTTCTAAAGTTCCTCGTAATCATTAAAACGTACTGATGACCCAATAAATATTTTCAAAAAAGTTTGAAACTGAACTGTCACTTGCTGTTTTTCAGGAGGAGAGAATTTCTGTGTACAAAACTTAAAAGTCACTCTTCATCAATTTATTTCAAAGCTGACTGTATTACTATTGCAACATTTGAAAAGAGAAATCTAGTCAAACCATTCTGAAGAGTGTTTCTTTTTTGTCTTATTTATGTGTTATACTGAATATAATTTTTTACTATTAAATGACCCTAGCATTTCTGGAATATACCCTGTTTTTTATAGTGTAATACTTCTAGATTGTTAGATGTGATGTTTTAATACACAATTTACTAAGATTGAGCTAGTGTTTTATGGTATTTTTTTACTGCTCCTAACTACAGTATAAACTACAAATTGAAAAAAAAGAAGTTGGGTAATATTTTTTTGTCTGTTATCAAAATGTATGTATTAAAATAATTAGATTTCAGAGTTTTGTTTTTGTAAGGAAAACTTTGATAATCACTCTTTTCATTTCTTCCAATATTATACATAGCTTTTTATCTGTTGTGGAAGTCAGTTTTAATAATTTATATTTCTTTTTTTGTTATGATGTACAAATTAATTAGCTAAAAGGGTTTTTTTATTTATTCCCTAATTGGAAGTTTTTTTTTTAAGATTTTATTTATTTATTCGACAGAGAAAGACACAGCGAGAGAGGGAACACAAGCAGGGGAAGTGGGAGAGGGAGAAGCAGGCTTCCCGCGGAGCAGGGAGCCCGATGTGGGGCTCGATCCCACGACCCCGGGATCATGACCTGAGCCGAAGGCAGACGCTTAACGACTGAGCCACCCAGGCGCCCCTAAATGGAAGTGTTATAATCTTTCTATAAACAGACTTTTGTTTCTATAATGTCTCATTTGATTCCATAAGTGAGTAATCACAGAGGTTTAGAAAGTGAATGATTTTCACTCACGTGTACTCCTCTCTGCAGAGAAGATGATTTCTGGTTTATTCAGATGCAGGAGGAAATATTAAACACCACTGAAATGGTATGAAAAGCCACTGTCAAAGGGCACTTCGGTCAGACACTGGCTCGGTTCCCCACAGCTTCCCACATGTCGGGTCAGCGGTGCGGACGAGCCTCTCCCTACTGATTGCCGCGGGGAAACGGATACCGTGAACCGTTGCGACTGGGGTCTTGGCGGGTGAGCTAGTTGTACACGCAACGCCATTCGAGAGAACTGAGAGTGTTTCTTTCCTTGACAGACTCCATGACAATTCAGAAGGTGAAGGGACTGCTGGCCCGTCTTCTCAAAGTTCCTGTGTCGGAACTTCTGCTGTCCTATGAAAGCCCCAAAGTAAGCTGCCCAGCAGAACACAGAGTTTGGCTTAGGTCCCCCCAGTGTGACACGCTGGGAAGCTAGGGCGCCATGTGACATGGGTTGCTTCTAAATGGGAAACACACACCTGTTTGACTTTAAGGATAATCTGCTTTGGGGGGAGGTATATATAACATGCTTTGTTAGATCTGTCTTAATCACTCCCCTGAATCTTTGTTATAATTTTAGTTGCTAGGCAGGTTGCTTTTTGACCCAAGGGAGATTTATCTGTGTTTCATGTGGACACCTCAGAGGGGTGCTAGACTTGGAATATCCTGAAAAGTCCTAAACAGAGTTATTTGATGGGGGACCATCAATGGGGACCATTGATCCCCGCAGTGTGTGTGCATGTGTGTGTGCATATATGTGTGTGTGTGTGTGCATGTGTGTGTGCTTGAGCATGGGATGAACCCCTGAGAACCAGAAGCTGAGCATACAAGTTACTGAGCATAAGTAACCCTCCATAAGAAATGTCTTTGGCCTCAGGAAGTGCAATGGAAAGATTCCCAGTCATAGGCCTTTGAAGAATCCTCAAAATTGCTTTAAGAGGGAAGTAGAATTTTCTTTAAATTTTTTATTGTTATGTTAATCACCATACATTACATCATTACTTTTTGATGTAGTGTTCCATGATTCATTGTTTGTGCATAACACCCAGTGCTCCACGCAGAACGTGCCCTCTTTAATACCCATCACCAGGCTGACCCATCCCCCCACCCCCCTCCCCTCTAGAACCCTCAGTTTGTTTTTCAGAGTCCATCGTCTCTCATGGTTCGTCTCCCCCTCTGATTTACTCCCCTTCTTTCTTCCAAGAGGGAAGTAGAATTTTAATTCAGCACACGGAAGACTTCAATGCCAGATTACAACTTTAGGAACAATGGACACCACCCCTCCTAACCATTAGCTTCTGAACTTAAGCTGAGAGGGGAAACAAGTTATGAAAATGCATACTAGAATGAATCTGTGATATTATACTATGCTTAATTTTTAATACTTAAAGAGACAATTTGTATTTAGGAGTGACCACAAAAGCTATGGGTCTGCTACTTTCCAGAGACAGTTACTTGGTAGGAAAACAAAGTTATTTTATAATATTAAGTTCAACTAATTGAACACATTGGTGTAGAGCACACATCCAAACCTATATAAAGGATGTATGTGTATCATAATTCAATAGCTGCTTAATATTATGCTCTATAAATTTACTATTAATTTATTTGATTGATGATTTGTTTATTTATTTGATCAATAGTCATTTACTGACACTTTCAATGTTCACTGTAAAAAACTAGACAACTTGTACCAATTTTCACATTGCCACATTATTTATGAGAGTATCTGTTTCCATCAACTCTTAAGAATGCGAAGTATTATCAACAATCAATTAAGAATTATCAATTGAATAACATTTTGTTAATTGAATAGGCTAAAATATTTATTATATCTCTGTTGTAATTTAAATGTCTTTTATTATTAGTGATTTTAAGCTATAGTGTATCATGTAATAATATTATAACATATATATCTCATAATAATTACATATATTGACCCTGTTCTTTTTAGAATTGCCTGTGTAACTAATTTTTAAGCTCTTTTGTGTTTTAAATAACTTTATCTCATGAACACATCTATGTTGCAAATGGTCCAGTTTATCATTTGGTGTTAATTTCATCTTTATGATGAATTATTACAATGTCATATCTATCACCTTCATAGTTTCAGCTCTTGGTAGAAGGCCTTTCATGCGTAGAAGACAGTCTTTATTATAATATTATAAAAATACACTTTTAAATTTTCTTAGTGTTCATATATTTAATCTATCTGAAATGCATATTGTGCCTTTTGAGCTAGGACTGTTTCTATATTTTTTTACTAATGAATAATCAACTATTTCATTCATTTAATGAAGAATGTATCTTTTTCTTATTGTTAAAAAATCTCTCTGTTACTACCTGTATTGATGGCTCTGTTATCTTTTGACTTTCTGCCTCTTTCATATTTGGTGTTTTGTTTGTTTTTATTCTCTATTTATTTAGACTTCTTCATTTAAAAAAAAAAAAAACTATCCCAGTAATCTAGAAGAAAGGGCTGAAGGTGTCCCTAAGATCTGGGGAGTTCAGAAATGCATTTTGCACTTAAGCTCAACAGATGAAATATTGACTCATGGGATGGATTCACCTACCAACATGTTATGTACAAAGGGTACTTATGATTTAGTAAAGTAAGTTGATTAGTCAAACAAAGCTGACTTAGCTGACATCAAGTTAACATATACAATTTAATCAATAGAAATCCAGTATTCAGAATAATGAGGAAGGTTGGTCTGCTAACTTTATGCAGATTATACCAAAACTAAAATTTATATCCACAGTGAGTTCTGAAATTGATGAAGACTATTATGAAAGTCTTTAGACAAATTGCCCAATGGTAAGAAAAGTGAACAATATGTCATATGGGCATATGAAAAATCAATTGAGATTTGTGGTTTGTATGGGTGGTGGGAAAACGGCTTCACATGCTAATGAGAAAGAAAATTTATATTCATTCTGTGTGAATTGCTTTGGTCCATTGCTCATATGAAGAAATTTTTATGCAAGGAAGCACTGCATTCCCTTAGCTCCTGTTTAGCTGCCAAAAGATTAAGTTTGTGCTCTGGTGGTGACTGATTTATTCCCACTCTGCCTTAGGTTGTGTGGGATGGCTCACATTCCCAGGGAGATAAAGAGTAAGAAGAAAACCAATTCCTTTTATTAGAGTATTTGTTTAGTTACCATTAGATTGAATTGAAAGTCTATATTACCAGGAATTAAATCCAAGAGATGATTCCAGGTTAGTAACTTGCTTTGTTTCGGTTCCCTTTTCTTTTTCTTTTGCTGAAATTAGATATTTCATTTCCAAAGTGAATCCCAGCAGGACTCAATTAATGAGGTGCCAAAACAGAGCAATAGCCCAACCTGGCAAATCCATAGTTTCTTGCATGACTTAGTTTGTGTGTGTGTGTGTGTGAAGGATGGGATTTGGAAGTTACTTGCTAACCAGAATTACTTAAAACATCAGGATTAAAAGGTCTGTTTACAGATGTGGCAATGCCAGAAAGCAAATGTTTCCCCCCCTATTGTTTGTCCTATAGCATGGGCAAAGGGGAAATGTAGATCTACGGAAGGAAAGTTATAGATTAGGCTATCAAAGATAAATTGAAAGCACTGATAATTACCCCTTACTTTACCTTGAAATTTTGCTTCTGTATTTTTTCCTTATTTGGGGTCTATAGCCAATTGTTTGTGTAACAAAAGTCAGCTTCTTTATTTCAATAAAGGCATGTTTTTCCTTTAATATCACTTAGAGAATAACTTGAAATTGTTTTGACTAACAGATGGCTCCAACAATGGAGACTAGGACTAGTGAATAGAAATTATAAGGAAATAAGAAAGTTCTAACAGTCCGATTTTTGTGTTTACAAAATAATAATGCCCTGGGGCACCTGGGTGGCTCAGTCAGTTAAGCATCTGACTCTTGATTTCAGCTCAGGTCATGATCTCACGGTGGTGAGATAGAGCCCTGCTTTGGGCTCATGCTGAGCATGGAGCCTGCTGGGGATTCTCTTTCTCTTTCTCTCTCTCCATCTGCCCCTCCTCCCTCAAAATAAATGAATAAGTAAAACAATGCCCCTGTCATTGCCCTGTGTCTTCATTGGCTCCCCAGGGTCTTTTGTTATAGAGTTTTACATTTCTCACAAGAGCAAAACTGTAAATATCATAGAGAAAGATAACATATTTCAACGTACAATTACAATAAACAATAGAAGAATATAATAATTAAATATACATTTAGTGAACAATTGATGTTGGATAATTTCTAAGAGCAGGATTTGATGATGTGACTCTTCATAGTTTAAGTTGTTCAGAAAGAGAAGAAGCACGTATAGAGAAGCAAAATACATGTTAAGAGGAAAACGGTTATATATAAAATTTTTCTTAGGGTTGGGCCAAACCAAATTAGGACTTTTAATTTAATTTTGTACATTAATAGTTTCAGGTCACACTGCTAATACATCAGTTTTGACTCAATTTTATCATTCTGCCACCTTGGGGGTCGGGGGATGTGCTTGGGAACATTTTCAAAGTAGAACCGCATACTTTGCAAAGCTAAGTTGAAGGAGCCTTGGTTAAAAAATTGCTAACCATCAATATCTATCCACACATCAAAATGTATTGGTAACATATCTGAAACCACAGATGTATAAAATATTTTATATATTCTGATGATGCCAAGATAAATGTGTAAAGATAAATCTTGTATCCAGAAAAATGAATTATGTAGAGAGGAGAATTTTCTCTCTCAGATTGTGCACCAAATATATGATCATGTTTGTTTTACTTACTTTATATAATACTATGTCACAAGTATAAATTGATAGCTCTATTAAAACTGTCAGAAGAGATTGGTGAAATTTATTTGTTAGTTCATGTTTCACGCACAACTGTTTTTTGTCTGTTGGACAATTCATTTACTCTGACAGCTCTAATTTTATAGAATTGCTCTTTCAAACATAGAGTTGAGATTGTTCTTTACATCAATATTCTATAACCTCCTTCATATTTTCTCTACTCACTATCTAGACATAACCCTCATAAAAATGACCTACTTTTGTTATTGTTAAGTGTTACTTCTGTCATTGACAACATGCAGAAAAAGTTAGGGCTTGGTCTCCAGGGGCAAACTTTTTGGCAGCAAGCATTTCAAGGGTAAAGTTCATAACTTAAATAAACACTGTTCCAGAACAGTAACGAATTCCCCAAACAATCACTGAGCATTTTGCATTTTTTTCGTCTGTGAAGTCGGTCGTATGCACCAAAATGTGGATAAAAATCAGTTCTTTTCAGAATAGAGAGCCCAGAAATGGACCCTCACTCTGTGGTCAACTAATCTTTACAAGGCAGGAAAGAACATCCAATGGGAAAAAGACAGTCTCTTCAACAAACGGTGTTGGGAAAATTGGACAGCCACATGCAGAAGAATGGAACTGGACCATTTCCTTACACCACACACAAAAATAGACTCCAAATGGTTGAAAGACCTAAATGTGAGACAGGAGTCCATCAAAATCCTAAAGGAGAACACAGGCAGCAACCTCTTCGACCTCAGCCACAGCAACTTCTTCTTAGAAACATCTCCAAAGGCAAGGGAAGCAAGGGCAACAATGAACTATTGGGACTTCATCAAGATAAAAAGCTTTTGCACAGCAAAAGAAACAGTCCACAAAACCAAAAGAAAACCGACAGAATGGGAGAAGATATTTGCAAATGACATATCAGATAAAGGGCTAGTATCCAAAATCTATAAAGAATATATCAAACTCAACACCCAAAGAACAAATAATCCAATCCAGAAATGGGCAGAAGACATGAACAGACATTTTTCCAAAGACATCCAACTGGCCAACAGACACATGAAAAAGTGCTCAACATCGCTCAGCCTCAGGGAAATCCAAATCAAAACCTCAATGAGATACCACCTCACACCAGTCAGAATGGCTAAAATTAACAAGTCAGGAAACCACAGACGTTGACGAGGATGCGGAGAAAGAGGAACCCTCCTACACTGTTGGTGGGAATGCAAGCTGGTGCAGCCACTCTGGAAGACAGTATGGAGGCTCCTCAAAAAGTTGAAAACAGAGCTACCATATGATCCAGCAATTGCACTACTGGGTATTTACCCCAAAGATACAAATGTAGTGATCCAAAGGGGTACGTGCACCCCAATGTTTATAGCATCAATGTCTACAATAGCCAAACTGTGGAGAGAGCCAAGATGTCCATCGACAGATGAATGGATAAAGAAGATGTGGTATAGATATACATGGAATATTATGCAGCCATCAAGAGGAATGAAATCTTGCTATTTGCAATGATGTGGATGGAACTGGAGGGTATTATGCTGAGTGAAATAAGTCAATCAGAGAAAGACATGTATCATATGATCTCACTGATATGAGGAATTCTTAATCTCAGGAAACAAACAGGGTTGATGGAGTGGTGGGGGGTGGGAGGGATGGGGTGGCTGGGTGATAGACATTGGGGGGCTTATGTGCTATGGTGAGCTCTGTGAATTGTGTAAGACTGTTGAATCACAGACCTGTACCTCTAAAACAAATAATACATGATATGTTAAAAAAAAGAAGATAGTAGGAAGGGAAAAATGAAGGGGGGAAAATTGGAGGGGGAGACAAACCGTGAGAGACAGTGGACTCTGAGAAACAAACTGAGGGTTCTAGAGGGGAGGGGGGTGGGGGCATGGGTTAGCCTGGTGATGGGTATCAAAGAGGGCACGTTCTGCGTGGAGCACTGGGTGTTATGCACAAACAATGAATCATGGAACACTACGTCAAAAACTAATGATGTAATGTATGGTGATTAACATAACATAAAAAAAAATCAGTTCCTTTTTCCACGTAAGGAAGAATGCAGAATAATTATGTTAGTCTTCTGGCACTAGTATTAATAGAATACGACCAATTTCTTTTTTGATAAATTTAGCAAAGTTACCCTCTGTAGATAACATGGCAGAAGAAAATGCTTTTTCTCACTCCTCTTTATACATACTCTGTCAAGACTATATCCTGTGAACTATCCAAGTTTATAGTCTTGAGGTTTTCTTTTTGTATTTTGTCCAATTATCTCCTTTTTGTATGTTCAATTTGCTTACGATTCTGAATATTTGTTTGAAGTTTCATCTTCTTCCTGAACTGGTGGGCTTTAGATAACACTAGCTATTCTTTTTT
Organism: Zalophus californianus; assembly: GCF_009762305.2. Classification (NCBI taxonomy): domain Eukaryota; kingdom Metazoa; phylum Chordata; class Mammalia; order Carnivora; family Otariidae; genus Zalophus; species Zalophus californianus. The sequence continues at coordinate 10,362,683 of NC_045609.1, read as the reverse complement.
TCTGAATAACTCTTATTTTTATATTCAGCTGTATGCACATTTGTTAGGTACTTTTGGTCCCTCCTTCCCTATTCAGAAGTGTTGGCCATAAAGACACCAAGGTGATCTGAACATAGAACTAAGGTGATCTGGGGTGCCTGGGTGGCTGAGTCCGTTAAGCATCTGCTTTTGGCTCAGGTCATGGTCCCGGAGTCAGAGATCAAGACCTGCATGGGCTCCATGCTCAGCAGGGAGTCTGCTTCTTCCTCTCCCTCTGCTCTCCCCCTGCTTGTACTCTTTCTTTCTCTTTCTCTCAAATAGATAAAATCTTTAAAAAAAAAATTAAACTAAATTATAAAAAGAACTAAGGTGACCCATAATTTTTATTTTCTACTTAGTTTTTCATTAAAACAGGAAAAATCCATATTTTTAGGACCAACTATTTAATTTATTGACCTCACATATGTGTATATTTAGCACTGCTTTATCTCTTGGACCATTTAAATTGAGTACACCCTAAAACGTACCTGACTGTTTTGTCCTTCTTGCAGAATTCTAAGGAAGTATATTCTTGACTGGTACAGTTTCAAGGCTCTGTAATGTTGGCTTTGGTTTCATTTATATTACCCAAGGCCATAGTGCAGAGGCCATTAATAATAGCAATGTGCAAAGCATGAGCTGAAGCTCTATGTTAAAATCTTAATTTTTCCAACAAACCAACTTTGTTTTCCTTCAAAGTTGTTTGGCATTTCAAAGTCCTTTGTATATCCATATAAATCTTGCAATTAATTTATCCATTTTTTTGAAAGATGCCTCTTGCAATTTTGATTAAATTTGCATTGAAGTTAAGAATCAATTTAGAGAGAGTAGCCATCTTAATAGCACTCAATATTTCCAACCACCTAAGATAGTACATTTCTACATTTATTTAGGTCACAACAGCATTTTGTTACTTTCAGTCTTCAGGTTTTTTGCATCTTTTTCTCAGATTTATTCCTAAGTCATTCATATTTTCAGGTTATTATACATTTAAAATTTCAATTTCCAATTTTTTATTGCTGGTGTATGGAAAATTGTGTATGTTGATCTTGTATCCTGCTGCCTTGCTAAACTCATTTATTAGTTTTGGTAGCCTTTTTCTAGGTTTTCAGATTTTCTACAGACCAGAAATCAGCAATCTTTTCCTCAATAGGGCTGTATAAGATATATTGGATGGTGCGGGCTATAATATTTCTCCCCAGTTGCTCCATTCCATCATTGTGGTATGAAAGCAGGTAGAGACAATCATAACTGAATGAGTGTGGTTGTGTTGCAATATTATGTTGACTAATTTTGGGATATTAAATTAACCATGAATTTCCAGGATAAATCCTACTTCTTCACAATGTATACTATTGTATTTATGTATGATTGGAATCTACTTGTTCAACTCCTGTTTGGAATATTAGCATCTGTGTTCATGAAGGTTGCCAACCTGTAGTTTTCCCTTCTATTAACGTTCCTGTCTCGTCTTAGTATCAAAATAATGTTAGTATTATATAATAAGTTAGAAATTATTTTCCTTCTCTTTAATTATCTGGATGAGTTTGTGTAGAACTTTTCCTATTTCTTTCTGAGATGTTGGGTAGAATTAGCCAATGAAGATATCTGAGCCCTAAGTTTTCTTTGTGGGAAGATTTTTTTTTTTTACCTATAAGTTCAACTTCTTTAATAGATATAGTGCTACTCAGAATATCTCTTTATTCTTTAAGTGAACTTTGGTAGTCTGTGTTTTTAACGAATTTGGTCATTTCAGTCATAGTTTCAAATTTAATGGCATGAAATTATTCACAATACTTTCTTGTTAGTCGTTAGAAATCTGTAGTAGATGTCATGGTGTGACCCCTCTTATTCCTGACATTAGTTCTTCCTGTCATCCCTTTTTCCTGATCAGTTTGGCTAGAAATTTATCAATTTTATTGGTTTCCTCAAAGACCCAATTTCGTTTATTTTTTCCTAGTTTCTGATATGACTAATTTATACTCTATAATCTATTACTTCCTTTTCTCCACTTACTCTGGGTTGAATTTGCTCTCTTTCCCAGTGTTGTAAGATGAAATGTGAGGTCACTGTTTTGAGACCTTTTTTTTTCTAATATGGGCCTTTAGTGCTATAAATTTTTTATAAATAACATTAAAGTGGCATCCCATAAATATTTTTATTTCATTTGCATTCCAATTGAAGTGCCTTTTAATTTCCCTGTGGTTTTCTTCATTCATCTATTTGTTACTTAAACGTTTGTTATTGAACTTTGAAATATTTAGGATTTTCCAGTTGTCTCCATCTTATTGATTTATAATTTGGTTCCATATTGGTCAGTCAACATATTTTGTAAGACTTGGATCCTTTTAAATTTATTGAGATTTGATTAATGGTCTAAAATAGATCTTATCTTGGTAAGTATTCCATGTGTACTTAAAGCAAATGAGTATTCTGATATCCATAAATGTTAATTAGGTCAAACTGCTTTATAGCACTGTTGAAGTTTCTATAACCTTATTGATATTCTGAATATTTGTTTTATTGTTGAGAGAGGGCTACTGAAATCTCCAGCTATAAATACCAATTTGTCTATTTTTCTTGGATTTCTATCATTTTGCATCTTTATGTTTTGAGGCTCATTATGAGGTACATAAATACTTAGATATTTAAAAAATCCTCTTAAATATAAAATTTTTATTGTTCTAAAATGACCTTCTTTTTCCTTGGGCATAGTCTTTGTTCTAACATCTACTTAACTGACATTAACATAGACACTCAAGTTTTCTTTTGTTTAGCTTTATCATGGAATATATTTTTCTTTATTTTTTAGCTGTAACATTTTTTCTTTTAAGTTTTTTTTTTTTTTTTTTAGTAAGCAGTACATAGTTTGGCTTTCAACTTTTATCAAACATAACTATCTTGAACTTTTTAAAAAAAATATTTTATTTATTTATTTGAGAGAGAGAGAATGAGAGAGAGCGAGAGCATGAGAGGGGGGCGGGTCAGAAGGAGAAGCAGACTCCCTGCCGAGCAGGGAGCCCGATGTGGGACTCGATCCCGGGACTCCAGGATCATGACCTGAGCCGAAGGCAGTCGCTTCATCAACTGAGCCACCCAGGCACCCCAACAATCTTAAACTTTTTTTTAAAATTTTTTTATTGTTATGTTAATCACCATATATTACATCATTAGTTTTTGGTGCAGTGTTCCATGATTCATTGTTTGTTCATAACACCCAGTGCTCCATGCAGAACGTGCCCTCCTCAATACCCATCACCAGGCTAACCCATCCCCCTAGCCCCCTCCCCTCTAGAACCCTCAGTTTGTTTTTCAACAATCTTAAACTTTTAATTAGCGATTTGTAGTTAATGTTTATCATTATAGTTAGGCTCAAATGTATCATCCTGTTATATATTTTCTGTTTGCTCCATCTCTTTTTTTTCCCTCCCTTCTGCTTTTGCTTTCTTTTGGATTAATTGAATATTTTTTTTTAATTTTCCATTTTATCTACTCATTAGTGAATTAGCTCTTTATGACTTTGGTTCTTGTTTTATGTTTTATAGTATACACATTTAAATTACCAGTCTACTTTCAAGTGATAGCATACTTCATCCACATTATAAGTGTCTTAAAATAGTATATTTTTATTTCTCTCATGCAGACTTCTGTCCTATTATTGCATTATGTTTATTTTTTACATATGTTTTACATTTCACATTCCATGGTTATTTTTAAAGAGTTGTTTTAAATAATAAGGAAAAACCTCATATGTAATTACCGTTTCTGATGCTTTTTATTCCTTTGCATAGATTAATTTTTTTTCCTTTGCGTAATTTTTCTTCTGCCTGTAATCCACTATTATTATACTGGAAGTCTTTGGAAATGGTGCTAAGGTGTGGGAGAGGTGAAGTGCTCTATTATCTTATGTATGCATGTCAGTTTTCAGAGGTGCTGTGTCCCTGTGACCCACAAGTGTGAATCAGGAAGGCCAGTGGGTCTGGAGATGGGTAACGTTTTCTTTAGAGTAGGCTTTTGTTTGGGCCAACAGTCCAGGCATAATTCAAGTTGGTTACTTTTCCCTCCTCCTGCCAGAGCCAGTAGGGGATATTTCTTGGCTCTTCACAATGAGAAATTATGTTTTACTTAGAGGTGAAAACCAGTGGAAGTATTGTGGCTCCCTAAGACTATAACCCTTAAGGGTTTCTCAGGCTTATGCTAGTTTATCAGGAATTTGTCAAAATTATCATGTAAGGCTTCCTACCTGCTTATTGCTCCAGTAGCTTCTGCTCAAGGTAAAATGATATTGGCTACGATTCTCTGTATTTGTGCAACTCTCCAGAATCTGGGCAGTACCTCACCCTGCTACTTCAATTCTCTGTAAGTTTCAAGAAAAATCATTGATAATCAGTTTGTTCAGTTTTTATATGTTCTAAGGATATGAAAGGCAACTTGCAAGGTCTTTACATGTTGGACCTGAAACCTAAAGTGAGAAACATTTTTAATAACTGGTTTAATGTATTTCACTATTAATTCCAACATCCATACTAGGTTTAACAGATTAATTTGTCTCCTCATTATTGATCTTATTTTCCTCGTATGCCTGATAATCTTTTGCTGGATGCCCGACATTGTAAATCTTACCTTGCTGGAGTCCAGGATATTTTATATGTCTAAAAATATTGAGCTTTGTTATGGGATATAGTTAAGTTACTTAGAAATAGTTTGATTCTTTCAGATATTGGTTTTGTGATTTGTTAGGCAAAACTAAAGCAGTGTCAGTCTGGGAATGATTATTCTTGATTACAGAGACACCCATCTATATAACTCTCTCCAGTGTCTGGTGGATCATGAGGTTTTCCAGTCTGGCTCCTGGAAACAGGCACTATTCTGGGTCCTATGTTAGATCCAGGCACCATCACCTCTTGGGTTTCAATCTAAAAATGAACCTTTTAATCTTTATCATTTGGATCACCATTTTTATACCAATGGTATAAAAAAACACCATTTGGAATTTTTATCGTTACCATTTGGATAAAAAAATCTGTTTTTTTAAATTTTTTAATGTAAAAATATATCTTTTATTTTATTTTATTTTATTATGTTATGTTAATCACCATACATTACATCATTAGTTTTTGATGTAGTGTTCCATGATTGATTGTTTGTGTATAACACCCAGTGCTCCATGCAGAACGTGCCCTCTTTGATACCCATCACCAGGCTAACCCATGCCCCTGCCTCCCTCCCCTCTAGAACCCTCAGTTTGTTTCTCAGAGTCCATAGTCTCTCATGGTTCGTCTCAAGATGAAAAAATCTATGTTTTAAAACAGTTTAATTAAATGGAATAATACATAACAAGAAACCAAGTAAACGTATTATTTGGAATTTTTTAATTCAAATTAGCCTAAATCACATGGGTGATTTTTATAGAAAATAAATACCACCAGGATTCCAAAAAAGAAAGAAGAAAAGGATCATATGAGGGGTAGGAGGGTCATATAAAGTTTGTAGAACTGGAAAATAAATTGAAAAAGGAAGTAATAGGCAATCTAAAGGGCAACCCTCAAAGAAAAGTACTGAGAGGTGGAAAGGAGAAGCAGCCTGAGAAGAAGGGGTTTGATAATTTAAAGGGAAAGATGTAACATAGATTTTGATTCCTGAAACTTCATTCTCATTTAAGCAATGATTATTTCTCTCTCATTATTCTGACTGGGGTAAAGAGAGTAATCAATGAAATTCTACAATTTATGCCACACACAAACACACATATTCACACAGAGACTAGTTAACATTACACATATAAGTCTACTGGCCGCTGAGGATAGAAATTTCCAACCAAAAGCTGCTCCATAAGTAGTAAGATATAATTGTGTTAATGGCCATGTGACAAGGCATAAATCTGCAGCTAATACCTGCTCAGAGCCATTTATCTAAGGTTTATTAGCTCTGGTTACTGTTCCTTTCATTTGTCAACAATAGGAACTATTTTTCCGGACAATAGGGAAAATTCAGAGGCACAGTGTAAATAAATCATCTTAGGGATATAAACATTTTGGTGAATTGTAGTCTCCCTAAAGCTAAAGGGAATCTTGTAGCTACCTATCTTGCTGTTGCTTTAACTTGACACGAGCTTTAAAATTTAGTATTGGAAACCTGTGTTTTTATTTCTATTTTAAAGTGATATCTCCCCAATTGGTAAGTCAATTTTTACTTGATCTATGTAGAAAGATCATATTCTGGGTAACCAATAGGTATGGATATAGATAGATATAGAAAGATTATAGGAATTGACCCGCACTAATGTGGAGGCTGAGAAGTCCTATGATCTGCCACCTGCAAAGTGAAGAACCAGGAAAGCCAGTGGTATAGTTCAATCCAAGTCTGATAGCCTGAGAACAGGGTAGCTGATGGCATAAGTCCCGGTCTGAGTCTAAAGCCTCAAGAACGAGGAGCGCGCGTGTAGGGGGGCACAAAATGTATCCAGGAGCACCCATTTATGAGGACAGGAGAATACAGACATCTCAGCTCTAGCAGAGAAAGAAAATTCACCCTTATTCCACCTTTTTATTCTGTTCAAGCACTCAGGGGATTGTAAGATGTTCACCGACATTGGTGAAGGCAATCTTCTTCACTAAGTCTACTGATTCAAATGCTGATCTCTTTTAGAGATGCACTCACAAAAACACCCAGAAATAATGTTCACCAGCTATCTGGGCATCTTTACCCAGTCAAGATGGCCTATAAAATTAATGATCACAATAACCTAGATATTGCAGAATGTAATTTTCAAAGATAGCTGTACCAATATTTATCCTAACTCCCACTTTCCCATTGAGAGGTAGATCTATGTTTCCTTTCCCATAAACTGGATGGAGCTGTGTAACTGCCTTGATCAATAAACTCCAAAGGAAATGACACTGCATAGTTTTTGCGGCTAGGTCATAAATGGCAATAGGATTACTTGAGGCTGGCCTCTCTCTCTCTCTCTCTCTCTCTCTCTTTCTGTTCAAGTGCTCTTATAGCCATGCTGGGACATCAAAAATTAAAGGCACAAAATACTGCAGAAGGCATTTCCATGGAGAAAGGTAAACATCTCTGCAGGCACTCTTCCATAAGAACATTGGTTATTTTTGTGCACAAGGCAAGAGACTGACATTCCCAAGATTTGGACAAAGACATTAAAATAAGTGATTAAATCAGTATAGCCTTCAATAATCATAAGAGGCTGGAGAGAATACAATAATAACAGTAACAATGACACATTAAGAGTTGAGGAGCCAGAATTCTACTGAGAAAAGAAGAGTGGTGAATTAAGGTTTCAGTCTGCCAATTTTCCCCTCAAAAATGTTTGTTAATTTCAGAAGTTATTTGGGACATTAAGCTAAGGGACAAAACAGAAAGCTTCCAAAAAGCAGAGCTGAAGGCTTAGAGTTAGGACCTCTGCAGCAAGTAATACTCTGGTGATAGCCTCAATTTCTGATGTGGACGACAGTTTCAGTTGATGAAGCTCTAGTAGTGGAAATTATTTAGAGGTAAACAGAGCCCTAACAGACATGCAATCTTACCCACAGCTGAGTCAGTATATGACTGAATTAAATCAATCACTTAACCCGCCTAGGAAAGTAAAAACTGACAAAAATAAAAAGTGAAGTAGATAGATGTGAAAACCAAATAGGATATTTGAACATATTTTTTTCAGTATCTGAGGGGGAAAAAAAGGATTTTAAGAAAATTGTTTGAAGTAATTCTAGGAAGATGCAGTAGAAAGCAGCAGGATTCTGTCTCCCTACCTAGACAACAATTGCATTAGTAGAATCTGTCTGCTTTAACTATTTTGGAACTCTGAGTAGATTGAAGGCTTGCATCTTCCAGGAGAAAGCTTGGGTGGCAAGTTGCAGTTAAGTGTGGTCATTCAGTTCTTAGCGCAGTAGTAGCTATCTGTCTCCTATGGCAGACAACTACATACATGGTTCAGGGTCAGCTGCACAGAGCATGTGGGAGCCAGGATAGGAATAAAGGGCACTGTCCTCCAAATATTGGGAATGTGGTAACTGATTGCTATCAGACATGCAGACAGACACAGAGGCCAGCCATTGTTGTTGAACCTCCTCCCACTGTTGCAAGCCCTTCTCCCTTCCAGAGCATTTAAAGTGACTTTCATAGCATTTAAAGGGCTACCATCTTTCCTTCATCTTCATTTTTCTCTTTTACCCCTCTGGGAGCCAGACATTGAAGACTGGGACACTCAAAAGATGCTGCATATGCAGGGGAAATTAGAAAGACATTGTGCATGACCATGGGAAAACGCAGGCTCAGAAAAGACCTGAGAAGACATTACCTTCACACTTAATCCTGATCTTCAGCCTAGAGAGTCTACAACAGTAAAATAAACAAAACCCACAGCAAACCCTAGGAAGGTAGGAATGGGGGGATCTGATTTCCAGAGTTACTACATTATTAGATTCAAATGTCTAGTTTTAAACCTAAAATCTCAAGGCATACAAAGAAATAGTAAATTATGGCCCACTCAAAGGAAAAAAATAAACGAACACAAACTGTCCCTCAAAAAGATCTGATAGTGAATCTATTAGACAAAAAGTTTGAAACAATTATCTTAAAGATACTCAAAGAGCTAAAGGAAGTCATGGAGAAAGTCAAGAAAATTATGTATGAACAAGATGGAAATATCAAAAAAGTAATAGAAAACATGAAATAAACCAAGAAGAAATTCTGGAGATGAGAAGTGCATTGACTGATATGAAAAATTCACTGAAGAGATTCAAAGGCAGACTTGAGCATGTAAAAGAAAAAATCAGTGAATGTGAAGATAGGACAATGAAAAGTATCAAGTCTGAGGAATAGAAAGAAAAAAAGTCTAAAGAAAAGTGGATAGAGCCTGAGAAACATGTGGGACACCATCAAGTGGACCAACATATGCATCATGGGAGTCCCACAAAAAAAAGATGCCAAGAAGAAACACAATATTTGAAAAAATAATGGCTGAAAACGTCCCAGATTTGAAGGAAAATGTGAATATTAACATCCAAGAAGCTTAATGAACTCCAAGTATGATGAATCAGAGACACCCACAGCGAGGCACATGGTAATCAAACTGTTAAAAGACAATGACAAACAGAATTTTGGAAGGACGAGGAAGCAGTGAATCATATCATAGGAGGGCTCCTCAGCAAGATTATCAACAGATTTCTCAACAAAAACTTTAGAGCCCAAAAGGCAGTTAGTTGATATAGTCAAAGTGCTAAAGAAAAATATTAATGCAGAATCCTATATCCAGCAGAATGGTAATTCAAAATGAGGAAAAAATAAAGATATTCTCAGATAAACAAGAACTGAGGGAGATCATTACCATTAGATCTTCTCTGTAAAAATGCTAGAAAAAATTATCTGAAAAATAAAGTGAAAATATTTTTATTTGCTGTCTTTTTATGAAGCAAATTCCAAAGAATCTGAAGATAAAATATTAAACATAATAAGTAAATTTGACCAACAAGCTTGCTGAAGAAAACAAAGTCTCTGTAGTCACAAATAATTAAAGGATAAAATTTAAAAATAAATCACTTGTAAAAACAACAGAAAACATCAAATACCAGGAATACATCTAAAATTGTGTTCCTCCAAAAGGTATCTAACATCTATGAGACAAATTAAAGATGATCTAATTAAATGGAAATATATGTTCAAGATTTGAATGGCTCAATATTGCTAAACACCTCATATCTTGTCAAATTTACCAATAGTATTAATGTAATCCCAATAGGCATCTTTGTCAAAATTGAAAGCTGATTCTTCAAATTGTAGGAAATTGAAAAGTGCCGAGAAGAACCTATAGAATCTTAAAGAAGATAAACATTGGAGAGCATATACCATCAGACATCAAGACTCTTTATAATGCCAGGTGACAGAATACACAAACCAACTAATGGAAAAAAAATAGATTCCTGACACATTTCAACACAAATATGGTCACTGGATTTAAAAAGCTGAAATGTGGCTAGAGAAAGAATGGACTTTTAATAAATGGTGCTGGATTTAACTGATACATAGAAGAAAAAAGATCTTGAAAAATACCTTACAGCATAAACAAATATCAATTCCAGATGGAATGCTCTCCTGAATGTGAAAAGTAAAACCATAAAACTTACTGATCATAATATTACAGAATATCTCCATAATCCTGAGATAAGCACAGATTTATCAAAGGACATGAAATCACACAAAACATGCATGAACATTTTATTTAATAAATTTGACTTCATTAAAATTAAGGACTTTTGTTCCCCTAAATAATTTTCATATGTCAGACAATAGATTTGCATCTGAAATATATAAAGAATACCTTCAAATTCATAAGAAAAAGAGGAAAGTCTCTCTTAAAAATATGCAATAGTTTTGAACAGATAATTCAATGAAAATGATGCCTTGTTCTCATAATGATATGAGAAAAGACTTTGTTATTTGTAATCAGTGATTTTCAAATGAAAATCAAAATGAGATACATACCCTTATATACCTACAGGGCTAGACTAAAAATGAATATGTAAACAAATTTTCAATAACAGATGAGAAACAAACTCTCAAACACTGTTAGCAAGCTGTTTTAGGAAAAATGGCATTGTCTACTAAGCATATCCTAAGACACCAGTGTCATTTCTAGGAATCTACCTAATGGAAATGAGACCATACACCATCAACAGACATGTACATTAATGTTTATAGTGGCTTAATTATTTAGAGACACAACCTGGAATAAAAAATGTGTATCAACAGTAAGAAAAATGCATTTTATGTGCAATTTATTGTATATATAGCATACGTCAAATAAAATATTAAAAAAACTTCCTAGTTTGCATTTATTAAGCTATGTTTTTGGTAGGAGCCATGAAAGCTAATATCTACAAGGGCTCATGATGCAACATGAACCATCTAAATGAAACAAACCATGCACAGCTCCAGCAAAATGCTATCATAACAGATTGTGAATCCAGTGTGGCCATATTTTCTAATATGTTAAAGAAACTAGAATTTTTTTCTAAACTGTATTTTATAATACATTATGGAAGCTAGATGTTTTGTGGAATTTTCTAATTTTAAGTGTCTCTTTTATCCCCTAAAACATATCCCAGCACAAAAAATGTAAAATGTATTTGGTCCAGGGGCAAATGTTTGGTGCTCACTGAGATCTCAGTATGGTCATTACTACCAGCCGTTTACCCAAAGAATACAAAAAACACTAATTTGAAAGGATATGTGCACCCCATGTTTATTGCAGCATTATTTACAAGAGCCAAATTATGGAGGCAGCCCAAGCATCCATCCATAGATGAATGGATAAAGAAGATGTGGTGTATATATATACAATGGAATGTTACTGTCACAAAAAGAATGAAATCTTGCCATTTGTCATGACATGGATGGAGCTAGAGAATATAATGCTCAGTGAAATAAGTCAGTCAGAGTAAGAAGAATACCATATGATTTTACTCATAGGTGGAATTAAAAAACAAAACAAGGGAACAAAGGAAGAAAAAGAGACAAACCAAAAAGCAGACTCTTAACTATAGAGAACAAACAGATGGTGGTCACCAGAGGTGAGGTGGGTGGGGGAGTGTGGGGGAAATATGGAAAGGGGATTAAGAGTATACTTATCTTGATGAGCACCAGGTGATGTATGGAAAACTGTTAGATCACTATATTGTACTATGTAAACTACAACTGGAATTCAAACAAAATTTTAAAAATCTTGAAAATAGATTTCTTTACTTTGCAACTTTTTTTTGGGGGGGGGAGAGATATATATCTGCCCTTTTGTATTTGCTTAGGCAAACTCTGTGCAGTGTTAAGTTTTTGTTGTTATTGCTGCTTTTCCTTATCATGGCATATTTTCCTCTTAGGTACCTTAGCTTTCACAAGTCGCTTTTATTCTTTTATCCAGATCAGCTGACTGTTAACAAATGACATTCCACACTGAATCATCAATATGGAATGGTTGCAATCCAAATGCTTGTCGGGATGTATAACGTCAAATCGGCTATAGCTCAATATTTATGAAAAGCGAGTTGAGAGGCCAAATATTTATGGGAAAATTTCTGAATGGTAAGCACTGCACTCATATCTCTAAATGCTCTAATAGCTATCTGCAAATTAATCCATAGTGTAAGTGTACCAGCAGCCTGGATCACATAATTTTACCACCTCCTAATACAAGAGAATTTACAGAATTGCATTTTGGCTAGATGCCATCATCATGCAATGAGGGATAGTATAAGAAACATCCCTAAGGTATTTGTGGCTTTTATGCTACATACTGCTTTTCCTATGACAAATCCCCAGAGAAATCTCTCTCTGATCTTAGTATCAGGAAAAGGCGTGCATGCTAATTGAATTGCTTTTGTTTCATGGACCCTCTGATTTATGTGCTTCTCTACTTTTCAAAATAAGGGTACCTGGAACTAGATCCATGTAAAGAAAGCTAGAGAATGAATGTTGAGTATGCATATTTTCTCTGAAAAATTAATTTCATTCAAACACGTAGAGAAACATTTTGAATTTTGTGGCTCTCAAAACACTTTGCCACACATGGGCATAAATAAATTCATCAAAATTCAATGTCTTCATTTTGGTAATCAATATTTTTGGCATTTTGTTTCACAAACATCTTAAAAGCATAAATTTGACCATAAGTTTAAATCCCCTAAAAGTGTGTGAGAAAATTTAGACTATAAAGATAGGAAATAATTAAGACTATGACAGATAGGGAATCGTTTCTGATGTAACCCCCAAAGATTTTGACAAGAAATGTGAATTAATCAATTATACCAAGGAATTTGGTAGAAAATATACTCAAATGCTTACATGAAATACATACTGAAATAAAGATGAACTCTGATTCCTTTTATACAAAAAACCCTGAAGTGTGACAACCTGAATATATGACCTTTACGTAATTCTTCATACGTACTTAGTCCTTCTTGTCTTATTCATTGTATCAGTAAATACTGACTTACAAAATTGTAATTTTACCATATACTACTTGAGCCTGAAATTTCACTTAACCACTACAAAACAAAATGGTGAATGTTGTGAGTTCACATGAAAGATTACTGTGTTTCCTTCGCTGTGCAGAAGCTTTTTATCTTGATGAAGTCCCAACAGTTTACTTTTGCTTTTGTTTCCCTTGCCTCAAGAGAAGTATCTAGTAAGAAGTTGCTACAGCCAATGTCAAAGAGGTTACTGCTTGTGTTCTCCTCTAGGATTTTGATGGTTTCCTGTCTCACATTTAGGTCTTTCGTCCATTTTAAATTTATTGATGTGTACAGTATAAGAAAGTGGTCCAGTTTCATTCTTCTGCCTGTGGCTGTCCAGTTTTCCCAACACCATTTGTTGAAGAGACTGTCTTTTTTCCATTGGACATTCTTTCCTGCTCTGTCAAAGATTCATTGACCATAGAGTTCTGACCCATAGAGTTGTGGCTCTAAGTTTAGGTTTTTTATTCTGTGCCATTGATCTATGTGCCTGCTTTTGTGCCAGTACCATACTGTCTTGATCACTACAGCTTGAAACAAGTGTGTGAGGTAAGGACAAGAGGGTACTAAATGCTTTAAAAGGTAAAGAACAGGACACTAACAAGATTCATGCGAGAATCACACATTCCCATCAACAATGCTGAAGGCAAGGAGATCAATACCTCCAGATTTTTAAAGGCTCGTGGTTATGAACCCACAATTGCAAATCAAATTGAAACAGGCAAAACAGACATTACCATATACAATGTTTTTCAGAAGTTAGCCACCTTTCCAAAGTTTCCTTTTAAAAAAGGCTCAGGACATCACTCATCATCAGGGAAATGCAAATCAAAACCACAATGAGACATCACCTCACATCTGTCGCAAAGGCCAGAATAAAAAAAGACAAGAAATAACAAGTGTGGGCAAGTGTGGAAAAAAAGGAACCCTTGTGCACTCTTGGTGGGAATCTAAGTTGGTGCAGCCACTGTGGAAAGCAATATGGAGGTTCCTAAAAAAAATCAAAAATAGAATTACCATACTAGGTAATTACCACTACTAGGTTCTTACCCAAAGAGAATGAAAACTAATTCAAAAAGATATATTCACTCCTATGTTTAATACAGCATTATTTACAATAGCCAAGATACAGAAGCCACCCAAGTGTCCATCAATAGGTAAATGGATAAGGAAGAGATGATATGTATACAAGGGAATATCAGCCATAGAAAGGGTGAGATCTCGCCATCTGTAACATCATGGATAGACCTAGAGGGTATTATGCTAAGTAAAATAAGTCAGACAGAAAAAGACAAATACCATATGATTTCACTTTTATGTGGAATCTGAAAAACAACATAAATGAATAACCAAACAAAAATCAGAAACAGACTCACAAATACAGAGAATGAACTGATGGCTGGCAGAGGGGGACGGCGGTGGGGGGATGGGCATCGTGGGTGACAGAGAGTGGGAGGTACAAGCTTCCTGTTATGCAGTGAATAAGTCATGGGGACGAAAGCTACAGAATAGGGAATATAGTCAATGGTTTTGTAACAGTGCTACACTTGTACTGAGACACCTGAAACAGACTGTGTGTTAGCTAATGGTGTGTTAGCTAGGAATTTAAATATAAACTTAAAAAAAAAAAAGAATGCAAGATAGAATGCATTTAAATTTTTCCCCTGAATCATTCGCCTAGAGAAGCAGAGTTAGTGGATTTTGGCTAAATCCCCTTTTCGACTGTTTTAATATCATATGTTATGCATACATTAATATTTTAATAATCATAATTGTGTAAATGCTGTCCACCAGTTTTCCCTTCAGAATAAACATACAGGAAAAAATGGAAAAGACTGAATTATAGTTACTGACCGGAATATAAATATTATAAATAACATAGTCAGTATTCTTGAAATAATATTGTAATAGCAGCTGGTAAGTGAAAAGGAGATTGCAGACGGTGACCAAATTGTAGGCTTAATAAAATGCTAAAATATAATTTCTAATATTGACAGATTAAGACGTAATTTTAAAATATATCATATAAATAAAAATAACCACGAAACAAAAAAATTGAAAGCAGTGAACGAAGAGGAGGATGTGTTTCCACAAGCTAAATTCTTTAGTAGTTAACAAATATCTGAAATTAAGGAATGGAGGTAAATGCATGGTATGTAATTTTATTAAAAAGATTAAGACGTTTATTTTATTTTATTTATTTGAGGGAAGGAGAGAGAGAGAGAGCACGTGCACACACGAGAGAGAGCAGGCAGTGGAGAGGGAGAAGCAGGCTTCCCGCGGAGTGGGGAGCCGGATGCGGGCCTCGAACCCAGGACCCTGGGATCATGATTTGAGCTGAAAGCAGATGCCCAACCGACTGAGCCACCCAGGTGCCCCCTAGGTGAAGACAACTTTTAAAAGTGGTTTCTTGGGGCGCCTGGGTGGCTCAGTCATTAAGCGTCTGCCGTGGGCTCAGGTCATGATCCCGGGCTCCTGGGATCGAGCCCCGCATCGGGCTCCCTGCTCCGCGGGGAGCCTGCCTCTCCCTCTCCCACTCCCCCTGCCTGTGTTCCCTCTCCTGCTGTGTCTCTCTGTCAAATAAATAAATAAAATCTTTAAAAATAAATAAATAAAAGTGGTTTCTTTTAGGAGGACATAATTTAGGACGATATAGAGCAGAAATTTTTATTTTTAAATTTATTTTTTTAAGATTTTATTTATTTATTTGACACACAGAAAGAGATAGTGAGAGAGAGCACAAGCAGGGGGAGTGGCAGGCAGAGGGAGAAGCCGGCTTCTCACCGAGGAAGGAGCCTGATGCGGGGCTCGATTCCAGGACTCTGGGATCATGACCTGAGCTGAAGGCTGCTGCTTAACCAACTGAGCCACCCAGGCGTCTGAGATTTTTATTTTTAATTGTACAACCCTCAGTTCTGTTTAATCATGTTTTAGCCATTTGATTGTGTTACTCAACATCAGATTATTTTTATGAAGCATGACAGCTTGGTTTTACATCCAATTTTTTAGAGCTGAGAAGAGAGAATTACCAATAATGCAACAAGCATTAAAGAAGGATGTATGTATTTTATTTCCTTCAAGATGAGCTATAAAAGCATCCTGACAGATAACGTGACCGCAGTAAAAGAACAGCTGGTCAAACCTTGGGTTATAACTATAGTTACACTTAGGGGCGCCTCGGTGGTTCGTCGGTTGAGTGTCCCTCTTCAGCTCAGGTCATGATCCTGGGGTCCTGACACGGAGCTCTGCATCGGGCTCCCCGCTCAGCATGGAGCCTGCCTGTCCCTCTCTTTTCCTCTCCATTCCTCCCCCACTTGCGTGCTCTTTCTCTCTCTCTCTCCCTCGCAAATAAATAAAACCTTAAATAAATAAATTTATATTGAATACGGTTCAAAAACAAGATTACCAAATCCAGGTATAATGCTATCAAATGCTTTTTAAGGTACTCCTGTTTAAACAATAGCTTCTTAAATACAGGACAAAATTTTTATATTAAAGTTCATGGAGCACTGGGTGTTGTACACAAACAATGAATCATGGATCACTACATCCAAAACTAATGATGTGATGTATGGTGATGAACATAACATAACAAAAAAAATAAAGTTTATGAAACACTAGTGAAAGGACCATTTTGTACATCTTTAATGAGGATACATTTTATATAAAGTGCCTGATTGTGAAATCAATGATGAACACATTTTCAAATGATATCAATTTTTTAAAAGATCTTATTTATTCATTTATTTATTTGAGAGAGAAAGAGGGAGAGTGGGCAGTGACAAGGAGCAGTGGAGGAGAGAGAGAATCTCAAGCAGACTCCGTGCTGAGCATAGAGCCCACACAGGGCTCAATCTCATGACCCTGAGATCACGACCTGAACCGAAATCAAGAGTCGGGTGGTTTAACTGACTGAGCCACCCAGGTGCCCCCAAATGATATCAACTTCAAATCACTTTAAAAATAATATGTGGAATGTCTGCAGACTTGATAATACTCTGAGTTACATAATACATTTCAATGGCATTTGCAGACAAAATGTATTAGTCACCACTATATTATTGTATCACTGGCTTACCTCCAGGCATCTTACTTCAGGTTTTCACAATGTGGAAAATATCTATCTTGTTGTAAAAGCGATAAAGTTTATAAAAATCAGTGACTAATTCATTGATCTTTGTGGAGCTTTTTACGAAGGAATGTAAAATTGTGTTGACTTACTCTAATATAAAAGCATACCTTTTTTGGTTTTGCATGGTTTTGCAAATTCACTATCTAATTGAACCTGACGACATCACAGTAATGAAATTTAAGTTCAGTTGGTAGATAAAGATAGTTGATTGCTTGAGCCTTCTTTACATATGATGAAAGTTATACTTTAGTTATAAAATAAGTAACATTCCCAGCCATTTTTCCTCACAGTGAAATTCTTTTGATGAGTATTTCACTGAGATAGAAAAAAAACGAACTTCACTATTGAGCCATGGAGGCTTCAACTCAATCATATAGCAGAATGAATTTGATCGCCAGTCAAAAAGATGTATTGCTTACTACGTTGCTAAAACTGGCCAAGGACAGCACCTGGGTGGCTCAGTCGTTAAGCGTCTGCCTTCGGCTCAGGTCATGATCGATCCTGGAGTCCTGGGATCGAGCCCCGCATCGGGCTCCCTGCTCAGTGGGAAACCTGCTTCTCCCTCTCCCATTCCCCCTGCTTCTGTTCCCTCTCTCGCTGACTCTCTTTGTCAAATAAATAAGAAAAATCTTTAAAAAACAAAAACACAAAGAAAAACAAACAAAAAAACCTGGGCAACGAGCTTCTCTTTCAAGAAATATGGTAGGTCAAGTACTCAAAGAGGCCTTTCTCATAATGATCAACTCTAATTCTAGATAAAAATGTTTTGACCTGTTTAAATGGTTGATATAACAGAGAAAATCAGAAGGTATTCTTAGAGTCAAAGGAAAAGGAAAAGAAAAAGAAAAAGAAAGGAAGGAAGAAAAGATGGAAGGGAGGAGGTGGTGGGAGGGAGGAAAGGAGAAAGGGAGGGAGAGTAGAAGCTAAGAAGGAAAAAGTGTGGATTCAGAGAGATAAATAAGCATAGAGCCCGTTATACCCTGAGGTTACCCACTAAGGTGGAGTAGAAACCACGATTCAAACACTGGCTTAAGATACAGAAGCCAAAACCTGGTGACTACTATTTGCATTTGTGCTCTGGGGGATGCATTCTGAAGTCATCTAGGAATATGGTGAAATTTTTCATCTGATTTTGGTTTATCGCACTGTGACCTCCCCCTTTCCACAATCTTTCCTTTTAGTAACCAGTCTCCAAGGCAGCTACAAACTCTACCAGATCAGGCATTTTACACGAGTGTCATCTCTCTGTGGGCCCAAATTTGGGAATATATTCAGTGAACTAGCCAATTAAATGAAGGTTTTATCTAGACGGTTTCCTCTTCTTTCAAGAATGTTATTACCTTCAGTTCTTGCCTTTTTTACTTACTCTCAGATATCATCAAAAGGTGAGCTTTTTTTTCTCATGTTTGTCCCCAAATTTGTAATTGTTTCTGAAATAAGACACTTTACCACTGCGAAATAGAATTTTATCTCTTTCTTAAAGCATATCGTCCTTTCTAGAATAATCTAATTAAATTACTCTCATTTTAAACATAATTTAATGACCAACACAATTTCAATTACTTAAATATGTAATATCAATAGTAAATACTATTTTAAATTACTATCTGATACCAAAAGAAAATAGTAAATAATAAACATTTGGTCCTAGATCTTGAGAACAGAAATATACACATAGTGCAAGAAATTTATCAGTTGCTTAAAATATCAAACATTTGCATTTTTCTTAATTATAAATAATCTTCCTCTTTATCAGAATTTGTTTTGCTGAGGGATGAGTGATTTGTGATGCAAAGTAAATCTGTAAGATCATTATAAATGGCAGCCTTTAGAAGATGGTGAGGGGGCAATCCATCTAGATAAAAGAAAATTGCTGGGGATTTTTAATCATTGAAAATCATCTTCTGTAACATGCTGCTCAGGGGAAAAAAACATTCACTTTCCTCTTCTAATTTTCTAAACAACATGCTGATTTACACGGCTCTACTGATGCAGAAATAATTGGTAATTCAGAAGAATGTATCAGACAATAGTCTTGAATATCTTAACATTTTTGTCTCAAATTGGGTAATCACTTAGCTCTTTCTTCTTCTATTACAGTTCCTTAGTATGGATTAAACAGCTGAATATTTGCAGTGATGCTCTCTTTAACCATATAAATATACACTATTGGTTAGTAACATATATATTCTTAGAAGTCCTCCTATATACTATCCAATATAAAATTCAGAAAGCAATGCCTTCTGTAACCTAGAACACTTACTAATATGAAAACATTAATCCATCTTAGAGTTTCAGGATGTGGAATCTCCTGTGAAAATCACTTCTTTCAATTTTTTTTTTTTGTTAATGAGTACTAAGGTGAAAATTAATATGATGAACAGCAATGAAGGCAAAAGATAGCATAGAATAATTCTTCAAAGTCTTAGAGGTTAGAAAAGAAGTTTTTGCTTTAGCAATGAGGGGAAGAAGAGGAGTGGAATGATTTTTATTTCAGTGTCTACTCCTGTTTAGTTTTTGTAAGCAGAGACATCTCCAGCTAACGCTTGGCTGTCCATTTGTAATTACTCTATTGGAGGCAAGATGCTTGGAGGTTCTCATAGTCAAGGTTCTTAGTTCCTTATCGACTGCTCTGTCATATCTAAGAAAACTGAGAACAGCATGTCTTAGATATGCATCCAAAAATAAATAAATGAATAAGCTCTATTATATTCTGTAGAGCTTGTCCTGTGGAAATACCACTTACATCACTTTTGGGCAGAGATACGACAGAGAGCACAATTCACACAACAATTGGGAGAGGCTGCCGGAATTTCTGTCACTGTCACCCACAGGAATCTAAAGTAGCTTCAGACAGTATGCAAGATATCAAGAAGTAGCTGCTGCCTTGTAGACATTCAAATTTTGTAGTTAAGAACACATGATGGACTAAGCTTAGGTCCCATGATGTACGTGTGTGTGATCAGCATCAAGGCTGGGAAAGTGAATATTTGGCTTTTTCAGCATTTACGGTGGACGGCAGGCCCGCCTTCATAAAGTGGGGACTTCCCAAAGCAGAAAATGTAATGTTAATTCAGGTCTGAGGAGTTACAAAGAATAGCCTATCTCCACTATGGATGATCTAGAGAAAATGAAATGTGCCATTGACAAAACTAATGCGAAATAGCAATATCTACAAGCTGAAAGTTAACTTTAAAATTCTAATTGCATCTAATTTTGTTTTAAAAGAAGTCCATTGAAATAATTTTTTAAAAAATGGAGTATCGTTCAAGAACTCTTTCAAAATAATTGTACATTTGGTTTGCAGGAAAACAGGTGTTATCCAAAGAGATGTATTTGTTGTTTTTTAGAAAAATAGTCTTCCCCCCACCCCCAAATGCAGGCCCATCTGTGAATTTGTATATTTCTAGTTTGGAAGATTTCCTTTTAGTTTGGTTATTATTATCTGTTAGTTCTTCATCAAGACGATAGCCAATATGTTAGTGGTAAGAACATGTAATGGACTTCCTTACATTTATCTTGTTACCATTCTGTTAAATCAGAATACTATCTAAGCTCTGTAATTTCAACTATGCCTATGTAGACCCTTGTATATATGAATTCCTACTTCATTATATATGGTGACAGGTATCTCTGTTTTGCAGATGTCCAAGTTAAAGTATTGTATTTTATTTAATGTGCTGGACAATGATGATTTTTCTTTGGTTACTTAAAGGCATTGCTACTTAATTAGGAAATTACCAGAGAGTTCTCTAGGAGATGCAAGTATAGCACCTATCATGCAAAAGTCAGTCAAACTTAAAAGACAAGTTATTTTATGACTATTTAAAATGACTGTTTGTTAAGCCCTACACCAATTTCTTTTGCAGGTCCTCATATTGAATTATATGCCTTCCTAACGATTCTAAACTAACAATAGATAGCACCTGAAACTAATACAACACTTTATACTGGAAATAAAATAATACACTTAATAAAATTCAAAAAATAATAGATATACCTTCATTTAAAACAATGTAAATATTAAATATTTTAGGCAAGGAAATATTCAACAAGAACTTATAAAAGGTGGTAATATTCCCAAATAGATAGGTGTAAGACTAAAGTCTACATAAAACATCTGATAATGTATTCTAGGAACAAATGCTGCTAATTTCCTCTGATACATAGTAACATTGGCTCAAACTTGTCCTAAAGGGTTTCTTTATTGAATTTTTACCTTCTGTGCCATCCATTCACCTTACAGCCCTTGTCCTTTGCCGTTAAGCCTAATCATTATTTTCCATCCTATATTTTTCAAATTCCTAATGTTTACCCCAGTGGATCTCATTGACTTGGATCTCATTGACTTCACATTCTAATTATGAAGATCTCCCTTCAAGCCACGTAAAAGGTCATTATAGGAAGCGCCGTCTGATCTACTGACTGCATTTATACTATTGAAATAGCCAGATCCCATTGCAGTGATTAGGGCTGTTTTCACAATTCTCAGAACGTCGTACTAGAAAGTCAAGACTGTTTCATTGTTTTCTTTGTTTTTTTGTTATTTTTTTTTTCTGAAGATGGCTGAAAACACAACATCAACGATACTCAAGCCATTTCATTCATGGAAGAAAATAATAAAAGTTATGTGCTAATTGCCCTGTTAAGATTAGCATGGGGTGTTTACAAAATGTAAAGAGATCACACATATATCAAATCCTGGCATCCTGGACTAGGAGAACGTTAAGGTAAATCCTCAAATATTAAGTAAAGGAGAACAGGACACAACGCTAAATTATTTTCTACAATTTTTCCAAATTGCCTCTCTTGCCTCCGCTTATATATTTGTTTTATTTTCTAGCTAGACCATAAACTGTTACATGTTAGAGTCTATATGAACCGGCCATATTACTGAAAATGCAATAAATGTTTGTTTATCATCTAATTTACTGATAGTTGAGGAAGAAAGACTTTTTTTTTTCTCTTCTTCAATTTCGCCCAAGTCTGTAGCCTGGCTCATTCGACTAGGAAGGTTGGGTATTGCATTGTAAACTTTGGAATTATACTCACTCTGACGAAATCTCAGCCTCACCATGGCTAGATGGAAAGCTTTGTGCAAATTGGTAAACTTCTGTGAGCTCCATTTAGAAACGAAGGATTTTTTTTTCTTTCTTTACACAGGAGCTTTATTTAGAAAATGATTACAACATTTTATTTGCCATATAAATTTGAGGGTTAACTGAGATGTCATATGCTCTGCTAATATTATTCTTATTTATTTTGTTATTTATTTTAGTTCTGCACAAGAATATCATTTTGGGGATTAAGCTAATAACAAACTTTTATTATTTACTGTTTTCTAAACAAAGACACATGGTGTGGGTGATTGATAAATTCTCTAAACTTTATGTTTTTTTAAAGATTTTATTTATTATTTGAGAGAATGAGCACAAGCCGGTGCAGAGAGAGAGAGAGAGAGAGAGAGAGAGAGAGAGAGAGAGAAGCAGTCTCCCTGCCGAGTGGGGAGCCCAACATGGGACTCGATCCCAGAATCCTGAGATCATTACCTGAGCTGAAATCAGACACTTAACTGACTGAGCCACCCAGGCCCCCCTCTAAACTTTATGTTTTAATTATAGTGCAGAGTTAAATATTTCCTGTCAGCATGTCAGGAAAATTCTCTTACGTAACCAAAGTACAATTACCAAAATTAGGAAGTTATACAATGACTAATACTAATCTATTATAAAGCCCACATTCAAATTTTTCCAATTGTTTCAAAAATGTCATGTATAATGATTCTCTTTTTTAAAAATTACAATTTAATCCATGCAAATATATTGCATTTATCATGTCTCTATAGTACCTGTTAACAGTGAACCAGTTCTCCACCTTATTTGTCTTTCATATCATTGTCATTATTTAAAGGAATGGGTTAATATTATTTGTTTGTTCGCTTATTTTAGAGAAGGGGTAAAGAGTAGAGGGAGAGAGAGAATCTTAAGCAGGCTCCACACCCAGCAGGGGAGCCCACTGTGGGGCTTGATCTCACAACCCTGAGATCATAACCTGAGCTGAAATCAGGAGTCTGATGCTTAATCAACTGAGCCACCCAGGCACTGCAGAATGGGTTAATATTTTTGAAGCACGTTCTTCAATTTAGGTTTGTATAACGGTTCCCTCATGATTAAATCCTGGTTATGCATGTTCATCAGAAATATTGTATGAATGATTTTGTGTTTATTTCACTATATCATATCAGGGGCACATGATGTCAACTTGGTTCTTTATCAGTGATATTTACTCTGATCACTTAGCCGAGGTGCTGTCTATTCAATTTCCCCACTGCTAAAGTACTTTTATTCCTTTTATGATAAATGAGTAATCTGAGGGGAGATACTATAAGCAATTACTCTTTAATTTTAGCAGCCATTAATGATTCTTGCCTGAATTGGTTATAATTAGGATGATATGATACAGTTGGGGTTTATTAAACTTTATTATTTGTTTACATGTATTTTTGACAATCCCTTGTTATTTATGAATCCCATATGAGCGTATGCATATATCAGTGCATGTCTGTTCTTCTATACCATTACCAACACAGTATTTTATTATTATCTTAATTTTTGCAAAATAGGTGAAAAAATATAATATATCTTTTATTTGCTTTATTTATTAGGGTCAAGTGGAGCACATTTTCCTAGGTTTAAATGTCACCTTTAAACATTTTTTATAAATTGTTCATATTTCCCCATTATTGTTTTTACTGAATTTCTGGTCCTTTACTATACTTAGTTTTCAAATTTTTAATATTTCAGGGATATTAATCCTTTTTTAGGATAAATGCTGGAAATAGTTGCTCTTTGTCATTTGATTTTTGGTTTTGCTTAGAGTATTATTTTTTTCTATCCAAAACTCTTTTCCCTTTTCTAAGTACCTGAACGTCATCTGTTGCATCTACATTTTGAGTCAGAGTTAAAGTACTTTTCACCGTATCTATGTTATAAAAGAATTGATATATATTTTCTTCCAATACTTGCAGGGCTTTAGTGTTTGTATTTAGATCTCTGATATGTTTGGCATTATTCTTTTGTGTGTTGCATGAGGGATGGATCCAGTTATGCCTGTCTTTAAATATCTACTACAGAAAGATTTTACTATAGAGAGATTTTGAATAGTATTGTTGTAATATCCAGATCATATTTATTTTTAAAGGTTTTTATTTATTTACTTGAGAGACAGAGTATGAGAGAGAGAGAGAGTAAGCACCAGCAGGGGCAGAGGGAGAAGGAGAAGCAGACTCCCTGCTGAGCAAGGAGCCCAATGTGGCGCTCAATCCCAGGATCCTAAGATCATGATCTGAGCTGAAGGCAGAGACTTAACCCACTGAGCCACCCAGGTGCCCTCAGATCATATTTTTTTGCCAATAATACCTAGTAGTCAAAGTCCTTTTGAAAATGTGATCACATGAGCTCTTGAAGAAAAAAGCATGTCCAGAAAACATGTCTACATGCAATTTCAGGAAGTTTATAGAAACCTTCCAAGCCACTCATGAATCAGAGGGATCCATGAACTCTGTTGGAACAGGATAACGGAGGGGAAATGATTTTAGTCTTCAGAGAGTACTTTTAGAATAAGCGTCTGTAGCAGGATCCAAGGCACACAGTACCATGGAGTAGGCAAAATGCCTCATCTTCCAACACATTTTCACTGAATATGGGAACAGAGAAGTGACAAAATTATAAGGACATCATTGCCACTAGAAAACTGAGCTCAGACATTTTGCCACTGAGTCTGGAGAATATTTTTCTTAAAGTAATTTTAAATCTTTATTATTAAGATCCAAGATATGGGATTGTGTATATTAGAGACAAAATGCTCTAAGTTTGTGGTGGTTCCTGCAATCTGCATGTAAAAGTTCTGAATAACATAGATTTAAATATTAAAGTAAATCTAGAAACAAAACTCAATCAATTCAAGATTTTGGTTACATGTTTCTGCTACTTTTGAGATTTATTTTAAAATTTTCTACAATTTCTTTTTGTGTGGAATATCTACTTTTCTAGTCAATCAGTACCCTTTACAAATTATTACTTTTTATTGTTCGTTAAATAACCATATGTTAAAACTAGTTCTTGATCAGGAATTTGTGCTAAGTTAGTGAGTTTTGCAATGGATAAGAGAATAAATCAATCAAAAACTAGTATTCACAGTATTAGTTTTTCTTATGTGAATCTAATTGCTTTGTCTGGTGGAAGTAGAATGAGTGCTAATCAGCCAAATCGTACCATGCACGCCTTGGCCTTTCAAATAATTTCTATGAGTTCAGCCCTGCTAAGTAGAAACTATTTCATACAAATTTAATGAAATATATCCCCAAGGATCACCTTCATGGGTAAATTGAAATCCAACGAAAGAATACATATACAAAATGAGATTTTTTTCTGCTTATTAAGTATAATAGAAAATAAGTTAACTAGATCCATTATGTGTGAACAGCATTTACTAGAACCACATAACCAATTAATTTTCACAGTTGCCTCATTTTGACAGTGTGATTCTTAATACTTTTCTTTTCCTTCACTTGACTCAACAGATTGTGTAATGCAGGTACAGAAAAATGAACTTACTTTATAGTAAGCAACTGCTTGATCTCAGAAGAACTTCTAATGAGTCAATCCTGCTGTGTTAGATAATAATGCCTATAATTCTTTTTTCTTGTAATACCTTTTTCTGGGTTTCTAAAATACAAAATCCAGCTATGAAAGTGTATGGATATACTGATTTTCATTTTTGTTATATTTTTTCTCTATTAAGGAGACAGGAGAATCTGTCTCCTTTGATAATAAAAGGCATTTGTTTTTATATATATATATACTTTTTAAATTTTCATTAATTAGGTCCCTTTGGGTTGCTCAAATAATTTTACCTAAACCTCACTATCTCTTATAATAACATGGAGTGTTAGGGGTGAAAATTGCTTCATTGGTTTTTATTTCAATCATCAGAATATATGGAATTAACATTCTGTAAACCTTTGAGCAAGACATCAACAACCAAGCCCAGACTTCCTGAGTTAAACCTCAGTACTTTTCCCACCAAAATTAATTCTTGGTGAAGCTGTCTCTAAGGGAAACTATCTGCACATAAGAATCATATAAGCTTTCAAAACCTGAAAATTTTGATTCTTTTTTGTTAATTCTTTTCTTTTCTTTTTTTTCTGAAAATTTTAAGATTCTGAAACCCCACCCAAAATCAACTGAAGTAGTCTTATGAATCAAGGTCCAGTAACCTAAACTTAGAAATAGTTCTTCATGTTCCTTCTCTTCCCATAAAGGATCCTGCTTCCTAAATGGTCATGCAAGTACCACTTCTCATCTTCCAAAAGTATAGAGGAAATAAAAAGAGAAGTTAAAGGCAAAAATGCAATAATACTGGCCTTGTATTGGTCTTTCGTAGTTGACTTTACCAGAATTCTCTATTTCTTCATATGGCTTCAAATTCCTGTCTCGTGTCCTTCATGAAGAACTCCCTGTAGCATTTCATGTTCAGTAGGTCAACTACACATGAACTCCCTCAGTTTTTGTTTACCTGGGAATGTCTTACTTGAGTTAATCTGTCCCTCACTTTTTAAGGATAGCTTTTCCAGACATAGAATTCTTGATTGACAGTTGTTTTTGTTTTTGTTTTCCTTCAGAACTTTATTATTTTTTTTAAAGATTTTATTTATTTATTTATTTGAGAGAGAGAGAGAATGCACAAGCAGGGGGAGGGGCAGAGGGAGAAGCATGCTCTCCATTGAGCAAGGAGCCCATTCTGGGGCTCATTCCCAGGACCCCAGGATCATGACCTGAGCTGAAGGCAGCCACCCAACCAACTGAGCCACTCAGGCGCCCCTCCTCAGGACTTTAAATATGCCATCAGACTGCCTTCTGACAGGCAGTCTGTCTTTTCTGTTGAGAAACTTTTAATATTTTGAGGTTGCCTTAAATTGACAAATTGCTTCTCTCTTGCTACTTTCAAGATTTTTTTTTTGTCTTTGTTTTTTGACAATTCGATTATGTGTCTCAGTGTGGTTCTCTTTGTGTTTATGGTTCTTGGAATTTATATGAGCTTCTTGTATGTATATATTTATATCTTTTATTAAACTAAAGAAGCTTTTCACCAGTATTTCTCACCTATTCCTTCTGTACTTTTCTCTCCCTTCTTTTTTTTTTTTGTTTCAAGTTTTTATTTAAATTCTAGTTAGTTAACTTATAGTGTAATATTAGTTTCAGGAATAGAATTTAGTGATTCATCACTTATATACAACATCCAGTGCTCATCACAAGTGCCCTCCTTAATGCCCATCACCCATTTAACCCATCCACCCTACCCACCTCTCTCCATCAACACTCAGCTTGTTCTCTATCCTTAAGTCTCTTTTATGGGGCGCCTGGTTGGCTCAGTCAGTTAAGCATCTGCCTTCGACTCAGGTCATGATCTCAGGGTTCTGGGATCAAGCCCCAAGTTGGACTCCCTGCTCAGCAGGGAGTCTGCTCTTCCTCTCCCTCTCCCTCTGCTCCTCTCCCCACACTCATTCTCTCTCTCTGTCAAATAAATAAATAAAATCTTTAAAAAAAATAGTATGTTTTATGGTTTGCTTCTCTCTCTTTTTTTCCCCTATGTTTGTCTGTTTCTCAAATTCCACATATGAGTGAAATCTTATGGTATATTCTTTCTCTGACTAACTCGTTTTCCTTAGCATAATACTCTCTAGCTTTATCCAGGTCATTGCAAATGGCAAGATTTCATACCTTTTGATGGCTGAGTAATATTCCACTGTGTATATATACCACATCTTCTTTATCCATTCATCAGGATGTAAACTTGTGAGTAAGACATCAACAAAACCAAGTTGATGGACAATTTGGGCTCTTTCCATAACTTGGCTATTGTTGATAGTGCTGCTATAAACATTGCGGTACAGCTGCCCCTTCCAAACAGTATTTTTATAACCTTTGGGTAAATAACTAGTTCTCCTCCTCTTCTGAGGTAGCTTTTATGAATATGTTGGTATGTTTGTGGGTGTCTCAGAGGTCTCTTTGGTTCTGTTCATTTTTCTCCATTCATTTTCCTTTCTGCTCCTTAGAGTATAAATTCAACTGACCTATCTTTAAATTCATTGCTTCTTTTTTTCCTATGGAAAATCTACTGAAACCCCCTTTTCATTTCAATTGTTATCCTTTTCAGCAAAGTTTTATTTAGTTTCTTTTTATATTTTTCATCTCTTTATTGAAATTCCCTATTTGTTCACACATCATTCTTCTGGTTTCTTTGAACTCTTCATCTGTGATTTCCTTTAGTTTTTGAGAAAATTTAAGGTAGTTGATTTAAGTCCAATGTTTATTTCCTCAGGGACATTTTTGTTTTTTTGTTTTGTTTTGTTTTGTTTTCCCCTGATAGGCTCTATTTTTTGTTTCTTTTCTTTTCTCCTATATTTTGTTGAAAATTTGACCTTTTGAATATTACAATATGGCAACTCTGGAAATCACGATATTTCCCCATCCTCAAGTTTGTTTTGTATCTTGCTTTACTCTATGGCTGTTTGTTTCTAAACTATTTTTGTAGACTCTGTATTCTTTGTCGTGTGTTGTCTCTTAATTCTCTATTTCCTAACTTGTGTTCAGCTAGGGTTTTGACAAAGATTTTTGTCAATGTCAGGAGCGAAAAAAAGATAAAGACAGACAGATAGATGATAGATGATAGATAGACAAAAAGAAAATTAAAAAGAAAGGGGAAAATAAAAACCTTCTCTAGCCCTTGAGAATTGACTTTGTGCTTGGCTACACATTCAACACTTAGCCAGTCCATTTACAAATCTGCCTCAGCTTTCAGATCTTGCTTTCTCTGGGTCCAGAATCAGCCATTGGTGAAAACCTAGTGTCTTTCTGGTCTTTTCTGAACCATGTGTCCTACCTTCAGCAGGCATGTAGCTTTCTTAGTTCTCCAATATACACAAATGCCTTTGAGAGCCTTAATTTCCCAAAGATACTCTCCCCAACTTTTCCTCCTAGGCTTTCAGTGCTCTCTTACTTGCCCCAACTGCAATATTTTTCCACAAGTAGTTCCACTTGGTTGCTTGTCTTAAAATGTTCAGTTACCTCTTTTACAACCTCTTCCAAACTTTGTGAGTTTTGAGTTAAACAAAACAAAGTGCTTTGTACCACCCCATTAGGCAATCCTCAGACAGAGTAGGACAGACAAACACAATTCATGGACCATAAGGTCTGCTCTTCTCCCTTCAGAACCAGAGACCAGAATCCCATACTGGGATCACAGACTTCCATCTTCAAAATGACCAGGGATGGGAGTGGGCAAGTGTAAGCATAATGGTCATAGAGCTTCCCTACCACCTGTAAGTTGCCTTTGCATTGATTCAACATTTGTTTGGTTCCTGTAAACCCTTGATGGCTTTCCAGAGTTCTGACAAAGTTTATTTATAGAATTCTTGATTCATTTTTTAGTGTTTCTGTGGAGAAATAAGCCAGTGGAGCTGCCTACTCAGCTATTTTCCAGTGTCATCCACCCTGTGGACTTCTTAAAAATTTTATTTATTTCTGACAAAGAAAGAGCAAGAGAGAGAGAGAGAGAGCATGAGGTAGGTGGGGAGAGGCAGAGGGAGAAGCAGACTCCCCACTGAGCAGGAAGCCCCACGTGGGACTCCATCCCAGGACCCTGGGATCATGACCCAAGCTGAAGGCAGATGCTTAACCGACTGAGCCACCCAGGAGCCCTCACCCTGTGGACTTCTAAATCAGAGAATACATTTTTCTTTTTCATCCCTTTGTGGAAATCATAAATTAGTAAAATTCAATTTTTTTCCCCTGATATTGGTAAGAAATAGAACTGGTTGGGGAGAATCTTTTTCTGCTGTGGAAACATCTATAATTCAGAATGCATCCTATACTTTCCCCCCATTTTTCATCAAATTGAGGATTATTTGTGAGCTTATTATTTACCTCCTCCTTCATCCACCACTAACCTTATTCCTTATCATCAGATCAGATGTATCAACACACATTGTTTATCCATAAATGGCTATGGTTAGGAACAGTAAGGAAATGTACCTAATTAAGCCTAGTGGACTCCAAAAATCTATTACACTGTTTTGAAAAGAAATGTGATCTCTTAGTTTATAGAAAAAATTAAAGTTTTAACATGAACCCCCACAGCTTTCTTTATTTAATGTGTAAGTTAACCACAAATACACCCTTTCATTTCCTTTACTCTTAGAGAACCAGCTGTACTCCTTACCTTCAAAGTCAACCCCTATCTCTGCTTTTCATGTTCCCATTCTTCTCTAGGTTTCAAAAAAGTACTGCTCTTAAAAATACTGACCATGAACTTGAGGTCTCCAGGTTGTATAAGCAATAATCACTACCTAGTGTGTGTGTGCCTTTCAAAAGTAGGGAAATAATAATTGGTCAGGAATATTTTCACTATTTTATAATTTTATAAAATAAACAATAACTTTTCTCATAATATAATCCAAAGCATTAAGGAAGTAACTCAGATTTTTTCTTTTAAATAAGTTTTAAAGATCTGAATTTGTCTTTTGGGGTCATTGTAGCAAAAACTGTAATATATTTTAATTAAATATTTTGTTTTCCTTAAATATTGGTTATAAATTCTTTTATTTTATTTTTTAAAATATTTTATTTATTTATGAGAGAGAGAAACAGAGAGAGGGCTGAGGGAGGAGCGGTGGGAGAAGGAAAAGCAGACTCCACCCTGAGCCCCAAGACTGACGCGGGGCATGATCCCACGACCCTGGATGCATGGCCTGAGCTGAAACCAAGAGTCAGATGTTTAACCAACTGAGCCACCCAGGCACCCCGGTTAACAATTCTTTTAAAACTAAACTCTTTACAAAATGGGGGGGGCGGAATCAGAGGGGGAGACGAACCATGAGAGACGATGGACTCTGAAAAACAAACTGAGGGTTCTAGAGGGGAGGGGGGTGGGGGATGGGTCAGCCTGGTGATGGGTATTAAGGAGGGCACGTTCTGCGTGGAGCACTGGGTGTGATGCACAAACAATGAATCATGGAACACTACATCAAGAACTAATGATGTAATGTATGTAATGTAACATAATTAAAAAAAAAAACTAAACTCTTTACAGATGGAATTAGCTTTGTCCTGAATTCTGCTTTTTGGCTCAAATAAAAATATAGGATTGTCTAAAATTATAGGTGAGCTAAGGTGATAATATTTTATGTACATAATTTTTTAAATGTTAGAAAGAGAACAAAATGTTTTGAAATAGTCTATCACTGTAAGTGATCAATAATAATTTCTTAGTTTGATTTGTTAAATATTTTTAGTATTCTCTATTTTTAGACAGAATCATTTATTCATTAATTTATTGCTTTATTAAAATAAACTTAGGACTCAGAGAAGGTCTTAAAACACATAAAAGGAAAACGAAACCTAATTCCTATTCTAAAATTAGTTACCTGACATGGATACACTATAATCTATTGTTGCTAATTTTGATGTACCTTTCAGTGCTAGTTTATTATTTCATTTTGAACTATATGAGGTTTATACAACCACCATATTTTAAAGCTCTTTCATATCATATTTATCAAATGGACTTTATAGTCTTGATAAAGGTTACTAAAAGTCAGGACAATTATTAACTCTGGATGGAAACTAAGATCTTCCAAACTAAATATACTAATGAGGATTAAATTGTTAATATATACCTCAAGCATGTTACTTTAAATAGTTTTCTGAAAAAATGAAAGAAAAGACAAGACAAACTAAACATTTTAAATCAGAAACATCACTTTTTACCTTAGACTAGGTGTTTTCTTTCTTTCTTTTCCTTTCCTTTTTCCCTTCCTTTTTCCTTTCCTTTTTCTTTTCCCCTTTTCTTTCTTTCTTTCTTTCTTTCTTCCTTCCTTTCTTTCTTTCTTTTTCTTTCTTTCTTTCTTTTTCTTTCTTTCTTTCTTTCTTTCTTTCTTTCTTTCTTTCTTTCTTTCTTTCTTTCTTTCTTTCTTTCTTTCAGGGGGTTGGAGAATCTTATAAAGGAATATTTTTTTCCAGCAACAAGAATATATCTATATATATGTGCATCAGAATGTTTGATATTAATAATCTGTGGCATGAAGAAAGCCTATTTTTGTTTGCAGATATTGCTATGAATAAATATGAAGGTGGATTGCGTGGTGTTTTTTGAGTCCAAAAGCTTGGTTAGGTGTGGCAGAAAATGGCTAATGTTACTGGCGCATGCATTTTTAGACTGGTAGACTGGTATAATCTGTAGATGATTGTCAATAGAGTTATCAGTAACAACTCTCCGTAGGGTAAACTAAGCCACCAACAGAACATGATAAACTGCGCCCATGGTTCAATGAACTCTCCAGCTTTGCGCAGCAAGTTCCCCTGAGGCCAAACCACTAAGGAAGAAGCGCCAATACCTGATTAAAGCCGGCGCAGGCTGGCTGAGCCCAGATACACCGTGGGAAGGTAAGTGGAGCCCTGAAAAGGGAGGGAGACATTTAGCATTTAGAACTGAGGTACTCATTTCAGTTACTCTGATTGTTAACAGGGATTATTTGAGAACACAGCAGAGGAAACTCCTGCAGCGAAAAGGATTAGAAGCTTTTCTGCAGCCAGACTCCTGCCACTTTTATAGGATGCATCTGCTGTCAGTAGTCTCATTCAATGTCTTTGTGAAGTCTATTTCTAATATTAAAAAAAAAAGAAACAATTCCTACTTCAAGCTCATTTTACTTTTTTTCTAAGGAAGTGGAATGTTTAACCATATTTTAACTATTTCCAGGTCAGGTAACTATGAGTAAATAATTCATGTCGTTTTTGTATATTAGAAGGACAAATTTGAGATTTTAATGAATTTTGCAAAACCGGTGTTTTTTTAATTAAAAAGTAATAAAATTCTTGAAATGTTATTCTTTGAAAAGACTGCAACTGATGTTTATAAAGTAATTCAGTCTTAGATATTGTATGCAAATTCCTCTCCGTCATCTCAGATGAGTGATAATCCAAATTATGTCTAAACACAATCAGAAACGGAAAAACAAGGGCTTAAAATGGCAGGCTCCTATTCATCTTCAGAAAGTTCTATTTATTAAAAAATGCCATTATGTTAAGCCAAAATTTAAGGTCCCCTACTTCCTACTTATGGATGATAGCTCTGCCATCTAAAGTTAGAAGGTATATTTAAAAAAAATCCCTCACTTCATTTATATTTCTGCAAATATTGAAACAATTGTCCTGAGTGTTCTCTCTTCTAGGCCTCACAGAATTACTTCATCATACTGTAATCCGTGTACCACTGGCTTAGTTTCATCAAGATTTCCATCACTTTATAAAATCCCATCCACTAGTAAAGCACTGAACTGATGTCTGAACATGATAAGGCAGGTGCATTCTAGCTACTGTACAATTTTCAAATTTCTAAAATCTGCAATTTTTCCTATTTATTCAAGCAACATTCAAGGCATTACAATTTTTTTTTTTTCCAGGCGCTATAATCAAAAGGTAAGAAACATAGAACCTTGTCCTAGGGTCTCACTTTGCTGTCCCCATAACCTAGTGTTTCCTCAATGTTCTTATTATACCTACTCTTGATCTTCATAGAGACCTTTCACACCTAATTATTCTTCAGCTGGAGGTTGGCTTGGCCTCTCCAAGAATGTTGCCACAGTGGAGACTTAGTGTTGGTATTTGTTACTGGCATTTTCTTCCAGTGGCAGGGGTAAGTTCAACCTTGGTGAAAGGAAATCCATGCTACTGATTACATTTGTAATCTCCATCCCAGCTGCTATGCTCATTTTGTCATGAGCCCATTAAGTAATAAGCCCATTTTGGCATAAGCCCATTATGTTGACTTGGGGAAAAAAATTTAACATCCACAGCAAGTCCTAGTGTCTACCTTGTAGTCTGGTGTTGCTATATGACCAAGGTCTTATAAGCAGAATTTAGGTGGAAGTATGCACGTCATCTCCAAGTGGATGTCACCTATAGATCAGTTTCATAATGTGGGATTAAAACATGCCAAGACTCTGTGCCATTTCTAGAGATCTGTTGTATAGCTCTTCCCCATCCTCTTAATCACCAGTCGTATCCTGTCTTTTCCAGGAACATAAGCATTCAGGCAAAATATTGAACACTGCCTATTAACTGGTGTATTTCTACCGGTCAGACCGTCTCCCTTTTCAGGCAAGGCTAACAAGTTCTACTGCATAAAATTCAGCAAATGGTGGATTTCTCTTTTCTACTGTACCTTCCAGGCATTCCTAAGCAGGGCTGTTATGTTTTAACAGTTTCTAAGTAGGTGATGGAATATAAACAATAGACCCACCTATAAACTAGGATTTCTCTTTCTCAGTTATAGGGTCAGAAGGAACACACCATGTTAGCTGAAGACGAGATGAATAGGGAGCTTACTCCTACCTTTGGGCCTGTTTGATCTTATCTTCCATACTACATTAAACTTAAGGATAGATTATTGTTACACACCCACATACATATGACTTTATAACTCAAAAACTTTTTTTTTTAAGAGTCTATTTATCCGACAGAGAGAGACACAGCGAGAGAAGGAACACAAGCAGGGGGAGTGGGAGAGGGAGAAGCAGGCTTCCCGCTGAGCCCGGAGCCCGATGCGGGGCTCGATCCCAGGACCCCGGGATCATGACCTGAGCCGAAGGCAGACGCTTAACGACTGAGCCACCCAGGCGCCCCTCAAAAACTTTTTTAATTGACAGCTTGGGATGGTTGGTCACATCATTTCATATTAAACATGATATTTGTCCAGAATCCAAAAAGTCTCCTCAAATTTTTTTTCTTGGCTGTAAGGGGGCAAAGTATAGGGATCTGTAAGCTATTTGGGAGATATGCTTCAAATCAATAAATTCCTTAAATTTAACTTATAGGGTAGACCCTTCTATGTTCATGAAGTTAAATTACCACCAAGGTATTCCTTTCTCCTTTAAAGAAAGTTAGCATACCTGCCAATTCCCTCTCCCAGACTGAATTGGAATGATGTCGTCAAAGTAGTGGGCCAACCTGATGTTCTGTGGGAGAGCAAAATAGTTAACTTCCATCCAGAGTAGTTTATAACAGAGAACCTGAGCCCTGAGGGAAGATGGTGAAGTACTTCTGTCACTGACAAGTATAATCAAGTGGTTTCTAATGGTTAATAACTGTAGCAAAACAAAAGGCCAAATCAATATCTGTACACTAGATGTTGAGGGGTACATTTATTCACCTCACTAAAGAGATTGCATCTGCAATCACAGCTGCAATAGGTTGATGACAACCTACTGTCAGTTTCCAGAACCCACATGTCTCCTACATAGGCCAAGCAAATAAGCAAATGAATTAAACAGAATTTAATAGCAACGACTATTTTGTAGTTAGAAAGGGGTGGTGTAGAGAGGTAGATGAGAGTCTTTTAACACATTTTTTTCCTGTGATAATAGCCCTAGTACACTAGTCAGGGAACTATTATAGATCATTGTCCTTCCTTCTGTCCTGCCATCTTCCTTCCTTCCTCCCTCCCTTCCTCCCTCCCTTCCTTCCCTCCTTCCTTCCTTCCTTCATTTCCTTCCCTCCTTCCTTCCTTTCCTCCCACCTGCCCAACTTCCTTCCTTCCTTCTTTCCTTCCCTCCTTCCTTCCTTCCTTTCCTCCCCACCTGCCTAACCTCCTTCCTTCCTTCCTTCCTCCCTCCCTCCCTTCCTCCCTCCCTCCCTTCCTCCCTTCCTTCCTTCCCTCCTTCCTTCCTTTCCTCCCACCTGCCCAACTTCCTTCCTTCCTTCTTTCCTTCCCTCCTTCCTTCCTTTCATTCCACATGCCTAACTTCCTTCCTTCCTTTCTTCCCTCCTTCCTTCCGTCCTTCCTTCCTTCCTTCTTTCCTTCCCTTCTTCCTCCTTCCCTCCTTCCTTCCTTCCCTCCTTCCCTCCTTCCTTCCTTTCCTCCCACCTGCCTAACTTTCTTCCTTCCTCCCTCCCTCCCTCCCTCCTTCTCCTTTCTTTCTTCCTTTTCATATTTCTATCCAAACTTCAAAACTATAGATTCAAGAACTATGGATATAACCAAAGCTTGTGGCACTGAATCCATCTGTCCCACTGTATAAAAGTCCTAAAGTGAAATGTTTTTGTCACCTCTGATTAGTAGACTACAGTGACATTTTCTATCCTCAGGGATTTACAGCACCTCAGCGTCAGTACACAGTAAATCCCCAAATTATGAGTTATATTGGAACACTTGCGTAAGTTTTTTTTTTTTTTTTTTTTAAGGGAAGGCCTGGG
This sequence comes from Zalophus californianus, assembly GCF_009762305.2. Taxonomy (NCBI): domain Eukaryota; kingdom Metazoa; phylum Chordata; class Mammalia; order Carnivora; family Otariidae; genus Zalophus; species Zalophus californianus. Next base: position 10,326,195 of record NC_045609.1, on the reverse strand, counting down.
GAATATTAAGTACATACTTGAGAATGTTGCAGGTTTCTTTTTTACGTGGATGAACTTTTCATTTATGGACTCTGAGTCTGTGAATTGGCTCTGATGTAAAAATAGATTAAAAAGGCATAACTCTGAGAGAACCTGAGCTCTGACAAAGCCCTCATCAGTCAGGCAGCAATTCTTTCCATTCATACAGATCAAGTAAAACTCGTGTTCACTGCTCACACATTAAAGTCCTTAGAACAGAATGATAATCAGTGATCACCAAAAATCTCTATGGGTCACACTGTTATAATTTCTGCCCTGGACTTGCAGCCCTTGTTAGAAAACACATTTATTTTGACTCTGAGGCTAAGGGCTATAGCTGGAAATGCCACTGCAGAAATCCATCATCCTCCTTGAATCAGGGGGTACAATTCAGTAAGGCATCCCCTACCTTCATTCTTATCCTGGAGTACAATCTCCAGAAGTCTACATGGTGAAGCATTTTAAGAACACTTTAATCCTCTCCAATAGATTTCTCAATAGTTGGAAGAGAGGTTTAGAATTCTTTGGGTACACTGGCACTCCAAACATCTTTTCACTAGGTTCTGGATTCCATGATTTCCATGATTTCCAATGTACATGTACTTGTAACCACCCCTTGTGGTTCAGGGGAGAGTCTAAAAGTGAAGGGGTGTTTCTGAATACCAACGGACAATATCTCAAATTTAATGAGCTAATATATTTCCTTTATAATTAAGACAGTTTAAGTTAGTCTTCCCACTAACGGTAAGTTGGGAATCTCAAGAGGGTTGGACTTTCCACCTTCCATCCTCTATATCAACCAGTCCTTGGGTGCAGGTTACCCTGGAGAGAGAAATTATAACCACAGACAAAGTAGTTTCCTCCATTAAGGGTAAATCCTGGGCTGAGACTAAACTGTGAGACAACAACAGGCCATGTTCCCTGCATCCAGGGTAGGGAGGCCTTCAGTTTGTGCACCAGAGTGTCCACTAACCACGTGTTTTCACTTACACATGTACACGCCAAAAATATCGCTCATTTTTGCTTTAACTTTGTACAAAACCATCTAACTATGTGAAATATTCTAGTACTTTACTCTCATGCATTATAACATTTCTAAGGTTCTTATGTTGGTTAAATGTAATGTCAGTTACTACATTTTCCTTGCCGTATAATATTAAATCATGAATATATACAACAGCATGTTGTCAATTTTGTTATAGTTTGTAGTTATGAGAATAGCCTTCAAGGTTTTTGCAGTTATACAGAGCACTTCTATACATCTTGGTACACTTTGTAAGAGTTCCTATAAGACATAAATCCAGAAGTGTAATACACAATTGCCAAGTCTTCGGCTACGCCAATGTTTTCAGCGAATATTGGTTCTGAGCTATAATGTGGAGTGTTATCTGTTATCAGCAGCTGATTGCTAAACCAAAAGCATTTCTGCTTTGCTATTCCTGTGAGTACTTCTATATTTCAAAGTAAGTGTAACAGTGTGCATAAAATTTAGAGGGAAAAATGTCCACCGGAATGGCACACATTACATCACTCCACACTTTTAAGCAAACGGGGACTCTTTTATAGTGGAAACGTGTCTTTTGAATAATACTTAACGGACATGATAATCTGTTAGGAGAAGTAAGGAAAGAACCACAAAATAATATATTCAAAGCACACAAAAATTCGAAAAGTTAAGGGACAGTGAGCCATGTGCATCAGGGGGGTCTGATGTGATCTCATTTTTATTGTTCCTTTTCCTTTCCTGAGAAATATTACTCTTGTTGCTGTATTTCCTACTCTTGTTGTCTAACCAATTATTTATTTTAAAAGCCATTCAGTAGAATGAGGTCAGTGTAAAGTTCTTCATTAGATACTCTCATCTTGATATTAATCTATTCATTAATATTCTAAAGAAGTTCATAGGAACACAACGTATTTTTGGGGATCTTCTATTAAATTAGCTAAATGTATTGTAAGAAAGATCACATCGTGGAATGTTTTCCAATAAGGCATCTAACAAATGCTTAGCTAAATTCAGCATTAATTATATTAAAAATGGGTGGAACACCTGGGGGGCTCCGGTGGTTAAGCGTCTGACTCTTGGTTTCCGCTCAGGTCATGATCTCAGGGTTGTGAGATAGAGCCCCACGTCAGGCTCCGTGCTCAGCATAGAGTCTGCTTGAGTTTCTCTCTCTTTGCCCCTCCCCTGCTTGAGTGTGTGTGCTTACTCTCTCTCTCTCTCTCTCTCTCTGAAATAAATAATTAAATCTTTTAAAAAAATTGGAGCCATGATTTCCAAGTCCAGTATCTGATAACTGAATATATTCTGGAGTATTTATTCTTAAGGAACCCGTTCTAGGTCCTAGTGACCTTCACGTAGCTAGGTGCACAAATAAAACTAATAATCCATTATCGTTCTTTTGAATTGCTATATCAATTTTCAGTTTGAAGAATCTGAATTTGAAAATTCTGGACATTGGTCAATTTGTCTCCTAAGACCTCTTACTTGCTTCAAGATATTACTCTGTATGTTAACTGGAATTTAAATAAAAACTTGAGAAAAATAAATAAATAAATAAACAGACATCACACACACAAAAATAAAGAATGTTTAGAGCCCCTCCCCCAAAAAAGATTTGTATAGATTGTCAATAAGCCATTTATCAAGCTCATATGAAACACTGTTTAATACTGTGGAATATAATTCATAGAAGAAAGATCATTTGAAACGGTCGTAGCAATTAAAATTAGATTAATTAACTCATCTCCTATTTTTGTCCTTCCCTTTGGCCCTCTGGTGGAAGATGTGTATCCAGCAATGGTGCCAGGTCTCCATCTCTGAAATATTTTATTAAATGAAAAACAGGAAGTATAATCTGTAGAATGTATACATACATTCATAGACACAAATATGCACTGGAAATTACAACAGCATCTCACCACTGCCTTTTTAGAAGATCAAGAATCAATTAAATATGATGAAAAATGTTGAAACATTTAAATTCTTCCTGAAAGAATGAGAAATTTATACTCGAATGTTAATTGCCATAAGCTCCATTTCAATATTAAGTTTGAATATAAGAGAGTATTTGGATATTTTAGAAGTGCTCGAACAGCAGGGGAACAAATTAAGAATAGGCCTGAGAGTAGGGAAGCGTGTCGAAACTTATGGAAAAACAGGAAAAAATAGGACAGATCTAAATAGACTCATCTGAGTAAAGTTTAGAATCAAGGGGAATTAATTAACTTTTAAAATAAAGGTTGCACTCCAAAAAAAAGAAAGTGATACATTTACTTTCAGATGAAGGGTATGGAAGCCATCTCTAAGGAGTCAAATATAAAATAAGATGCAGTTTGGATAGCTCTTTCAGTATTAAAAATAAGATAGGATATAAGTAGGTTTTTAGAATAAATGCATATTATATTGAGACATGAATTAAATATATGTTTACTATTTTATGAATATTGTGATTGTTATAATGGGACTGATTACTAATGAAAGTAAAAGGAAGGGGCGCCTGGGTGGCTCAGTCATTAAGCACCTGCCTTCGGCTCAGGTCATGGTCCCAGGGTCCTGGGATCGAGCCCCGCATCGGGCTCCCTGCTCCACGGGGAGCCTGCCTCTCCCTCCCCCACTCCCCCTGCTCGTGTTCCCTCTCTCGCCGTGTCTCTCTCTGTCAAATAAATAAATAAAATCTTAAAAAAAAAAGAAAAGAACAGGAAATATGCTCTTAGTGGTCCCTATAAGCACCTTCTCAAAAATTTTATGACTTCTTCAGAGTTATTACATTTTAAAATATATTAGCATGTTAAAGTATAAGGCTTATCAGACAATTATTTTCCAGAATGCCACAATCATTCAATACAAGCATAATTTTTAGTTTATTGATGTGTTCAATATTATTAAATGTAAATGTTCCTACATGTGAAAATCCACAGAAGTGGCTAAAATAGTAATCATAATTATAATGACCATAATGTAATAGTTATATTTGCCATTCAGAATTTCTTTAACTCAATTAAACATCATCAAGTTTTTAAGCAAATCATGCTTTCATATTGCTTTCTATAATTATAAATGTACTCACAAGGATATATCAAATTCTTTATAATTTTCAGAAGCATTCACCTAATCATTTATAACAAAAGGTGTGTTAATAAGGATAACTATATCATATTTAAGTGTTATTTATATTTAACATATTTATGTTTTTTAAGTATTATTTAAATTATATATTTTATTATATCATATTTAAAAACAGTTGAAATAGTTCCACAATTTCAAATAAGAATGTATATAAACATATTAAAAGTGAAAATGTATCAAGTGTACCAAATCTCTTAGAAAATTCAATCAATACTTCTCCAAATCTCCAGATCTCCAAATGACTCACTTTTCAACTGGAGAATGAGCATATCCTTACACTTAACTGTGTCTTTAAGCAGCTTCCATCAATGATTAATCAATCCTTTTTTAATTTTATTCTTCAATTTTTTTCTTCAAGTATAGTTAACATACAGTGTTATATTAATTTCAGGTGTACAAAATAATGATTCAACAATGCTATAAATTGGGAGTTTGTTGGGAGTTTTCTTTATTACAGATTGAATTTCATTGCTGGTAATTGGTCTGTTCAAATTTTCTTTTTCTTCCTGAATCAGTCTTGGGATGTGCGTGTTTCTAGGAATTTATCCATTTCTTCTAGGTTGTCTGGTTTGTTGGCATACGATTTTTCTAATATTCTCTTCTAATCCTTTGTATTTCTAAGGTGTCAGTAGTTATTTATTGATTTTATTTATTTGAATCCTCCCTTTCTTTCTTTTCCTTCCTTCCTTCCTTCCTTCCTTATTTCCTTCCTCCCTTCCTTTCCTATTGATGAGTCTGGCTAAAGGTTTATCAATTTTGTTCATCTTTTCAAAAAATCAGCTCCTGTTTTCATTGATACGGTTTTTTAGTCTTGATTTCACTTTCACTTTCACTCTAATCTTTTATCATTTCCTTCCTTTTACTGGCTTTGGGTTTTTTTTTTTTTTTTTTTTTGCAATTGGAGATTTTTTTCTATTATGTTCAGTTAGACACTGTATAATACATCATTAGTTTTGGATGTAGTGTTCAATGATTCAATAGTTGCATATAACACCTAGTGCTCATCACCACCCGTACCCAACACCCTGTTACCCCTCCCCTCTGAAACCCTCAGTTTGTTTCCCGGGGTCCATAGTCTCTCATGGTTTTTGTTTGTTCTTCCTTTTCCAGCTCCTTTAGGTGTAAGGTTAGATTGTTTATTTGAGGTTTTTCTTGCTTCTTCTGTTAGGCCTGTATTGCTATAATCTTCCCTCTAATGACCATTCTTGCTTCATCCTAAAGATTTGGGACCATTGTGTTTTCATTTTCATTTGTCTCCATGTATTTTTTTATTTCCTCCTTGATTTCCTGGCTGGTCCATTCATTGTTTAGTAGCGTATTGTTTAACCTCCATATATTTGTGTTCTCTCTGGATTTTTTTCTTGTGATTGATTTCTAGTTTCATACCATTGGGGTCGGAAAAGATACATGATATGATTCCAATCTTTTTGAATTTGTTGAGACTTGTCTTGTGGCCTAACCTGTCATCTATTCTGGAGAATGTTCCATGTGTACTTGAAAAGAATGTGTATTATGCTGTTTTGGGATGAAATGTTCTGATTATACCTTTTAGCTCCACCTGGTCCAATGTGTCTGTTTCCTTGTTAAACTTTCTGTGTGGATGATCTATCCATTGATGTAAGCGAGGTTTTAAAGTCCTCTACTATTTTTGAATGACTACTAATTTCTTCCTTTATGTCTGTTAATAGTTGCTTTATGTATTTAGGTGCTCCCATGCTGGGTGCTTAAATATTTATAATTGTTGTATCTTCTTATTGGATCATTCCCTTTATCATTAGGTAGTGTCCTTCTTGGTCTTTTGTTATAGGCTTTGCGCTTTTTTTCTTTTTTTAAAAAAAGATTTTGTTTATTTATTTGACAGAGAGAGAAAGCACAAACATGGGAGCAGGAAAGGAGAGGGAAAAGGAGGGTCTCCACTGAGCAGGGGCTCGAACCCAGGACCCTGGGATCATGACCTGAGCCGAAAGCAGTTACTTAACCAACTGAGCTACCTAGGCACCCCTATAACCTTTGTTTTAAAGTCTATACTTTGTCTGATATAAGTATTGTTACCCCAGGTTTATTTTCACTTCCATTTGCATGATCAATGTGTTTTCCATCCTTTTACTTTCAAATGCCTGCGACTCTAGGTCTGCAATGAGTCTCTTATAGGCAGCATATAGATGGGTCTTGCTCTTTTATTCATTCAGTCACTCTATGTGTTTTGATTGGAGCATTTAGTCCATTTACATTCAAAATAATTATTGATAGGTATGTACACATCGCCATCTTGTTACTTGTTTTAACTTGTTTTACAGATGTTTTTCTAGTTCTACTCTGTTCCTTTCTTCTCTGGCTTTCCTCCCTTGTAGTCTGATGGCTTTCTTTAGTGAAATGCTTAGATTTCTTCCTCTTTATTTTTTGCATACCTATTACAGGTTTTTGACTTGTGGTTGCCATTAGGTTTATCTATAACATTCTATGCACATAGTAGTCTATAATAAAATGATGGTCACTTAAGTTTGAACCCATTCTCAATGCACTAAATTTTTACCCCCCCCCCCACGTTTTAGGTATATGATGTCATCATACTTTATATCCTTTTATTTTGTGAATGCCTTGATATACAAAGTAATATTTTCCCCTTTTTTATTTTTTAATTTTTTATTGTTATGTTAATCACCATATATTACATCGTTAGTTTTTGATGTAGTGTTCCATGATTCATTGTTTGTGCATAACACCCAGTGCTCCACGCAGAACATTCCCTCTTTAATACCCATCACCAGGCAAACCCATCCCCCCACCCCCTCCCCTCTAGAACCCTCAGTTTGTTTTTCAGAGTGCATCGTCTCTCATGGTTCGTCTCTCCCTCCGATTTACTCCCCTTCATTCTTCCCCTCCTGCTATCTTCTTCTTTTTTTTTTCTTAACATATATTGCATTATTTGTTTCAGAGGTACAGATCTGTGATTCAACAGTCTTGCACAATTCACAGCACTCACCATAGCACATACCCTCCCCAATGTCTATCACCCAGCCACCCCGTCCCTCCCACCACCCCCACCACTCCAGCAACCCTCAGTTTGTTTCCTGAGATTAAGAATTCCTCATATCAGTGAGGTCATATGATACACGTCTTTCTCTGATTGACGTATTTCACTCAGCATAACACCCTCCAGTTCCATCCACGTCCTTGCAAATGGCAAGATCTCATTCCTTTTGATGGCTGCATAATATTCCATTGTGTATATATACCACTTCTTCTTTATCCATTCATCTGTTGATGGACATCTTGGCTCTTTCCACAGTTTGGCTATTGTGGATATTGCTGCTATAAACATCAGTGTGCATGTACCCCTTCAGATCACTACATTTGTATCTTTGGGGTAAATACCCAGTAGTGCAATTGATGGATCGTATGGTAGCTCTATTTTCAACTTTTTGAGGAACCTCCATACTGTTTTCCAGAGTGGTTGCACCAGCTTGTGTTCCCACCAACAGTGTAGGAGGGTTCCCGTTTCTCCACATCCCTGCCAACATCTGTCGTTTCCTGACTTGTTAATTTTAGCCCTTCTGACGGGTGTGAGGTGGTATCTCATTGAGGTTTTGATTTGGATTTCCCTGATGCCGAGTATTTTCCCCTTTTACCTATAACTCATTATCTTTTCAGAAATCTTCACATGTTTTGAATACATAAACATTCTCAAATAAAATGCAACAGAGCGAATGTTTACTTATTCTTATTAATGGGTATTCTAATTGGAATTACTGAGCTATAAATGTAACCAGGAACTTGCTATTTGAAAATATTATAAAAGCCCACTCTATTCATGGGTTTAAAATAACTATTGAGGATTTGCTCTGTGTGTGATACTCCGTTTGGCAATATGCAGAATAAAATAATGAGTGTTAAAATTTTTTGCCTTTACCATCCAGAGGAGAAAATTATACCCAAATAGTAACAACACAATGTAGAACGTGGTTAAGTTGCAAGTAGTAAAAATTAGAAATTCTACCACAAACAAAATGCGCTTAAGCATGAGAAAAAATAATCAATTCTTAACATAAATAAGAAATAGAACAATTCACCTAACATTTAAACCCTTCCATGCATAATTTGATACCTTTCAGGTTTATAAGGCTATTAAATGTCTTATAATAACCTGAGTTTATCATAATATATTTCAATTATCATCATGCCACATAAATACAAGACTAGGCTCTGGAATTAGTCAGATCTGGTTTTGATGTTTTATTTATTTGTCAATTGTGTGAACTGTGGCAGGTGCATCATTTTAAAGGTTAATTTTTAAAAACTGAAAAATGTAGGATATGTCTGTTATCGTAGTCTTGCAAGGATTAAAGAAAATAATGTCTATAAATCCTTCGTCACACTGTCTGAGCCAGAGTAACCACTCAGGAAATTAGATATTATTATTATAATGCCTGTTACCAATGATAATTAAACATAATGAGATTTCAGGCCATAGAACTTTGGAGAAAAGAGTTTGCCTGCAAAGCTCAAAGCACAAGAATGTGAATTTTTTATTAACAGGGATTATGTATAACTATACATTGCCGACACATTTTAATTCCCGAGAAGGAAATAACTTTCATATGTTTCATGAAATGAATTATTAATCTTTTGAGATATGTCAATATCTTCTGTCACTTCCTATTTTGAAATTCTGGCAGGCTGACTTTCTGGATGTTTTTATTTCTTAGATTGGGGAAAAGAAACTATTCTTCTATTTTATCTTCTGCCTCTATTAACAATGCTACTCAGCAACATTGAGAGACACAATTTTTGCAAAACTGACAAAGTTAATTAATTAGTGGTCAAGTAAAATAAGTATAGCTCTATAAAAACTCCTCCCCAGAGCTCTTCTTTTCTTCCCCTGAAAAACTGCAATGAGCTAATAAAGGTATTTTTATTTTTTATTTTTTTAAAGATTTATTTATTTATTTACTTGAAAGAGAGAGAATGAGAGAGAGAGAGCACACGAGAGGGGGGAGGGTCAGAGGGAGAAGCAGACTCCCCACTGAGCAGGGAGCCTGATGTGGGACTCGATCCCGGGACTCCAGGATCATGACCTGAGCCAAAGACAGTCGCTTAACCAACTGAGCCACCCAGGCGTCCTAATAAAGGTATTTTTAAACCTCCAGTCTTAGTTTTTTATATTTCTGCTGGTAATAAACAAATATGACATGGAATCTCTTTATGTGATCTGCTGCATATAAATCATCTCTGAGTTTCCAAGACAGGGAGATAAGAGACAACAAGGAAGGAGAGGAATGGAGAGTGGCTGCTGATCACCTGCTCTTAACCTTGCGTTTTTCCCATAAACCCAAAACAAAGTCAGGTTTTTCTTTAATTCACTGCAAAATCTCTAAGAGATGATCCAGTCTTTCTATAAATAGACTCTCCTGATGAAATGCTTTATACCAAAGCTGTAACTGACAGAAATGTATTTAAAGGACAGCTAAGTTAATATTTTAGGAAAGGAGATTAAGTGTTCTTTTTCATCTGAAAGGATTGCCTTTTGGATCTATCAAGGGTGGAAGAATATTTATATTGAATTAAGCTTGTAGGCTGGTTAAAATCACAAATCCATTTCTATCTTGTTCTTTTTTGTTTGTTTTTGGTTTGATTTTTTTTTTTTTTTTTTTGGTTTTGCTTTTTCTTTATCCTTTTTTAAAGATGCATGAAGTTGTTCTGGAGGCATTTCAAGCCTTGGCGCCAATCAAATCTGTCCTGGAAACTGACTTTGTCTACTATGCTACACCATTGTGCTATATCCAAAAGGCTGCCTAATATAGTTTAGATAAATGCCCTGTTCATAAAATAATCACAGTGAAAATTTTCCAGTCATGTTATTTCAAGGTTAAGAATAAAAGAGTATTTTTCTTCCCATATATTATGACTTCTATTCTTAAAATATCTGTAAAGAGTAAAACCCACTGTTATTACATTTTCGATAGATGATCCAAATATTGAATGTTATCTTTAGAAAGATCAATAACTGTTATCTTCCAGCAATGACAAATCATTAATGTGGACAAGTATGTTTTTCTTCCTTTTGTTATTTTCCTATAACCATTCAAGAGAGCCTTTTCATTTTCAGCTGCTGAGTGAAAAATTTCTTAAAGAAATGTCATATCATCCTTCCCCTCGGTGGACAAAAATATTTTTTCTCATTAATGATGTTTTCACAGCATGTTTATTAAATTCAGAATGTAAATCAAGTAAGACGAGAATGCATTAATTCAGTTAGTCTCAGATAAGTGTGAATGAATAGTTTAAAAGTCTAAATGGTAGAATACATTTAAATAGATATTCTTTTACTTACCAATGTAAAAAGATTTAGTGACCACATATTACTGACTGATCTTGTAAAAACCAAGGGGTCATAGATATGAATTAGACATAGCTCAGATTTGAAGTGGCTGATAGTCTTAGGTGAGTCCAGTATGAAAATCACTCGAAGTGTTACAGGTGCTATGAGGGAAATATCTAGAATGTGTTATATTAATGAAAGGAATGGAGACCAGGAAAAATATATGCTCCAGAAGGAACAAAAGCACTTTCAAAGGCCACACCCCAGAAATAGAGTCCCACTAAAGACTGATTTAATCAGGAGCTAATAGGACACTCCACCCCCCACCCTGCTACCAGCACCCAACAACCCTCCAGTATAGAAAGAGCAAATTAAAATAGAATGATATCCAAGGTACAGACTTTCTTTGTGGAGCAATAAAGCCAAGAAGAGGGGAAAAGAGAGGGAAAAAAAAAAGGGAAGGACACCACCAGCAGATATTGAAGTCTCTGGCACATATTGCTGCTTTACACTCAGCCAAACTCCTAGCTAGATTAATATAAAAGCTCACATTAAAGGTCCGATTACCTGATTACCTTTGTTGGTTTGTTTTTGTCAAACATTATTTTTTAGAGCAGTTTAAAGTTCACAAGAGAACTGAGGAGGCAATACAGAGATTTCCCATGTACACTCTTGTCCCCACACATGTACAGCTTCTCCAATTATCAACATTCCTTACCAGAGTGGTGCATTTGTTATAATCCATAAATTGGCACTGGCACATCATAATCACCCAAAGTCCAGAATTTAAGTTACAGTTGACTCTTTGCAGTCTACATTTTATGGATCTGGATAAATATATAATGATATGTATCCATCATAATGGTATCATACAGAAGAGTTTTACTACCATAAAAATCTTATGTGCTCCATCTATTCACACTTCCTTCCTCCCTAACCCCTGGTGGCCACTGATCTTTTTACTTTCTCCATGGTTTTGCCTTTTCCAGAATACCATTTAATTGGAATCACACAGTATGTAGCCTTTTCATATTTGATTATTCCATTTAGATGGAATTTAAAATTCCATCTTTGGAAACCTCTTTGGAGGTTTCATTTAAGATTTCTCCATGTCTTTTTATGATTTGATAACTTTCTTTTTAGTGCTGAATTAGATTCCATTGGATGTATAATAGTTTACTTGTCCATTCACCTACTGAAGGACATCTAGATTTTTTCCAAGTTTTGGCAATTATAAATAAAGTTACTATAAACATCTGTGTGCAGACTTTCTCTTGGATATAAATTTTCATTTCCTTTGGGTAAATACCAATGTGAGTAAGTGCTGGATCGATCATCTGGTAACAGCATGTTTAGTTGTGTAAGAAACTGTCAAACTGCCTTCCGAGATAGGTTTATTATTTTGCATTCCCACCAGCAATGAATGAAAGTTCTTGTCTCTCCTCATCCTCTAAAAGGGTCTAGAGTAGTAACAGCACCACAGTAACAATGAGCACACCCAGCTCCCAGATCTTGGTTTCTATCACCATCCTGCAATTAAAAAAAAAAGGCAGTGATCCGTGAGATGGGATTTCTTGATTCCATGGTTGGGGCAGGAAATATATAGGATGAGCCTGAAACATCTTATTGTGCCAACAAACAAGGAAGTGTCTATAAAACAAGATGACAGGATATATCAAAAGGACACAGAAACCAACCTAAAAACCTTCCAAAGATGGAAGGTGGGAAAATTTGAGCAACAAAATAAATAACATAGTACTGGATAAGCCAAAGTGACTGTGCCCTGACTGATAGATTTTCTAAAAATTGAGAAGCAACCCAAAGGAAATTCAGAGAAAGATATGAACAGACAGGAAAAAGAAACACAAATGATGCTTAAACACATGAGAAGAACTTCAGCCTCATTCATAGTAAGGCAAAGGCAATTAATACTACCATTAATTACAATTCCTCATCTAAAAATAAGAAATTTTGAAAATATATACACTGGATGAGGCTGTGGATAAATAGCATTCATATGCATTTGTAACAACCAGTGCAAAATGTAACCTCTTTGGAAGAGAGCTTGGCATTTTCCAGAATTATTTAAGAGTTTATCCTTTGATCAAGAAATCCCACTTCCAGCAATTTGTTCCAACATTACTCTGGCAGAAATATGAAATGATTAATGAACCTAGATATTCTCTGAAAGACTGCTGGTAATAGCACAAGTCTTGAAATAACCCACTTGCCCACAGGGAAGCAGTTGAGTAGACATGATACATTCATGTAATATATTGTTATGCAGTTACCAAAAGAAATAAATACTGCTACACATTATTTCCACCATATGTCATCAACCAAAGCAAAATAATATTCAGAAGAGTGCCTATAATGTAACCTGGCAGAGAAAATAAGTTCTACATAAATATGTGTATAAATTTATGTTGTCTGAAAGGAAAAACAAGAAACCTAAAACAATTCAAAATCCTTCTATATAGGAGGAAGGGTAAAAGAAAGATAAGAGGATCTTTTTGAATGTAATTTGTATAGGTTTTATTCTAAACCATGCTATAGTTTTTCATAGTTAAAAAAAAAAAAGACATAATTACACTAGCCCTCCTTTGTCTGTAGGATATATCCACATGTTCCAAGACCCCCAGTGGATGCCTGAAACCACTCATCTTGTATTTTCTTGCCATCAGACCTATAGTCCTGGTTTTTCCAAGAATAGCATTTAGAAATCAAGACCTGGACTCTGGGTATGCTTGTTGCTACTTAGAGTACCTGTAGGTATCCTCAGCAGAGAGCTAGAAAATATATAGGCATCCAATTATACACACACACACACACACACACACACACACACACACACACTATATCCAATTGTAGAATTGGATATAATATCTATGATACATTTTAATCTATACAGAGTAGAGTAGCACTATAAGTTCCAGAAATGATCAAGATACAAGTATGTTCTAGATAAACTCCAAGACTTCAAATGTTTTTGGAAAATTAAAAATGGTCAACATACTTTAATTTGGACCAAAAATAAACTAGTGCTTATGATCAGCAATTAAATATATATATATAATTGGTATTTTGATTTCTTTTGTTTAATTCACATGCTTGCAAATACTACACTGCTCAAAAATAACATTAAAAATGATGATGTGTGAATAATTTGACTGTACTTATGAAATATGTCAAAGGGCTTTGTAAATTCACCTCTGAGTTGATGATCGATAACTTCTGAAATTGTGCTGACTAGACAGAGAAATTTATATTCAAAAGTACACACTCAATCAATAGCCTGAGTCACATAAGGTAGAAAAAGCCATTCTCCTTAGTGACATAATCATCAAACATAATTTATTAAAGGCCTTTCTGTGTGAGAGGCTGCTGAAGTGACTAGACAGGTATGCTTTTCAAATTGCAAGAGATTACAAATTGAGTTTCAAAGATTTTATCCCCAAATAAAAACATAATGCATTACATATGGACATGAACTAATTAATAACACACTTGAGCATAAAAAGTTGCTGCATAATTACAGATATGTCTAAAATTAAAATAATAATAGGAAAGAGTTTTTCCAAGTAAATCTCAAAAATTAGGTGAAATGAACAAGTTTATAGAAAAAAAAATTACCAACCAGGTTCAATATTGATTGAATTTAAAAATTAGGTGGGCCAAAAAAGAATAAATGAATTTCTTTTGTATCTTAAAATCTCCCCACAAAGGTCTCTTTCTTTTTTTCTCAGGTAAAATTAATTTTTCTAAACTGCAGGAGAATAAGGAGAAATTGTGATGCCTATATATACTTAAATACCTCAGTGGGTGTTCACAGAAAGTAAGATATTCTGTTATGTAAAGAAATTATGGTTATCAAAATCTAGAAATGAATATTGTTAATATATATCACCTAATCTATCAGCTTTATTCCAATATCTCCACATTTTTCTAGGAAGGTTTATTGCAGCAAAAGAAAACTACAAGACCACACAACTGCATTCAGTTGTCGTGTCTCTTTGGTTTCCTTCAAACCAGAACAGCACCAGTCTATGTTTCATGGCATTGAAATTATTGAACAGTACTGGTTACTTAAAACTATCTTCAATTTGGATTTGTTGGATGTTTCCTTATGATTAAATTCAGATATGCACACTCAGTAGGCATGCCAGAGAAGATGCTAAATGTGTCTCAGTGCCTCCTATCAGAAGGCCCCAGTCTGTTGTTGAATTACCTGCAGTGTTAACTCTCATGATTTGGTGAAGGTGTTAGCTGTTCCAGGCTTCTCCGCTGTAACATTATCATACATACTATTTGGATTTTATCTGTAAGGAATATTTGTCCTTTCTTCTCGGGTTTTTTATTTGTTCATTAATTTGTATCATTATTAATTTATGTACATTTGTTGTATTTGTGCTATAATCTAGTTTTATCATTATTTATTTTGTTATTCACATTCTTCCAGTTTTAGTAATCAGAAACCTTTGTAGGTTGTCTCCAGTGTCCTTTGACATCTTTTTGTTTTTGAGTACTTCCCTCATTTCTAGCACTGTAAGATTTCCCAAGCTCATCTTGTATTTTCTTGCCATCAGCCTTACAATTAGCCATTTACCCCCAAGGAATCCTAGTTTCTTTTTCAAGAATGGTATTTAGAAATCAAGATCTGGACTCTGGGTATGCTTGTTGCCACTTAGATGTCATAGCCTGTAAGATAGAAAATATGTATATTATGCAATGCAGACACACAATCTCTATTTAGTAAAGTGGTTTAAACTGTTCCTCACTTATATCCCTGTGAGAAACAAATTTACCAACTAGAGTATAACGTTAAAATACAGCTATCTTTATATTCAGCATTATTGTATCTAGTCAAAGATACAAATTTTCCAAAGTTACTTCTGTTAGTTCTTCTTTTCCACTCCTTCAGTGAGGTTATGTCACACATTTATAATACTGTTAGAGTCATTTGTCATCATGTGTATTATACCCTGGGATCCTCTGACATCCTGATTTTGTTGTTGTTCTCTTGTTATTTTGAATATAGCCAAATTTATCCTTGGTGGTGTTGAGTTCCTTGGGGTTGACAAATGCATAGTCATGTATCCACAAACTTCATCTCTTACAGAAAAACATTACTAATAATTCCACTGAGTGACATGTTAATACCAAGCCCTTACCGTATATCACATTCTGGCAAACACTGATCTGTTCTCCATCTCCACATTTTGTCTTTTACAGAGTGTTTTATAAATGGAATTATATAATATACAGATTTATGGGTCCGAGTTTCCCTTATCAACATGTGTTTAAGTTTCATAAATGTTGATATGTGAAAACATAGCTTGTTCCATTTAAAATTTCTGAGTAGAATTTCAGTGCATGGATGTTCCACAGTTGACTTATCTGTCCATCCCTTGAAGGATATCTTGGTTGTTTCTTGATCTTGATAATGAATAAAGCTGCTATAAACACTCATGCACAGATTTTCATATGAGCATGTTCACTTGGTTAATAACTAGGAAGTTTTTGGTTGATTTAGTTGAAAGTCTGTGTTTAATGTTATTTAAAAAAAAAAAAAAAAAAACGAAACCTGCCAAAGTACTTTCCAGAATGGCATTTCACATTCTTACCAAAAAATGAATGAGAGTTCCTGCTGTGCCTTATCCTCACAATCATTTGATATTGTAACTAACTCCTTCCCAGCCCAATAAGTGTGCAATAGAATCTCATTTGGGTCCTTATTTACATTTCCCTAATGATGAATAAGGCTGAACATTTCTTCATAAATGCATTTGGAACCTGCATATCTTCTTTTGTGAAGTGTTTGTTCATATCTTTTGCCTATTTGTATTGTTTTATTTTATTGTTGTTTTAAGAGTGCTCTAAATATCCTAGATATTTCTTATACATATTTTGTAATTATGTGGCATGACCAATGAAAAATGAGGGATACTTACACAATTAATGAACATAAATGGGAAGTGTTCTTAATCCAAAATGGTTTCCTTTTATGAGTAATGTTTCCTCATGTATTTCAAAACTTGACTGTTATTTCATAATCAAAACACATCCTAGTATAAAAGAAAAGGAACACTTTGTGGAACTATGTCAAATGATTTGGACAATTTCAGGAAAAGAATATTTAATACATGCTTGGCATTTGCCAAAATCCTTTTAATTGGTAATAAAATTTGGTGCTGGATAAGATCTATAATTCACATAATTCTATGTTGATGATTTCAACTCTTTGTGTAAATTTAATTTCCTATTCGATTGAATGAGGCTGTGATAACAAAATATGACAAAGAGATGAAGAGGTAAAGATAGGTAAAAATATAGGCTAATCTTATTCAAAAACACGAATGCAAAAGTCCTTAACAGAATGACAGGAAACATAGCACAGAAACATATGAAAAAAATAATATATTATAGCTAATTTGAACTTACTTCCCAAACCCAATCTAGATTTAGAATTCCAGGATTCTTCACTGTAAATCACTGAAGTGAGAAAATACATTTTTTTAAAGTTTCCTAATCAGATCAGTAAGATGAAAAAAAAAAGTATTTGATGGAGTTAAATATCTATATAAAATCAAAACTTCTATTTATTTTTAAGTTTATATTTAAATTCCAGTTAGATGGGGCGGCTGGGTGGCTCATGGTTAAGCATCTTCAGCTCAGGTCATGGTCCCAGAGTCCTGGGATCGAGTCCCGCATCGGGCTCCCTGCTCTGCGGGAAGCCTGCTTCTCCCTCTCCCACTCCCCCTGCTCGTGTTCCCTCTCTCGCTGTGTCTCTCTCTGCCAAATAAATAAATGAAATATTTAAATAAATAAATAAATAAATAATAATAAATTCCAGTTAGTTAATATACAGTGTAATATTAGTTTCAGGTGTACCATAGAGTGATTCAAGGCTTCCGTACAAACTTGGTGTTCATCACAAGTGCAGCCCTTAACTCCCATCACCTACTTGAGCCATGCCCTCACCCACCTCCCTTCTGGTGACCAGCAGTTTATTCTCTAGAGGTAAGAGTCCTTTTCTTGGTTTGTCTCTCTCTTTCTCTTTTCCCCATTGTTCATTTGTTTTGTTTCTTAAATTCAACATCTGAATGAAATCATACGGTATTTGTCTTTCTCTGACTGCTTTATTTCACTTAGCATAATACTCTCTAGTTCTATCCACATCATTGCAAATCGCAGGATTTCTTTTTGGTGGCTGAGTAATATTCCATTGTGCGTGTGTGTGTGTACACATATGTATGTGTGATATATGTATATATATATATATATATATATATATATATATATATGCCATATCTTCTTTATCTATTTATCAGTCAATGGATACTTGGGCGGCTTCCATAATTTGGCTACTGTTGATAATGCTGCTATAAACGTTGGGGTGCATGTATCCCTTTGAATTAGCATTTTTGCATTCTTTGGGTACTTAGTAGGGCTATTGCTGGATTATAGGGTAATTCTATTTTTTTAACAATTTTATTTATTTATTATTTATTTATTTATTTATTTATTTATTTATTTATTTATTTTCAAGAGAGAGAGCATGAGTGGGGGGAAGAAGAGGGCCAGGGAGAGAGAATCTCGAGCAGACTCCATGCTGAGCCGGTAGCCCCATGTGGGGCTCAGTCTCATAACCGTGAGTTCATGACCTGAGCAGAAACCAAGAGTTGAATGCTTAACTGACTAAGCCACCCTGGCACTCCTAGGGTAGTCCTATTTTCAACTTAAAAAAATTTTGGGGGAGGGGGCATGCCTGGGTGGCTCAGTCAGTTAAGCAACTGCCTTCAGCTCAGGTCATGATCCCAGGGTGCTGGGATCGAGTCCCGCATCATGCTCCCTGCTCAGCGGGAAGCCTGCTTCTCCCTCTCCCACTCCCCCTGCTTGTGTCTCCCCTCTCGCTGTCTCTGTCAAACAAACAAATAAAATCTTTAAAAAAATTTTTTATATTCTTTACTCTTTGAGGAACCTCCATACTGATACCGCAGTGGTTGCACTGGTTTGCATTCCTACCAACAGTGCAAGAGTGTTTCCCTTTCTCCATGGCTTTGCTAGCACTTCATGTTTCTTGTCCTGTTGATTTTAGCCATTCTGACAGGTGTGAGGTGGTATCACATTGTAGTTTTGACTTGTAGTTCCCTGATGATCAATGATGTTGAATATCTTTTCATGTGTCTGTTGGCCATGTGTATGTCTTCTTTGGAGAAATGTCTGTTCCTATCTTCTGTCCATTTTTAATTGTATTATTTATTTTTGGAGTATTGAGTTTTATAAGTTCTTTATATATTTTAGATACTAACCTTTTATCAGATATGTCATTTGCAAATATGTTCTTCCATTCCATAGGCTGCCTTTTAGTTTTGTCAATTGTTTCCTTTGCTGTGCAGAAGCTTTTTATTTTGATGAATTCCCAATAGTTTATTTTTGCTTTTGTTTCCCTTGCCTCAGGAAACATATCTAGTAGGAAGCTGTCGAAGAAGTTACAGCCTGTGTTCTTTTGTAGGATTTTTATGGTTTCAGGTCTCACATTTAGGTCTTTGATCCAATTTAAATTTATTTTTGTGTACTGTATAAGAAAGTGTTCCAGTTTCATTATTTTTTTAAAAAATGTTTTATTTATTTATTTGTCAGAGAGAGAGAGAGAGAGTGTGTGCACTCACAGAAGCAGGGGGAGCAGCACGGCAGAGGGAGAAGCAGGCTCCCTGCAAGGAGCCTGATGTGAGACTCGATCCCAGGACCCTGGGATCACGATCCGAAACTGAAGGCAGACGCTTAACCAACTGAGCTACCCAGATGTCCCTCCAGTTTCGTTCTTCTGCATGTTGCTGTCTAGTTTTCCCAACAGCATTTGTTGAAGAGACCGCCTTTTTCCCATTGGATATTCTTTCCTGTTTTGTCGAAGATTCATTGACCATATAGTTGTGGGTTCATTTCTATTCTGTGGGTTTTCTATTCTGTTCTATTGATCTGTGTGTCTCTTTTTGTGCTAGTAGCATACTGTCTTGATCACTACAGCTTTGTAATATAACTTGAAGTCTGAATTGTGATGTCTCTAGCTTTGGTTTTCTTTTTCAAGGCTGCTTTGGCTATTTGGAGTCTTTTGTGGTTCCATACAAAATTAAGAATTATTATTCTAGCTCTGTGAAAAGTGCTGTTGGTATTTCGATAGGGATTGCATTAAATGCGCAGAATGCTTTGGGTGGTATCGACATTTTAACATTATTTATGTTTCCAATCCCTGAGCATGGAATGTCTTTCCATTTTTTTTGTGCCATCTTCAATCTTTCATCAGTGTTCTACAGTTTGCAGAATACAAGTCTTCCCCCTCCTTGCTTAGGTTTATTCCTAGGTATCTTATTGGTTTTGGTGCAACTATAAGTGGGATTGTTTTCTTAATTTCTCTTTCTGCTGCTTCATTTTTGTTGTCTGGAAATGCAACAGCTCAACATTTTAGAAAATTAGGGCTATATGGGAAAGGAATAGTGTTATTGGCCTTTCCACAGCCTTTCCTCTAGCTTTAGAGAACTCCTCCTTCAAAGGCAACTTAAGAAATGTGTTGGATCAAAATTAAGTGAGGGTCCTGATGAATTTGCTATGTGCTGACAGAGACTGCTTATTGAGTGATGTCTTATTGATAAGGTGCAGCTACCCAGAAAAACAGAAACAAGTAACATGCTGATGTGGGGCTTTGTATTTAGCAATGAATAAAAGCTGGAGAGACCACAGATCTGAGGCCTTTCCTGAGCTGAGGTGGTTGATATCCACTCAAAGCCATCTATATTGACAATGTGATCCCTAAGCACAATATAGATTTGGGAAATTGGAAGCTGCACATGGGGATCAAGAATCCCCTGCTATGTTATCCCTATGCATCTGTGTTGTCTCTCTTTACTATTTCTTACATCTATGTAAACTCGGTGATGAGTGAAACCCATAGCATCCCATGAATTTGAGTATAAATTTAAACCCACCTTTACTGATAATTCAAACCATATGAGAATTGATGAAGGAAATATCCTAAGTTCACTAAGAGGTCATCTTCAAAAAAATAAAGTACATGATACGTTTAATAATGAAAAATTTAAAGCTTTAACATCTGAGTTTAATATTCAGATAAGAAAGGACACTACCATTTCTATTCAATATTTTACTTTAGGTACTCACCAGTGTAATGGAAGACAAAGGAAAAATATTAAGAATGAAAAGGAGGCATTAATATTGTCACTTTCACAGATAATGGAATCATATATGTAGAAAAATTTAAAATCTACATATAAAATATTAAATATAACGAATGGATTTAGCATGAAACCATATATATATCTAAAAATAATTTTACCATTAGGAAAAATTAGAAAATAAAAAAACTTAAATATTATTTACAGAGGCATCAAATATGAACTATGTGGAAAGAAACAAAAACAATTTAAAAATTAGTGAGAAAAACTAAAGTAATTCTAAATAAATAAAGCAATGTATCATGTACTGAAATTAGATGTTTCAATATTATAGAAATATCAATTTTCCTCAAATTGACCAATGGATTCAGTATGATCTCAACCAAAATCCTAACAGGATTTGTAAAAATTTATAATTAGCTTATAAAGCCAATTATAAATTTTTGTTATTAAAATTCAAAGGACCAAATTCAGCCTAAACAACTTTGTAGAAAATTTTAAAAGTTGAGGACCTATTTTATCAGATGTTATGATTTATTATAATGGCATTAATTAGTACAGTGTGATATTGGTACAAATATAGACAAATGGAACTATAGAACCTAATAGAGAATTCAAAAACACAGCTGCACATATACAGATACGAGATTTTATTTTTGACAACATGACCGTGAAGAGCAGTAAGAAAATGACAGTCCTCTTAATAAATATCGCTGGGTCAATTGGATAACCAGGTGGAGAAAAATAAAACTTCACTTCAGGATAATACCATGCTCCAGATTCAGGATCAGCAAACTTTTTTTACAGGGCAAGATTAACAAATATCATATGGTTTGGGGCCAAGTCGAATCCACGGATATCATATAGGCACTTTTACAAGCCACTTAACTATTTAAAAATGTAGGAACTGTTTTTAGCTCACAGGACACACACACACACACACACACACACACACAAGAACCAGGCAGCTGGCCAGATTTGGCTCTTGAGTTTGCTGACAAGCCAGTGAGGAAAGGACAGATTACTCAGTATAAAAATGGGCAAACTTCATAAAAGTTTGCTTTTATGCTTCATAAAATGGGCCACTTCATAAAAGATGATATCTATATGCTCAAAATCATGAACAATCAGAGAAATGCAAATTAAGTCAAAATAGATTCTATTACATACCTCCAAGATAGGCACATGTTAAAACTACTAACAATGTCACAAGTTGGCGGAGCGGGTATTGGAAAGTTTTCATATGAGTAGAAGTACAAATTAATGCACATTGGGAAAATGTTTTACATTTCTATTTAACTTGATTATGTGCACACCAAAATACTTAACAATTTTACTTTTAGCCATGCATCCAACAAATATGCACATGTATTTGGTCCAACATACATGTACAAAGACCATTATAGCAGCATTGTTTGTAATCAGCCCAATCTAGAAAAGCTCAAGAATTTACTCACAATCAAAAGGATAAATATCTTAAGTGGGTGATAGAATAGTATAGAGCAATGGAAATGAGAAAACTACCGCTGAACATGAAGATAAATTTCATAAACATCACATTGAGCAAAAGAAATCAGCACAAAATGATATTTACCATTAAATTCATTTTTCTAAATTAAAAGACAAATAAACAGGCAAAAATCAATCTATGGTGTTTGATATCAGAATAGTTCTTATCTTTGGGAGAAAAAAGGGTAATTTCGAGTCTGGTCACATTATTATTATTATTATCTTTTTTGAAGTCTTACAGTATAATACTTAAAGATGGAAACTGAAGAAATCAGCAAACCAATCTTAAGCAGATAACACTAAAGAAAAACACTTAAAGCAGAATTTTCCAAGGGGGTCAAATTTAAAAATGTCATAGCGATGCTATAGGAAATTGTCAGTAGGCAGTCACTATCAAAGCTACCCGCCAAAATTACTTCCTATGAGTTTATAAGAAATCACTACAATTTGACCATTTACAAATTTTTAAAAAGCTTGCTGAGGCAAGTAGAAAGATACCAGGGCTACTGAAAAAATGTACTCTTGGTAGCTCAAATCTTGAAATAGCTATGAGGTGCTAGTTTTTAATATTTTAAATCATAAAAAGGTATTGTGGGCTAAAAGTAAAATTTAAAACATAGTTTTATAGACAGACTTTTATGATGTCTGCAAGAAGGTGAATTTTGTATTTAAATAAGTTACACTAAAGCTATCAATTGCACGGTTGCCCAAAGGTACTTGTGTGCAAGGTTGCAGTATGAAAACAGTATGCAATGCTCTGCCCTACCATTCCTAGTACAAATAGAATGTGAAAAAAAAAAAGAAGGAAAAATAGCAAGAAACTCTTTTTCCAATTCTACGTCACAGACTTCTAGGAATCTGTGATAGCTGTTCCTTAGTTTTGGATCATCTAGAGACGGACCATAAGTAAAGGGTTAGAGTACAGGATATGTACCTAGCAGGTCATCCCAGGAAACACTGGTAATGTGGTAAGGGAATTGAGGCGGGAAAGAGAGGGAAGCCAGAGAAAGCTGTGCTATTAAGACAGTCACAACATTTGGGCAACTGGAGCTCAATCAAACCGGTCAACCCTGGACACAGTGTATACTATGGCTTGCAATAGCCTCAACCAAGATAGGAGAAAACAGATATATTCATCCACGAAATCCCTGTCTATCCTTGGTGTAGCACCACTTCCAAAAGCATTAAATTGCTGGTGGTTTCAGGTTGACCTGTACAGATTCCCAGTGCCTCTCTGGAGCCAGATAAAAATTCTGCAGCAATAATCCACATGTGATTGCAGTAAGCCGACTTTGACAGGTTAAAGGTGAATGTGGAAGGGATACCACTGCATATCACTTTGTACATTCATGCCTCATGTTAAGAACATTCTGTCCTTTCACTGATGTTCCAAAGTGCAACACGGAACAATTAAAAATACTTAATTGCAATAGTAGGATGGGTGGAGGAAGCTAAGGTCCCTGCTATTGAAGGTGACTTTGAGAATGTAAGTAATATTCATAACTTCTCTCCTCTACCATCTATTCCATTTCTCTTATCTTTGGCGTATCTGCTGGGTTAAGTTGCTTATCAAATGGGGTATCCAGATCTTCTTCCTTTGTGGCCTAAACCCCTGGTTATTCTGCCTTGTAGGACCATGGTAGTCGTTAATTCCTGTTTTTGTTATAGAAACACTCTTCTTTGCCTTCCCTGTATGGTAAAGAGCCTATGAAAGTAAAGTACAGTAATTCCTTTTTCTCCTGCTTCCACTGCTAGGAATGGCCTAAAATAACTACACAGACAGTTTGCTTTAGATTTAACAATTCCCTTACCCTAGCCTTTGGTAAAGCATCCCATTTAGAAATAGCAGAACTTATAAATTTACAAACAACAAATTCCCCAAATGTTTCACAAGGAGTGTTGGTGAAAAGGGCCCATCTTTACTTTCACCCCTTGGACTTAGGACCCATGAAGTTTTGTGACTTGTCATTGGTTCAATGTATATATCACATATTGAAGAACAATATCCTAAACCCTCAGGGCATCACCTCCAAGCTGATATCTTAACTAAACATTTTTTTTAAGATTTTTTTTTAAGATTTTATTTATTTATTTGTCAGAGAGAGAGTTCACAAGCAGGGGGAGTGGCAGGCAGAGGGGGAGGGAGAAGCAGGCTTCCCGCTGACCTAAGCCGAAGGCAGACGCTTAACAGACTGAGCCACCCAGGTGTCCCTTAACTAAACATTCTAATGTTGTATTCAGTTGACTGCTTTATAGGTAAAACCAGAGAATTCAATGTGTCTACATTGTCACTTGCCTATTCCTACGAGGCCCCTGGTAAGAGTCACATTATGTAGGATCCAATTTCGGTAACTGTGCTGGCTGAGACACGGCAAAAGCAAATCCACACCAAGTATAGATATAAATCTCAAAGATTAATTACTTCCCTGTCCAGAGTTAAAATTTTCCAATGAAATCGACTTTCATTGAGTTGGTTAATTAGACTCCTCAAAGGATGGTACCATTTAATGGCTCAACATTGGTCTATTATGCTGACAACTTCACCCATCATGGATGTAGGTAGATCAGCTATGAGGTCATTGTACAAGCCCTGGAATGCATAAACAGAAGCCATAAACAGAAATGTGGTAACCAATTCTATTCATCATTGTACTGGGAGTTCTAAACTGAAGTAAAAGGGGGGCAGGGAAGACACAAAGACTGCAAAGCAAGGAACAAAATTGTCAATAGTTGCAGTTATTTTGTGTCTGTAGAAAATACAAAGGAATACACATATAGAATATTAAATTTAATAGGAAAGATTGGAAGAGTGGCTGGAAATGATATTAATTCACAAAATTTAATTGCATTCCTATATGCCAACCATGTAAAATTAGAAAATTAAATTTTAAAAGATTTATCATTTAAAATAGCAGCCACCCATATGAATTGATTTTCTTAGAAATCAACCTAACAGGGCGCCTGGGTGGCTCAGTTGGTTAAGCGACTGCCTTTGGCTCAGGTCATGATCCTGGAGTCCTGGGATCGAGTCCCACATCGGGCTCCCTGCTTAGCGGGGAGTCTGCTTCTCCCTCTCCCGCTTCCCCTGCTTGTGCTCCCTCTCTTGCTGTGTTGCACTGTCAAATAAATAAATAAAATCTTAAAAAAAAAAAGAAATCAACCTAACAAAGGAGATAGAAAATTGGTGGATATAATTTTGAATATCAAAACTTATTAAGAAAATTAAATAAATTGAGGGATATAACATTTTCATGGATTTCATGGAACACACATGTCATATATAAATTCTCTACAGAAGTATATATAAATTAAATTAAAATTTGAATCACAATTCCAGAAAATTTTTGTGTACAATTTGTCAAGATAATTCTAAAAGCAAACAATTGCCAAGAACAAGGCAAAGGTCTTGTTTCACCAGTAATCAAGATATATTTTAAAACTATAATAGTTTAAATATGATACTGGCACAGAGATATGTAAATAGGTTAAAAAAAAAAGGCTTAAAGAAAACCTGGAAGCATGACCATGGATAATATGTACGACATAGGTGGCTAGGTAGGTAGGCACTAACCTACCTTGCCACCGTTTTAATAAACAGTTCTAACAATTGTATATCCTTATATTAAACTATGAGATTGTACCCATATATCATACCGTAGCACATAAATTATGTCCAGGGAAAAATGGATAATTTCCACTAGTTAAAACTGAAGTCTGTGGAAAAAATTACAGTCAAATGACATATTGGTTCTACCAAAACAGAAAAAGAAGAGCAAAACAAGCTCAAAGTAAGCAGTGGAATAAAATAATAAGGATTATGGTGGAAATGGAGAACAGGGAAACAATAGAGAAAAGCAACAAAACCAAAGCCAGCTCTTCTAAAAGATACTGCCACCAAAAATTGACAATCCTATATCCAGACTGACCAAGAAAACAGAGAGGAGACTCAAATAACTGAATTCAGGCATGAAAGAAGGAGCAATACTACTATCCTGACAGATTTTTTTTTTTTTTTTAAGTCACCCTGAACACCTGCATGCCACTGAATTAAGTAGCCTGGTCCACAAAGAGATGAATTCAGAAGTTGAGAGTAAAGATTTAGAAACTTTTATAGCAATTTGACCAAGTCATTTGTATCTGTTAATTTAATAACAATTGGGGACTTTATTTTATATATTATTTTACATTTATTTTTCTAGCAATTCATTCATAATGTATCTTACTAATTAGTAATTTGGAATTTACTAACTACTGAATAAACCTAAACCGGTAATTTTGTATTACTACTAGTAATTAGTTTATTGCAATTACTAAGAACTAATTTCCTATTCCATGAAGGATTTGAAAATTAAAATAAACATGTTCCTTCATCAAGTCTAGCTTGAGCTCTGATCTAAGGAATATGAATCTGAACTGCCCATTATAGAAGAGTACATCATCAATGTTTGGGGAATTTATAATTTACCTATAGACTTACACTAAAAATAAAATTACTGGAGTAAAAAATAATTTACCTATAGACTTACACTATAAATAAAATTACCTATAGACTTACACTATAAATAAAATTACTATAACATTTTATAGACTTACACTATGAAATAAAATTAGACTAGCATGCTTGTTGAAGTATTCCTTATGCTAGGTCTTTAACCACTTCCTAGATGTGTCCTTATTTTGCACACTGAGCAGGTGACATGCTGTTGATGTGTCTTTTGATAACAGTAATGACAGATATTGAGAAAAGCATTTTTAAAAAATCCTTCAATTTCCTCTTTAACAACTATTTCACCTCTCAGCTGGAGAGAAGGTCTTCAAAAGCTCAAGTTACTATAGAACTACCTGGCACGCTGCCATCCCTGTAACTCCCTCAAGCAGGCTGCATCCGGTGAAAATGTGCTTTACTTCTGTGACTCTGAGGGCCATTTCCACACTACATAAAGAGGAAGCCAGAGCACTGACAACAGAGAGGCTCTTCCTTCCTGATTTCTTTAACCTGGGGTGTTGACACCAATATACTCTGAATCCATGTGAGTGTTATCCTTGGCAGACCTTCTTCAGTAGTTGTTACCATTAGCATTTTAATAAAGCCTGGAGAGCTCCCATTTCAATAAGTCAGTTTTGTAAGAATGTCTATGACCCCAAATTGCTCAACATTCTACTGAATATTTTGAATATAAAACATATTCTATGTTGTTTTGATGCCATCATAGATGACTTGGAGACTTATAATGAAGTGTTGGGACAGCCAGTGATGAGCTGAACAGGAGGTTGTAAATGGGGATGTGAAAATCCACAAGACTTCGGGCAGAAATTTGTGTCACAAGTTATCTGAGGTTCTCTGTTGCAGGAGAGCTGAGACCAAGAGACCTTCATGTACTGTTATTTTGGTTTGACAGACTGTAGGTAAAATTTTTTTAATAAAATCAAAAAAATAAAATCTACTCATGTGAAAATTCCAGTCATATATTTTGAATCTGTAAGAGATTCAGTTCCGCAGCTTTGGAAGGTTCACGTGGAATGTACTTAAGCTAATATTCCAATCTAGGGAACTACAAGCCCATGGTTGTATAATGAAAAATGAAATGCAGTAGCCTCACCTAAAAGGATCTCAAGAGGTTCTGAGGGGCTAACCTATGTTGAAATTCAAAAAACTGCTGGAGAAATTTTATGATTTTTCCCTGTCACTGCAGTTTGTGCAGTTAGCTAAAATGATCCAAAGTTGAGGTTTCACAGTTAGAGTAGAGATGTAAAGAAAACAGGGCAAGGCCACTGACTGAGCTGACAAAAATACCTATAATCAATAAGGACACAGGAATATCTATTAGAGAAATATCATAAAATTAATTATTGGCTTTGACCATCAGAGATGTTGACAGAGTAAAAACTTACCACAGAATAATTTTTCTTTCTTTTTCTTTTTCTTTCTGGTGAGTTTCCCAAGGCAGGTATTTGCTTGCTTATTTTCTATCTTCTTGCCTAATAAGAAAATAAAAAAATAAATTAATAAGTACATTGTTTTACTTATATTTTCATTAGAAATATATAAGTATGGAACCTGTTTTAAATGATTACAACAATAAACAGACCCAAAAGATTTAGTCTCTCTAATTCCTTGCTTTAAAATGTTCCTGTTTAGACAGCTTTTTAGAAACACCAAAATAATGGATACATGTCACTATACATCTGCCTAAACGCACAGAATGCACAACACCAAGATAAACAGTAATGTAAACCATGAACTTTGGGTGATGATGATGTAGCTTCATCAGTTGTAACAAATATACCACTTTGGTGGAGGATGTTGATAATGGGGAGACTGTGCATGTGTGGGGACAGGAAGCCGGTGGGAAATCTCTGTATCCTCCCTTCAATTTTGCTGTAAATCTTAAATTGCTCTAAAATATGATCTTAATTAAAGAAAAAGACTTCATAGGCTGTGCTTTTGATTAAGCAAAGAATTGGCACCATATGTAAGTGTATATTCACAAGTTAAGGACATCATGACTCATGCGACACAAATGGTCAAATGGTACAAGATATTTTGGGTCTCTTACACTAACCGCATCTTGCTGGATATAACGTAACTCCACTATCTGATGCTTTACAGAGACAGTGAAATGTGATGTCTTCCTCTATCTCAAGTAAATGTTTCTGATTTGCTGATATTAATGTTTTGCCATAAATATAAAATTGGCTTCACAGTCTTTCTTCAGAATTAAGTATCACTTTACACACTGTGAGATGGTGAATCTCTAAGGGTTTGTTTTAGGTAAAGAATTAAATAACTTGTTTAAGGAGAGATTTATTTAGGGGGGTGAGTGTCTTTAAGAATCTCTTGGAAAGCTGAAGAAACAGCTCAGGATATCAGGAATGACTTGAGAGTCACATGGCAGAACCAGGCTATTAAGGAATCATTGCCTTATCTGTAATTAAGAAAATTTCATGATCAAGAAGCCACTGCAGAGGGGCACCTGGGTGGCTTAGTTGGTTGAGCATCAATTCTTGGTTTTGCCTCAGGTCATGATCTTTGGATCTTAGGGTCCTGTTATTGAGCCCTACATGGGGTGTGTGCACGCTGTCTCTCAAAAAAAAAAAAAAAAAAAGCCACTGCAGAAAAGCCAAGCATATCAACAATAGTAAACATAATAAAAAATGACAGAAACAGCTGACCATACAGTTTCTGTTTCTATCAAATCTTCCAAATTGTGCATATATACTGAAGATTTGAACGTTAGAAGTTACATACATATAAACATGTATATGTAGGGAGTCTGAGAAATGTTTTCTGTAGTACAGATACACATATAATTGGAGACTGGAATAAATGATGTATGTCAATGTGCCACAGCTTACAAAGGGAAAGTACCCCATGTTCATTTGTATGTTCCAGTAACTTAGTCAGATGATAGGGAGGTAAAGATGTGGACTTCAGTTTAAAACGATATCTTAAGTATCCACTATGCTTCGTCACACTCTGAACACTATAAACCAAAAACACAAATGCTTTTTTTATATAAATAATTCAGTAGCTATACTTTTGGGACAGTGAAGTTTAGATTTTTGCTCTGAGAATCAACAAAATCCTCTATAGACCTACACCTACAAAGCTTGCCAAAAGAACAAACAACT
This sequence comes from Zalophus californianus, assembly GCF_009762305.2. Lineage (NCBI taxonomy): Eukaryota > Metazoa > Chordata > Mammalia > Carnivora > Otariidae > Zalophus > Zalophus californianus. The sequence continues at coordinate 10,296,398 of NC_045609.1, read as the reverse complement.
AATTTATTATGATAGCAAATCATATACAGATGCAAAAGTCTGCAAACACTAGAAAACCCAATAAGCTAATAAAAAGAGATCAAAAGAAATCAGGCACACAGTGAGGAATAACAAAGTTGAGGATGCACACTGGAAAAAACAAAATAATACAATAATTAAAACAATTTAATGTGTGCTATTTAAATTGCAGGTAACTTAATTATTGGTAACAATGACATAATGGAATGGGTGAATCTATAATTCGGGGAAGTGGCAATTGTCTAGTCTACAGGAAAGTACACAAATAAAATCTGATATGATTATATTCTTTATAATAATTTAATAAGAATTAATTTAGTACCAATTAAATAATAAGAATAAATGTAAAGGAGGGGGGAAGAGCAAGATGGCGGAGGAGTGGAGACCTAAATTCTAAATTTCCTCTGGTCCCAGGAATTCAGCTGGATAGGGATCAAACCATTCGGAACACCTACGAACTCAACAGGAGACCGAAGAGGAGAGTAGCAACAACTCTCTGAACAGAGAAGCGACGACTTACTGGAAGGTAGGACGTGCGGAGAAGTGAATCCGAGGCAATATTCGGGAGGATAGACGGCGGGGGAGGGGGCCTCCGTCGGCCGCTTCTGGCAAGTGCTAGAGCCGCGGAGCACAAATTCGGACCTTCTAGAAGTCGGGTCCGCGGAGGGACGTCGCTGCAGTGGCTAAGCGGGGGGTGGAACCCTCCCGGGACAGTGTGGTCTCAGGACCCTCGGGGTCACAGAAAGACCGGGGGTGCCTGAGTGCGGCAGAGCTCCCGGGTATCGGAGCGGGGAAGCCGGCTGCAGAGACGGAGCCAAGGCGCGGGCTCTCAGCTCGGGGTGGCCATAAACTGTGATCTGCGGCCCAGTCGGGCCACTGCTCCTCCAGCAGGGACCCAACAGGTGGCAGATCCGGGGAGACTCCCCTTCCTCCCCGGGGAGGAGCGGCGCGGGAGCGCACCGCAGGGATCTGCTGGGTTTGGAGACTCCACACGGGGTCGGGTGCCAGAGATAGAAACGCTCGGTCACAGGCCGGGTGAGCACGGAGTGCGGCCGGAGACCGGGGACACGGGAGTGACTGCTTTTCTCTGGGGGCGCACTGAGGAGCGGGGCCCCGAGTTCTCAGCTCTTCCGGGTGGAGATTGGGAGGCCACCATTTTTGCCCTGGTCCTCCAAAGCTGTACCGAGAGCTTGCAGGGAACAAAAGCTCCCGAGAGCAAACCTGAGCAGCTTGTTTAGCCCGGACCGACAAGGGCGGGGCAATTCCGCCTCCGGCAAAGACATGTGGGAACCACGGCAACATGCCCCTCTCCCAAAAGATCAGCACGAACAGCCAGCGAGCCAGGACCAAGTTTACCGATCAAGGAGAACGGGAGAACTCCAGCGCTAGGGGAATACTGCACATAGAATTCATGGCCTTTTTACCATGATTTTTTAGTCTTTTAAAAGTTAATTTTTTTAACTCTTTTTTTTGAATTTTTCTTTTTCCGTTTTTCATCCAACATCTTATCAATCTCTTTTTTAAAAGTCTTTTTTATTTTTCATTTTTAGAGTCATATTCTATCCCTTCATGGTAGTTAACTTATTCTTGGCGCATATATATGTGTGTGTATATATATATATATATATATATATATATATATATATATATATATATTAGAGTACAACATATATATATGTTGTACACTCTTTAAAATTTTGGGATACAGGTTCTTCTAACAGACCAAAATATACCCTAAATCTCTAGTGTACGGCATTGTTCTAGTCTCCTACCTGATCACACTCTCTCCCTTTCTTTTTTTAAAATCCTCTTCTTTCCTTTTTCAACCAACTTCTTATCTTATCAATCCCTTTTATAAAATCTTTTATAATTTTCATCTTTACAGTCATATTCCATCCCCTAATTGTATTAACCCTTATTTTTGTACATATATAAGTTTTTCTTTCTTTAAAATTTTGGGAGGCACTTTCTTCTAACAGACCAAAATACACCCAAAATTTAGTGTGTGACACTGATCTATACACCAGCCTGATCATAATTGATCATATTCTGTTTTTGTTTTTGTTTGTTTGTTTTTATCTTTTTCTTTTTCTTTTTTCTTTCTTTCCCTTTCTTTTCCCCTGATTTCAGATCTTTTCTGATTTGTTTAGTGTATATTTTCTGAGGACGTTGTTACCCTGTGAGCCTTTTGTTCTCTCATTCATTTATTCTCCTCTGGACAAAGGGACAAGATGGAAAAAATCACTTCAAAAAAAAAGAAGAAGAGGCAGTACCGACTGCCAGGGACCTAATCAATACAGACATTAGTAAGATGTTGAAACTAGAGTGCAGAATGACGATTTTAAAGATACTAGCTAGGCTTGAAAAAAGCATGGAAGTTTCAGAGAAACTCTTTCTAGAGAAATGAAAGAACTAAAATCTAACCAAGTCGAAATCAAAAAGGTTTTTAATGGGGTGCAATAAAAAATGGAGGCTCTAACTGCTAGGATAAATGAGGCAGGAGAGAGTTAGTGATATAGAAGACCAAATGATGGAAAATAAAGAGGCTGAGCAAAAGAGAGATAAACGACTACTGGATCATGAGGTCAGACTTCAAGAGATAAGTGATACCATAAGATGAAACAACAATAGAATAATTGGGATCCCAGAAGAAGAAAGAGAGAGAAGGGCAGAAAGTATATTGGAGCAAATTATAGCAGAGAACTTCCCTAATTTGGGGAAGGAAATAGGCATCAAAATCCAAGAGGCACAGAGAACCCCCCTCAAAATGAATAAAAATAGGTCAACACCCCGACATCTAATAGTAAAACTTATGAGTCTCAGAGACAAAGAGAAAATCCTGAAAGCAGCTCAGGAGAAGAGATATGTAACCTACAATGGTGGAAACATTAGATTGGCAACAGACCTATCCACAGAGACCTGGCAGGCCAGAAAGGACTGGTATGATATCTTCAGAGCACTAAACGAGAAAAATATGCGGCCAAGAATACTATATCCAGCTATGCTGTCATTAAAGATAGAAGGAGAGATAAAAAGCTTCCAGGACAAACAAAAACTAAAGGAATTTGCAAACACAAAACCAGTCCTACAAGAAATACTGAAAGGGGTCCTCTAAGCAAAGAGAGAACCTAAAAGTAACATATACCAGAAAGGAACACAGACAATATACAGTAACAGTCACCTTACAGGCATTAAATTCATATCTTTCAATAGTTACCCTGAATGTAAATGGGCTAAATACCCCAATCAAAAGACACAGGCTATCAGACTGGATAAAAAAACAAAACCCATTGATATGCTGTCTGCAAGAGACTCATTTTAGACCCAAAGACACCCCCACATTGAAAGTGAGGGGGTGGAAAACCATTTACCATGTTAATGGACACCAAAAGAAAGCTGGGGTGGCAATCCTTATATCAGACAAATTAGATTTTAAAACAAAGACTATAATAAGAGATGAGGAAGGACACTATATCCTACTTAAAGGGTCAAACAAGAAGATCTAACAATTGTAAATATCTATGTACCTAACATGGGAGCAGCACTTATATAAGGCAGTTAATAACAAAAGCAAAGAAACACATCAACAACAATACAATAATAGTGGGGAATGTTAACACCCCCCTCGGTAAAATGGACAGATCATCTAAGCAAAAGATCAAAAAGGAAATAAAGACTTTAAATGACACACTGGACCAAATGGACTTCACAGATATATTCAGAACATTCCATCCCAAAGCAACAGAATACACATGCTTCTCTAGTGCCCATGGAACATTCTCCAGAATAGATCACATCCTAGGCTACAAATCAGGTCTCAACCAGTACAAAAGACTGGGATCATTCCCTGCATATTTTCAGATCACAATGCTGTGAAACTAGAACTCAATCACAAGAGGAAAGTTGAAAAGAACTCAAATACATGGAGGCTAAAGAGCATCCTACTAAAGAATGAATGGGTCAACCAGGAAATCAAAGAAAAATTTTAAAAAATTCATGGAAACAAATGAAAATGAAAACACAACTGTTCAAAATCTTTGGGATGCAGCAAAGGCAGTCCTAGGAGGAAAGTATACAGCAATACAATCCTTTCTCAAGAAACAAGAAAGGTCTCAAATACACAACCTAATCCTACACCTAAAGGAGCTGGAGAAGGAACAGCAAATAAAGCCTAAGCCTAGCAGGAGAAGAGAAATAATAAAGATCAGAGCAGAAATCAATGCAATAGAAACCAAAAGAACAGTAGAACAGATCAATGAAACTAGGAGCTTGTTCTTTGAAAGAAAAAAGAAGATTGATAAACCCCTGGCCAGATTTATCAAAAAGAAATGAGAAATGACCCAAAGAAATAAAATCATGAATGAAAGAGGACAGATCACAACCAACACCAAAGAAATACAAACAATTATAAGAACACATTATGAGCAACTCTATGCCAGCAAATTAGATAACCTGGAAGAAATGGATGCATTCCTAGAGATGTATCAACTACCAAAACTGACCCAGGAAGAAATAGAAAACCTGAACAGACCTATAACCACCAAGAACATTGAAGCAGTCATCAAAAATCTCCCAACAAACACAAGCCCAGGGCCAGATGACTTCCCAGGGGAATTCTACCAAACATTGAAAAGAATTAATACCTATTTTTCTGAAACTGTTCCAAAAAATAGAAATGGAAGGAAAACTTCCAAACTCGTTTTATGAGGCCACCATTACCTTGATCCCCAAATCAAAGACCCCATCAAAAAGGAGAACTACAGACCAATATCCCTAATGAACATGGATGCAAAAATTCTCACCAAAATAATAGCCAATAGGATCCAACAGTACATTAAAAAGATTATTCACCACGACCAATTGGGATTTATCCCTGGGCTGCAAGGCTGGTTCAACATCCACAAATCAATCAATGTGATAAAATACATTAATAAAAGAAAGAACAACAACAATATGATCCTCTCAATAGATGCTGAAAAAGCATTTGACAAAGTACAGCATCTTTTTTTCTTAAGATTTATTTATTTATTTATTTGAGAGAGAGAGAGAGAGAGAGACAGAGTGCATGACTGGGGGGAAGGGCAAAGGGAGAGAAAGAAGCAGAGTCCCTGCTGAGCAGGGAGCCTGATGTGGGGCTCGATCCCAGGACTCCGAGATCACGACCTAAGCCAAAGACAGACACCCAACTGATTGAGCCACCCAGGTGCCCCCAGCATCCTTTCTTGATCAAAACTCTTCAGAGTATAGGGATAGAGGGTACATACCTCAAAGCATAAAAGCCATCTAAGAAAAACCCACAGCGAATATCATTCTCAATGGGGAAAAACTGAGAGCTTTCCCCCTAAGGTCAGGAACGCAGCAGAGATGTCCACTATCACCATGCTATTCGACATAGTATTAGAAGTCCTAGCCACAGCAATCAGACAACAAAAAGAAATCAAAGGCATCCAAATCGTCAAAGAAGAAGTCAAACTCTTACTCTTTGCAGATGATATGATACTTTATGTGGAAAACCCAAAAGACTCCACTCCAAAACTGCTAGAACTCATACAAGAATTCAGTAAAGTGGCAGGATATAAAATCAATGCACAGAAATCAGTGGCATTCCTACACACCAACAACAACATAGAAGACAGAGAAATTAAGGAGTCGACCCCACTTACAAGTGCACCCAAAACCATAAGATACCTAGGAATAAATCTAACCAAAGAGGCAAAAGTCTGTACTCAGAAAACTATAAATTCTCATAAAAGAAATTGAGGAAGACACAAAGAAGTGGAAAAATGTTCCATGCTCATGGATTGGAAGAACAAATATTGTGAAGATGTCAATGCTACCGAGAGCAATCTACACATTCAATGCAATCCCCATCAAAATACCATCCACTTTTTTCAAAGAAATGGAACAAATAATCATAAAATTTGTATGGAACCAGAAAAGACCCTGAATAGCCAGAGGAATGTTGAAAAAGAGAAGCAAAGCTGGTGGCATCACAGTTCCGGATTTCAAGCTCTATCACAAAGCTGTCATCATCGACAGTATAGTACTGGCACAAAAACAGACAGATAGATCAATGGAACAGAATAGAGAGCCCAGAAATGGGCCCTCAACTCTATGGTCAACTAATCTTTGACAAAGCAGGAAAGAATGTCCAATGGAAAAAAGACAGTTTCTTCAACAAATGGTGTTGGGAAAATTGGACAGCCACATGCAGAAGAATGAAACGACCATTTTCTAACACCACACACAAAAATAGACTCAAAATGGTTGAAGGACCTCAATGTGAAACAGGAGTCCGTCAAAATCCTAAAGGAGAACACAGGTAGCAACCTCCTCGACCTCAGCCACAGCAACTTCTTCCTAGAAACATCGCCAAAGGCAAGGGAAGCAAGGGCAAAAATGAACTATTGGGACTTCATCAAGATAAAAAGCTTTTGCACAGCAAAAGAAATAGTCAACAAAACCAAAAGACAACCGACAGAATGGGAGAAGATATTTGCAAATGACAGATCAGATAAAGGGCTAGTATCCAAAATCTATAAAGAACTTATCAAACTCAACACCCAAAGAACAAATGATCCAATCAAGAAATGGACAGAAGACATGAACAGACATTTTTCCAAAGAAGACATTCAAATGGCCAACAGACACATGAAAAAGTGCTCAACATCGCTCAGCCTCAGGGAAATCCAAATCAAAACCTCAATGAGATATCACCTCATACCAGTCGGAATGGCTAAAATTAACAAGTCAGGAAACAACAGATGTTGGCAGGGATGCGGAGAAAGGGGAACACTCCTACACTGTTGGTGGGAATGCAGGCTGGTGCATCCACTCTGGAAAACAGTATGGAGGTTCCTCAAAAGTTGAAAATAGAGCTACCATACGATCCAGCAATTTCACTACTGGGTATTTACCCCAAAGATACAAATGTAGGGTGCCGAAGGGGTATGTGCACCCCGATGTTTATAGCAGCAATGTCCACAATAGCCACACTATAGAAAGAGCCACGATGCCCATCGACAGATGAATGGATAAAGATGTGGTATATATACATATACACAATGGAATATTATGCAGCCATCGTACAGAATGAAATCTTGGCATTTGTAAGGACGTGGATGGAACTGGAGGGTATTATGCTGAGCGAAATAAGTCAATCAGAGAAAGACATGTATCATATGACCTCACTGGTATGAAGAATTCTTAATCTCAGAAAACAAACTGAGGTTTGCTGGAGTGGTGGGGGGTGGGAGGCATGGGGTGGCTGGGTGATAGACATTGGGGATGGTATGTGCTATGGTGAGTGCTGTGAACTGTGTAAGACTGTTGAATCACAGACCTGTACCTCTGAAACAAATAATACATTATATGTTAAAAAAAAAAAAAAAGAAGATAGCAGGAAGGGAAAATGAAGGGGGGGAAATCAGAGGGGGAGATGAACCATGAGAGACTATGGACTCTGAGAAACAAACTGAGGGTTCTCGAGGGGAGGGGGGGTGGGGGAATGGGTTAGCCTGGTGATGGGTATTAAGGAGGGCACGTTCTGCATGGAGCACTGGGTGTTATTCACAAAGAATGAATCATGGAACACTACATCAAAAACTAACGATGTAATATATGGTGATTAACATAACATAATAATAAATAAATAAATAAATAAATAAATAAATAAATAAATAAATAAAATTTTAATTTAAAAAAGTTAAAAGGCAATTGGGTTAGAAATATTAGATCTAAAATCCAATATCAAGGAAACAAGACAAATGTACAATGAAGAAAATCAACAAATATCAAATGTATTGATATCTTGTATATCAACAATTTGATAAAGGCTAATTAAATTCATAAGTAAATGTGATCCAAAAGGAATAATAGATTTCCATTATTAGGAGTTAAAAAGAGTCATCACACCATGTCTTACAAAAGTTAAAATCAATGAATGTGTTAAACAAATACATTTGAAAATGTGAATGAAAAGGAAAACACTATTTAAAACAATATGTCATACCAAAAAGAAAAGAAATAAAAGAAAAGAAAAAGAAACCACAAATCAAAAGCACAGATGGTTCTATATCAATAAGGTATAAAGTAATTCGATTCAAAAGTAAAATCCACTAGACAAACAAAACACTTCAGTAACAAATTGTGCCAAATATGTAAGCAAAGAAATAAATCAACCCTACAGAAATATCTTTGGAGGATAGAAAAGGTAGACTCCATTTTCAAATCATTTATTTTAAAGATTTTATTTATTTATTCATGAGAGACAGAGGCAGAGGGAGAAGCAGGCTGCCCACGGAGCAGGGCGCCCGATACAGGACTCCATCCCAGGACCCTGGGATCATGACCTGTGCTGAAAGGCAGACATTTAACCGACTGAGCCACCCAGGAGCCCCGTCCAATTTTAAATCATTTTTAAGCCAGAGAAAGTTTACAATCAAAATTTGACAGTGGGGCGCCTGGCCGGCTCAGTCAGTAGAGCGTGCTGCTCTTGATCTGGGGGTTGTGGGCTCAAGCTCCATGTTGAATGCAGAGATTACTTAAATAAATAAACTTAAAAAAATTTGACAATGGCTATGTCAATCATAGATGTGACTACAAAAAAATATTGGGCTTTGGATAGGGATTGCAGTGAACCTGTAGATAGCTTTGGCTAGTTTTGACATCTTAACATATTGTCTTCCCACTCATGAACATGGGATGTGTTTTCATTTATTTATGTCTTCTTTAATTTCAGCAATGTTTTGTAGTTTTGATTGTACACGTTTTCTGCTTCCTTAAGTTAATTCCTATTTTATTTTTTTGATACTATTTCCTTGTCTTATTGTTCATTCTAGTGTATAAAAATGCAATTGATCTAGTGCATTGAATTTATATCCTGGTACTTTGCTGAATTTATTATTAGTTCTAACAATTTTTTTTGTGGAATCTTTAGGGTTTTCCACACGTAAGATTATGTCATCTCTGAATAGAGATGATTTGACCTCTTTTCCGACTTGAATTCCTTTTTTTTTTTTTAATTCTAACTGCTAGAGCTAGAATTTCCATTCCAGTACTACATAGTAAAGAAGTGGCAAAAGTGAGCATCCATTAATTTTGTTGAAAAGTTAACTGTCAGACATTATATCTCCTTTGGAGTTAATCTGTCCTTTTTTTTCTGGTTTCTTTTAAAAGTTATTGTTACCGGGGCACCTGGGTGGCTCAGTCACTTAAGCCTCTGCCTTCAGCTCAGGTCATGATCCCAGGTTCCTGGGATTGAGCCCCACAACAGGCTCCACACTCACGCGGAGTCTGCTTGTCTCTCTCCCTTTACCCCTTCCCCTGCTTGTGTGCTGGTGCACGTGCTCTCTCTCAAATAAAAAAATAAAATCTTTAAAAAAAAAAGTTATTGTTTCTTTGTCTTTGGCTAACCATAATTTTCCTATAAGGCAATTAGGTTCAGTTTTCTCTTTGTTTATGCAGTGAATTGTTTGCTGAGCATCTTCAAACCACACAGCTTAATATCTTTGATCAATTTTAAAAACTTCTTGGACAGTATCATTTCAAATATACTGCTTTGACATGTTCTTTTATTCCTCCTCTTCTCTGACTCCAATTACATGCAGTAGAATTTGCACACATATTCTGTGACGCCTCCTTAGGATTTCTTCATTCTCATTTTCTCAGTTCTTCAGTCTGAACATTTTCTACTGACTTATAGTTTTGAGTTCACTAGTCCTTTCTCCTGTTGTGTGTAATATGCCGTGAAGCCTATATTTTGAACTTTATGTCTGGGTATTTATTTTTCCACGTCTAGGATCTGTTTGATTGTTTTTTTAATAAGTTCAAGACTCTGGTGAATTCTTCCAATTTTTCATATATTTTGAGAGATATTAATACTATTTAAAACTCATGCCTGATCAATCTATGATAGGGATCATCTCTGTGTCTGATTCTATTTTCTCTCTCTCTCATTTTTTGCATTCTCTACCTTTTTTTACCTTTTGTTTTTAATCATTTGGTCTTATCTGTTATTCTCATATTTGATTTTAATTGTATGCACGACACTGACTATAAAGAGAGATTAAGGATAATATTATTGTACTTAAGATACTATCCTCACCTAACCAGTAGAATAAGATCACCTTTATCAAATAGGTATTGTGTCATTTGGGTGTAGCTGGTGTATTTCTGGTTCACTCCTCCTGCTAGTCCCTAGTCTCATAACACAAAGGTGGATATTTTACTGTGGCCTCTTATCTTTGTTAACCCCTTAGCTTAAGAGTTCACTTTTTTCTTTTTTTTTAATTTAAGCAATCTCTACACCTAACATGGGGTTAGAAAACTCACAACCCCGAGATCAGGAGTCACACACTCTTCTGACTGAGGCAGCCAGGTGCCCCTCAAGGTTTTACTTTTAACACTTGACTGATATTGCAAAAAACATTAAGAAGAAAGATCAGACAGAATTGAGGGAGGATGAAAGGAAGGAGGGTTATGGGGATGAAAGAAACCAATTTCATTATGAATATTAATCAAAAACATGAATAAATGTAAATCATTAATACATTAAAGGCAATACATTGTTAACATGTAGGCAGCATAATTTTAGACATGCAAACAAAAGAGGAAAAGATTAATATTTTCACCATATTAATGTTAGAGGAAAATTTATCATTTCCAAGTATATATTTTTAATATCTATTCTTGATAAAGTTAAGGAATTTTATTAAGGTAACAGGAAATACTTAAAGGAAAAAAACGCTAGCATCATTAACTCTTGTAAAAGATTACAAAGAGTTCTATAAATTCAAGAATAATACAAATATATGCATTATTACCATTATTAAATTATTTTGAAACTAATAGCCAATGCAATCAATTAAAGTACAAAATTGTTCATTATACAAGAAAGGGAAAATACAAAGTTATCCTTTTGTGATAAAGAATACATATGCCTGCATACATGAACAATGCAAGAGGAAAAATAAGCAAATTAAGTAAGTATAAAATTTAAAATTTAAAATTAGTAACAGTAGCAAAAAATAAACAAATAAAATAAAATTAGTAACAGTAGCATTAATTTAACCAGTGTGATCAATTTTAAAATACAGTGAAGTAAATTATTCTGTTTATAAGCATCACAGAAGAAAACAAAAGCAACAACAAAGAGTTCCTGTCAGAGGAAAAAGTCTTAATAAATAAGAAGTCAAGACATTATAAATATGTAAATTTGACCATAATTAATCCACAATTTTTCTACAGTAAATTAATTTGGTGGAATGTACAAATTATTGTTAAATTTTATTCCTATTGAAAGAGAGGAAGGGTGTCTGGGTGGCTCGGCCAGTTAAGCAACTGACTCTTGATTTTGGCTCAGGTCTTGATTTCAGGGTTGTGAGACTGAGCCCCGTGTCAGGCTCCATGCTGGTGAAGCCCTCTTGAGATTCTTTCTCTCCTATTCCCTCTGCCCCTCCCCACCACTCATGCTCTCTCTCCCTTTCTCTCTAAAATGAAAATTTAAATAAATAAATAAATAAAAAATAAAAGAAAGAGAAGAACTGGTAGACAGGAGTACTAGGGAGATTTCTTTTTTTCCCAGAATCCCTTTTTAGTTTTGTTTGGCATTTTTAAATATAAGATGGGCTTCAATTATTTTTCCAACAATAAAATATATTAGATAATAAATATATAAGTCCCTCAGTTAATTCTCAAATGCAAATTTATGACAGAACTTAAATATATATTCCCTTTGACTTGGTTACTACACATGTAAAAAGCCCTTTGGTATTATACTAGTATGTTCATTCTCACCATGCCTTCAATAGTAGAAGTACTGGAAACTACCTAGATCTCTCTCAGGAGGGAAATTTTTTTTTTCAAATTAGGATAAAATGTAAATAGAGATTGTAAAACTATTTAAAGGTATATTGTATACAGATAAGGCAAGCTATTTTACAATATTCAGTGTATAAACAACACACTTATATTAAATATATTTTTTATGTATATACTCATAAAATTAGTAAAAGTTACCATAACAAACATTTAACACTGAAAGCTTCTGGGTTTTTGAAGAAATGAGCACATTATGAACTATGTGTTTTGCCCTTTTGTGGTTTTTTTTTTAATCACAAGCAAACACTAAATGTATAAATAATAAATGTAAATGTCTCATTCTTGTCTTTGCTACTAAATTTTGGCTTTGATAATGTGATTCTAATCACTCGCTTCTATTTTTTTTCTCCCTAGGAGTTACTTGTGCCTCCGTATTAGATAAAAAAGAAGGGAAGTCATTAATTTTTCCTCTGTTTTTTAAGTTATTATTTAAATAACCTCTAAAATAAGATCTTCTAAAAGCCTTAAATTATTCAAAGATTGCTTACTTAATTTTTTGAAGCAGGAGAGACGTAGGCAAGAAGCTGTTTTGAACAAGGCAATGGAAATAAAGGGTTTCAAAGAGTACCCCAGGTGGCAAAGACATGGCCGCCATTAATCTGTCGGAAATTATAACTACAACTTTGAAAACAGGATGAGTCATCAGGGGATTGCCTGGAAGAGAAAATTGTAGGATACTTAATTTAGCAACTCTGATTCATTACACTGAATTAAGTAACAGGGTTGATGTGATGACGCATCCTTAGGTGCTCCCACACTTCCCAGACGTGGTAGTAGAAATGCCTATTTGCAGTATCTTTTTGAAAGTCCTATACCCATTCCTCCTTTCCATACCAACTCCCATCTCACACGCACACACACACACACGAAAGCAAAAAGAAAAGAAATGAAATCTGCAAATGGTAGAGAGAATAATGGTATCTTTTGAGAACTTCTTATAGACTTCAGGACAAATGCACACTGTGACTCCAAATAGAAAAGTGGGGAGGGAGTTATGATAGAAGGTGTATACATGGAAGAGGTATCTAGAACAAAAATGCAGGGCACCTGTGTGGCTCAGTTGGTTAAGCAACTGCCTTCGGCTCAGGTCATGATCCTGGAGTCCTGGGATCGAGTCCCGCATCGGGCTCCCTGCTCAGCAGGGAGTCTGCTTCTCCCTCTGACCCTCCCCCCTCTCACACTTTCTCTCTCTCTCATTCTCTCTCTCAAATTATTAAATAAAACCTTAAAAAAAAGAACAAAAATGCACTGTGCATATCACCTCCCATAACTGGAAAAAAATAAATAAACAAGTAATACTGTGTTAACTATACTTGTGACCTGGAATATTGAGAGAAATATAAATTGATCTTTAGTAGATGAAGACAATGAACTAATAAATTTTCATCCAATTAAGTCAGGTGTTACACATTAGATCACAGCAGAAATGAGCTTGGATAAATTTGCCTCCAGCTAGTAATGGGGAATATGTTTTTGGAAGAAAAATATGTTAGTTTTGGAGAAAAAAGTTGAATAATGCAATATTATACTTAGCTTCTTTGTATGTTTACTTGAAAATGAGAATACCCATAGAGATTTAACAGGGTACCATTGTGGAAATTCTGATAATGTGTATATAAAACTGTAATCTGGACATTTTTTCTTTTATGTGTGTATATATTTATCAGTAGCCTAGAATCTTCCTGTGTCTTCTCATTTACCTGTGTCTTCCCTCTCTTAAATGTTCCAACTTCTGTTGTACATATTCCAAATGCTGTTCCAACTAACTGCCAATTGTTTTTATTTTTTACTTTTGCTTCAGAATATTTTTTAAATTACAGTATGTAATTTATTTATGTACTTATCAAATATTTATTCCATGCATGCTACATATTAGATATTTATTTTATGATACTCTGTGTATCAATATGTGTATATAATGTGTTATTTATCAGAATGTACAATCTTTGATAAAAGACATAATACCTCAGAAATTTTCCAAATATTCCCTCCATATCTTGTGCTGCTATAAAAAAAGGCACTTATCAGTAATTATTAGTGATCAGTGATTAACACTGAAATGTGAACAAACTTATTAGTGATTTTTTTTTTGCCTGTTTTGAAAATGACCATTAAATCGTTCTCACCTACCAAGTGAGAAATCAGTGACACAAATTTTTCCCTTTAAATAAAATTTTAAAGAAAATACTCAGTATGTTAAAATAAAGCTATGCAAAATCATAATGAAGAAAAAAGTGAATGAATCCATGTAATTAAAAAAAAAATGTGTGTAGCATTATGTGGCCTAATGCCTTTTCTTTAAATGCAGTGGAGAAAAATCTGGCCCTAAATCCAAGTCCCCATGAGATTTCTCTTGTATCCATTTCTTTCCAATTCTCATTCCAATAGCCACCAGGGAATCTCACACAGCAGGTGTATCAAGCAGAGGTAATTCAAGAAAGGGAGGGGGGGCTAACACCTGAGAGGGGAGAGCAGGTAGAAAGAAATTCTGGGAACACTCACTTTAATACTTGCCTTATCATGAATTTATCAAACTCTCTAAACCTTGGGCTGTTACTGTATTCTGCAAATATATTATATTATATGTACAACTCATTTTTGTTCTATTTCCACACTCAAAGAAAACACTAAAATTGCCTATTTTTATAGAATGTGTCTATGCCGTAATTCTCAACTTTTGGGGCAGCATGGAAGCCTGAATTACTTCACAAAAACCATTTAACATTTGCCAGAAGAATATGAATGTACATATTCACAAAATCTTTTTCAGAAGATTAATGGATAACTGAAGTCTATGAACTATAGACCAAAAAAAAAATGATCTTCTGAAAGAAAATAAAATATGATTTTCTTATATAAGATACCATGGTTATTATTTCTCATTTTTAAATAATACATTTTCACTATGATGCTGATTTTGGTTCCCACGTAGATCTTTCTAAAAAAGAAATCTAATGTGTATATAATGCATTTTGTGGCAAATGCATTATATAATTAAATAATTTATAATTATTTATATATTGCATTATATACAATTTTATAAATATTTATGTAAAATATTTATATAAATGCATTATATATAAAATAATTTATAATTATTATTATAAATAATAATTTATAATAAATTAACTCATATTCTCCAAGTTTTATTTTTACTATATTTTTATTTGAGTTTCAGTTGGAGTTCAAGTTGAGTTGGAAATACAAAGATAAAGAGTCCAGTGTCTTTGCCGTAAAGAAATACACAATCAACTGGGGGCGTTGGGTGAGCCTGATGCTAGATGAGACTGTAAAGAGCTTTAGGATGCAAAGGAAGGTATCCAAGTTTGGGAAACATATTCTTACAGTTTATAAGAAAATCAGATTTTGATGTGGAGACTGACAGAACACTTGTTTTGTTTTGTTTTTGTTTTCAAGCTTTATCTCCTTATGGAATTTTGATTTTTTTGTTGTTTCCAATGAAAGGAACATATTAACCTTAGTTTATTAAAAGGAAAAGGCAGAGTGATTATTTTATGTTTCCATTATGTTAACACCTGGAAATTATCCAAATAAAAAAAGTATGCCCCCCACCCATTAGTCACCTTTTAAGCCTTAAATGCATGCAATTTAATTGACCTTAAACATCAATTGTGGAAGGTTATCATGGTTGTCAACATAGACATATTCCTTGTTGTTTTTTTTTTTTTTAGAAAATTGCAAATTCACATGTAAGAAATAATATTGATAGAGCACATGTACCCTCTCCAGCCTCCCCAATGGTAATATCTTGTAAAACTACAGTATAATATGACAGCCAGGATACTGACACTCAAGGTTCAGATAAATTCCATCAATAAAAGCATCCCTCATCTTGTGCTTTTATTGCCACACTCATCATCGTGGAATGTATTAGTATTCCCTGGAATGGATGTACCACAATTTCTTTCTTTTTTTTTAATTTAATTTTTTAAAATTTTATTATGTTATCTTAATCACCATACATTACCTCATTAGTTTTTGATGTAGTTTTCCATGATTCATTGTTTGTGTATAACACCCAGTGCTCCATGCAGTACATGCCCTCTTTAATACCCATCACCAGGCTAACCCATCCCCCCACCCTCCTCCCCTCTAGAACCCTCAATTTGTTTCTCAGAGTCCATAGTCTCTCATGGTTCGTCTCCCGCTCTGATTTCCCCCCCCTTCATTTTTCCCTTCCTGCTATCTTCTTCTTCTTCTTTTTTCTTTTTAACATATAATGTATTATTTGTTTCAGAGGTACAGATCTGTGTACAGATCTGTACAGTCTCACAGTGCTCCCTATAGCACATACCCTCCCCAATGTCTATCACCCAGCTACCCCATGCCTCCTACCCGACCCCCACTCCAGCAACCCTCAGGTTGTTTCCTGAGATTAAGAATTCCTCATATCAGTGAGGTCATATGATACATGTCTTTCTCTGATTGACTTATTTCGCTCAGCATAACACCCTCCAGTTCCATTCACATCATTGCAAATGCCAAGATTTCATTCCTTTTGATGGCTGCATAATATTCCATTGTGTATATATACCACTTCTTCTTTATCCATTCATCTGTCGATAGACATCTTGGCTCTTTCCATAGTTTGGCTATTGTGGACATTGCTGCTATAAACATCGGGGTGCACGTACCCCTTCGGGTCCCTACATTTGTATCTTTGTGGTAAATACCCAGTAGTGCAGTTGCTGGGTTGTAGGGTAGCTCTATTTTCAACTGTTTGAGGAACCTCCATACTGTTTTCCAGAGTGGTTGCACCAGCTTGCATTCCTACCAACAGCGTAGGAGGGTTCCCCTTTCTCTGCATCCCCGCCAACATCTGTCATTTCCTGACTTGTTAATTTTAGCCATTCTGACTGGTGTGAGGTGGTATCTCACTGAGGTTTTGATTTGGATTTCCCTGATGCCGAGTGATGTTGAGCACCTTTTCATGTGTCTGTTGGCCATTTGGATGTCTTCTTTAGAAAAATGTCTGTTGTACCACAATTTCTTTAACCATTCATCCATTGAAGGTTGTTTCTGATTTTTGGCCATTGTAAATAAAGCTGCTATGAACATTTTTGTCCAGGTTTCTATGTGAAATATTAATTTCTCTGAGAAAATGCTCTAGAGTATGACTGCTGACTCATATGGTAATTGCATGCTTAGTTTTTCCAGAAACTGTCAGCTTCTTTTTACAGTGCCTGTACAATTTTCCTTCTCAACAGCAATGATTGTGTGATCCAGTTTCTCATCCTTCCCAGTATTTGCTGTTGTTACTCTTCTTTTTATTCAGTATAAGTTGTATAGTGATATCTACATATTTTTTGTGAAATGTTCCTTCATGTCTTTTGACTATTTTCTTTTTTAAAAAAGATTTTATTTATTTATTTGACAGAGAGAGACACAGCGAGAGAGGGAACACAAGCAGGCTCCCCGCTGAACAGGGAGCCTGATGTGGGGCTCGATCCCAGGACCCGGGGATCATGACCTGAGCCAAAGGCAGATGCTTAACGACTGAGCCACCCAGGCACCCTCTTTTGACTATTTTCTAATTGATTTTTTTTTTCCTGCAAGGTTTGAATGTTCTTTATATATTCTAGATACAACAAGTCCTTTGTTGGATATGTGGTTTGTGAATATTTTCTCCCAAGTGTTAATTGCCTTTTCATCCTCTTCACATGGGCTTTCATAAATTGGTTTTTCATTTAATACAGCTAAACTTAACCAATTTTCTTCTTTATGGGTAGTTAGTTAGTACCAAGCCTGAGAACTTTTGCTTAGACCTGAATTGTGAATACTTCCTTTTATGGCATGTTTGTAAAATTGTTAATTTTATAGTTTCCACATAAATCAGTGATCCATTGTAAGTAAATTTTTGTGTAAAGAGTGAGTTTAGATTATGTTTTGCTTTTGTTGTTGTTGTTGTTGCCTATAGATGTCCATTAGCTCCAGCACCATTTGTTGAAAGGTGAAAACTAACTCCTTTGATTTGCTTTTGCATCTTAAATAAAACAGTTGGGCATACATGTGTGGGTTTTTTTCAGGGTTTTCTGTTCCGTTCCAATGATCTACTGCTTATTCCTCACAAATACCATAGTGTATTTATTGCTGTATCTATATAGTAGGCCTTAATATTGAGGAGAGTGATTCTTCAGAAATTCTTATTTTTCAAAATTGCTTTAGCTCTTCCATGGCTTAGCTATCCATATAAGTTTCAGAACAAGCTTGTCTATATTTACAAAAAGCCATGCTGGAATTTTGACAGAACATTTATTAAATCTATATATCAATTGTGAAAGAAGTGATCTTTAGGGAGATGTATGGAAGTTGGGTCTTCCTGTTTATGAGCATGGTATACCTCTGCCTTTATATAGTCTTTATTGGTTCAATTTGTCAACATTTTACAGTTTTTGGCATATAAAGCCATCATGTATTTTGATAAGGCTATACCTAATATTTCATTTTATTTGGAATTATTGTAAATTGTATCGTTATTAATTTGCTTTCCACTAGTACATTGTTAATATATAGAAATGTGATTGATTTTTGTGTTGATCATATATTCTGTGACCTCACTGAACTCACTTATCAGTTCTAGATGGGGTTGGTTTGTGTGTTTATTTATTTTATTTTATTGGTAGATTTCTTGGGGTTTTCTCCACAGACAATCACGTTATCTATAAATAGTTTTATTTATTCTTTTTAATCTGTATTGCTTTTATTTATTTTCTTTATTGCAATGGATAGAATTTCCAATGTTATGTTGAATAAAACTGGTGATAGTGGACATCTTGGCTTTGCTCCCAGTCTTGAGGGAAAGCACTTCACCTTTCAACATTAAATATAATGTTAGCTATAGGGTTTTAGTAGGTGCCCTTTATTAGGTTAACAAAGTTTCCTTCTACTCCAGTTTTCTAAGAGCTTATATAATGAATGGGTATTGGATTTTGCCAAATGCTTCTGCATCAACTGATATAATCATATAATTTTTCTGCATTGGCCTGTGGAAATGATGGATTACAGAGATTCATTTTCCAGTGTTGTAGCACCTTTACATATCTAGAATACATCTTTACATATCTAGAATACATCCTACTTAATAATGGTGTGTACAGTTTCTATACATGGATATTTAATTCCCTAATATTTTGTTAAGAATTTTTCTCTGTAAGTTTATGAGAACTATTGTTTTGTATCTCTCTCTCTCTCTCTCTTTTTTGTACAGCCTGTCTGTTTTATATGAGGGTAATACTAGCCACATAAAATTAGTCAGAAAGTATTCCTTTTCTATTTTCTGAAAAAGATTATTTAATAGTGGTGATCATTCTTTGGATGTTTGTTATATTTCTCCAATGAATCCATCTAGGCCTGAAAATGTGCGTTTTGGGAGTTTTAAAATCTCTATTTCAATTATATTTATGATAATAGGACAATTCAATTTGTCCCTAATATTGAGTGAGTTGTGGCAGTTTATAGTCTGCAAGCAATTGGTCCATTTCTTCCAAGCTGTTGAATTTAATTGTAAACTTGTTTATAGTATTCCCTTATTATTCTTTTAATAGCTGCAGGGTCTGTACTGATTTTTACTGCTTCATTCCTGATATTTGTGATTTGTGTTTTATCTTTTCTTTTTATCTTTGTCAGTCTTACTAAATGTTAACCAGTTTTACTGATTTTTCAAAAGATCAATTGTGGTTACTTTCTGGTTTCAGTTTTATTGATTTCTACTTTTATATCTATTATTTCCTTCCTTCTTGCTTTGGGTTTATTTTACTCATCTTTTTCTAGATTTTTAAAGAGTAAGCATGGGTTATTGATTTAAGCCATTTCTTTCTTAAAGTATACATGTATTGCCAGAAAAATTCTTCTAACAAAAATAAAACACAAATTTTGTTAATTATATTTTCAATTTCTTTAATTTCAATGTATTTTTTATCTCCTTTGAGACTTCTTTTTTGATCCAGAAGTTATTTATTACTGTGTTAAATTCCAAGCATTTGGAGATCTTTCTGTTATTGATTTCTAGTTTGACAGATTCCATTATGTTCAGGGAACATACTTTGTATAATTTTGATTCTTTTAAATCTGTTGAGGTTTGTTTTATGGCCCAGGATGTGTTCTATCTTAATGAAGTGCCATGAGCATTTAAAATAAATGTGCACTCTTCTTTTTTTAATGTTTTGTGTATGCAAATTAGATACTTTTTTTTTGGTGTTTAGTTCTTCAGTATCTTTACTGATTATCTTTCCAGTAGATATAGCAGTCTGAGAATAGGATATTGAAATTATAACCTTAATTTTGGGTTTGTCAATTTTTTTTTTTTTAAAAAGATTTTATTTATTTGTTTTACAGAGAGAGAGCACAAGCAGGGGAAGGAGAAGCAGACTCTCTCCTGAGCAGGGACCCCGATGTGGGGCTCGATCCCAGAACCCTGGGATCATGACCTGAGCCAAAGGCAGCTGCTTAACTGACTGAGCCACCCAGGCACCCCTGTCTATTTCTTATTTTTGACCTATCAGTTTTAAATGTATTATAGGGTCTATTGTTTGGTGCATATAGACATAATTGTTATGTCCTCCTGGTGGATTTGTCCTTTCATTATTATATATTATGTCCTTCTGTTCCTAGTAATTTTCTCTGCTTTGAGGTTTACATTGTCTAATAATCTAGCTACTTCTGCTCTTTAAAGAATAGATGCTTACATGGCATATCTTTTTTCCAAGTTTTTGTTTTTAACCTATCTATATCATTGTATTTGACGTCAGTTTTTTATAGACATCAGATGGTTGGGTTATGTTCTTTCTTATCCAACATGCAAATCTTCATCATATAATTGGTATATTTAGATGCTTTATATTTAAGATAATTGTTGATATATTAGGGCTTAAATTTGTGATCTTATTTTTGTTTTCTATTTGCTTCTTCTCGTTCCTCCGTTTATCTCTTCTTAACTTCCTATGGATTTTGAAAATTTTTTAAGATTTCATCTTTATTTTTATAATGTCTTAAATAAATAATTTTGTATGGTTTCTCTTAGTAGCTGCGGTAAATATTACGATATACAAATGTAACATAACAACCTACTGGTATTGATCTGTTATCACTGGTGAAAGAAGTATAGAAACTTAACTTCCACCTAGATTCCTTTACATTCCAACTTTTAAAATACAATAGACTCTTAACTATAGAGAACAAACTGAGGGTGGTTTGAGGAGAGGTGGGCAAGGGATGGGGTAAATGGGTGATGGGGATTAAGAAGGGCATTTGTTGTGATGAGCACTGGGTATTATATGTAAGTGATGAATCACTAAATTCTACTCTTGAATCTAATATTACACTGTATGTTAACTAACTAGAATTGAAATAAAAACCTGAAACAAAATAAATAAATAAATAAAATACAATTCCCTAAAGTATTCTCTTTATGTATGTCAAGCATCGCACCTGGTGGTGGTATAATTTTTGCTTCAAACTTCAACTCTTTTAATAAAACTAACAAGAGGGGCTCCTTGGTGGCTCAGTCAGTTAAGCATCTGCCTTCAGCTCAGGTCATGATCCCAGAGTCCTGGGATTGAGCTCTGCATCAGGCTTCCTGCTCAGCTGGGAGCCTGCTTCTCCCTCTCCTGCTCCCCCTGCTTGTACACTCATTCATTCTCTCTCAAATAAATAAAATCTTTAAAAAAATAAAACAATAATTAGAATATTGTATTTTATTTACCATTCTAATTATCTTCTCTTTTGAATTTCTAAAATTTCTTCTTTTATTTTTTGTCTGGAGAATTTTTTAGCCACTTATGAACAGACTTACCAGATATTGAAGAAGACACACACAAAAAAATGGAAATATATTCCATGCTCATGGATTGGAAGAATTAATATTATTAAAATTTCCATACTATCCAAAGCAATCTACATATTTAATGTACTCCCTATCAAAATTCCAGTATCACTTTTCACAGAAATAAAATAAACTGTCCTAAAATTTGTATGAATCCACAAAAGACTCTGAATAGCCAAAGCAATCTTGAGAAGGTTGGAGGCATTATACTCCCTGATTTCAAACTGTATTACAAAGATATAGTAATCAAAATAGTATGGTATTGGCATTAAAACAGACAAATAGATCAGAGTAGAGAGTCTAGAAATAAGCCTATATGGTCAATTGATTTATGTCAAAGATATCCAGAATATACACTGAGAAAACGTCTCTTCAATAAATGGTGCTGGGAAAACTAGATAGCCACATGCCAAAGAATGAAACTGAACACTATCTTACACCACAT
Organism: Zalophus californianus; assembly: GCF_009762305.2. Taxonomy (NCBI): domain Eukaryota; kingdom Metazoa; phylum Chordata; class Mammalia; order Carnivora; family Otariidae; genus Zalophus; species Zalophus californianus. The sequence continues at coordinate 10,274,214 of NC_045609.1, read as the reverse complement.
AAAAAAATTAACTCAAAATGTATCAAGACTTGAATGTAAGACCTGAAACCATAGAATTTCTAGAAGAAATATAGGAGGTAAGCTCCTTGACATTGGCTTTGGCAATGATTTTTTTTAATTTGAGACCAAAAACAAAGGCAATAGAAGCAAAAACTAGAAAGTGACACTATATTAAATTAATAAGCTTTTTCACAGAAAAGGAAACCATCAACAAAACAAAAGGCAACATACAAAATGGAAGAAATTTGCAAATTGTATATACGATAAGAAGTTAATATCTGAAATACATAAAGAACTTATACAACTCAATTGCAAAAAACCAAACAGTTTAATTAAAAAAATGGGCAGTGTATCCAAATAGACATTTTCCGAAAAAAGACATACAGATGGTCAACAGGTACATGAAATGGTGCTCAACATCACTAATAATCGAGGAAATGTAAATCAAAACCATAATGAGCTATCACCTCACATCTATGAGAATGTCTGTTATAAATAAAAGACAAGAAATAATAAGTGTTGTCAAGGATGTAGAAAAAAGGGAACACTTGGGCACTGTTGGTGGGAATGTAAATTGGTGCAGCCACAAAAGAAAACTTTATGGAGTCCTCAAAAAAAAAAAAAAACAGAACTACCATATGATCATACAAATTCCACTTCTGGGTATTTATGTGAAGAAAATGAAAACATTAATTCAAAAAGATATATGCATTCTTATGTTCATTGTGGCATTATTTTCAATAGACAAGATATAGAAGCAACTTAAGTGTCCATCAATAGATGAATGAATAAAGAAGATGGGGCATATATAGATGATGAAATATTATTCACCCATAAAAAAGAATGAAATCTTGCCATTTGAGGGAACATGGATGCACCTAGAGGGCATTATGCTAAGTGAAACATGAAATAAGTTAACATGAAATAAGTTAGATAGAGAAAGACAAATACCATATAACCTTACTTTTATATATAATTTAAAAACAAACAAACAAAACCAAACTCATGGATAGGAACAAATTGGTGATTGCTGAAGACAGGGCAGGGAGATGTGGGTGAAGTGGGTAAAGAGGGTTAAAATGTACAAATTTCCAACTTATAGAAAAAAATAAGTCATGGGGTTGTAATGTACAATATGGTGAATATAGTTAATAATACTGTATTATATATTTGAAAGTTGCTAAGAGAGTTGATCTTAAAAGTTCTCATCACTAGAAAAAAATTTATAGCAATGTATGGTGATGATGTTAACTAGACTTACTATGATCATTTTGCAATATATACAAATATTGAATCATTAAGTTATACACCTGAAACCAATATAATGTTATATGTCAATTATATCTTTAAAAAAGGGGCAGACTTGCTAACAACAATTTATTCTTATTTTATTTATTAATCATTCCTGAAGTATATTTTACCATGTATGATGGACAGTTCTTTTCTTTCAGTACCTGAAAAAATGTTATGTGACCTTTTGTCCTCCAGGTTTTAAATGAGAAATTCATGATTCATTGTTTGCATATAACATCAAAAACTAATGATGTAATGTATGGTGATTAACATAACATAATAAAATAAAAACAAAAATGAGAAATTCATCCTCATTCAAAATAACTTGTCATTCAAACAGTGAACTTCCCAAATAAATAATGTGCCATTTCTCTCTATCTGTTGCCCCTCACCCCCTACCCTGCTGACACCAGGAAAAGGGAGGAGGGAAATGGAATGCCAACTAGCTCTGCCTCTCAGCACCTCATTCTGCCTCACTGATGCCAGGTGTGAGGGGAGGCTCATTAAATCACTTGATCTCATTGATACAGAAGAGGGTAGAACCCTACTTCGCACTACTTTGTTCAGTCTCTCTTTTGCCATGTTGGTGTGGAGGTTCAGACTCTTAATGGGCCTTGACACCAGAGGTAGGAGGAAGTGATGTGCTTATTACCTCTGATGCACAGCATCTTGTCTAGTCTCTTTGATGTTAAGTTGGTGTAAAGGCTGAGTTCCCCACAAGCTCCACTGATTCCATATGTATGTATGTACAGGGGGCAGAGGTGAAAATTTCTGGAGACTGCATCATTAAGTCTCACCATTTCTAGGTAAATGTGAAGGATCAGAGCACCACCTAGTTCTGACAGCTAGGGGATGGAAGATCAATTGCCCACTAGGTCCCATAAAAATCATCTGGCTGGGAAATTGGAGCATCCCTCCTTCTGTGAGGAAGAGGGATTGACTGAAAGATCAACTCCCCATTTGGCTCCCTGAACTCTTAGGGGAGGCGATGCAGGTTTTCTGTTGGTGTTGGCTGGAATAAAGCAGGTACAGAAAGATTTTCTGTTGTTAGGGTCTGGGGAGGAGACTTTTCTTGGAGTTCTTTCGTCTATGCCTCTTGGTTCTTTTATGTTGGAGACTATTCCAACACTCTGTCTTGGGATACATGGGAGTCATTAACAAAATCCAGTAAAATCCAATAAAAAAATCCAACAAGCAAAGTCCCAAGATCCCCTCCATGGTCCAATTTCTTCTTTCCACCTTTCAGAGTCTCCCTATGCTTGTTGGTGTGCTGTTTTAATTGTAAAAGCTAAAGATTTTTTTAACTGTAAAAGGTAGAACATGGGAGGAATCAGACTCCTCCATCTTGATGGACTGGAAGTCTCCAACACCATCATTTTATTGTTAATTCTACATTGTTTTAAGTCCCCCCACTTCTGATATCCTCAGTCCTATTTTTTAGCCTCCCATTGACATGCACATGAATCAACAAACAGTTTTACATACCCCAAATATATTTTCATATTGATAGATATCTATTAAAATATATACTTGCATTCTGTGTGTTTTTTGTGTGTGTTTAGTACATTTGCATTAACGATAATGTGTTATGTATATCATTGGGTTTTTTTCACAATTAATTTTGAAAATATATCCCAAATTGTATGAATGGGTATACTAAAATGTTTTTATCGCTGTATAACATAGCACAAGAGGAAAAATGTGCTTTATTTATACATTTAAAAATTGATATTTAATATGTCTTTGATTTTTTCTGATTTGAATAATGTCACAACAGATATCCTTATAAATATTTCCTTCAGTATTATTCTGAGTATGTTTCTGGATATAGAAGTGAAATTGCTGGGCTGTGGGATATGTATATATGCAATTTTATAGGATACTGCTACATTTTTCTTCAAAGGAATGCCTTGTTACACTCTGGTCGTGTGCTATTGCCAGACTTATTGGTTCATGCTTAATTTTAATAATCTAATGGCTGTGTCCTTTTTTAAATTTGCATTTTTCTGATTTCTAGTGGATGGAGCAACTTTTTATCCACAAATCATTAAGTTTTGTTGGTCTATGCAACCCCTTTATATATAACTTTCCCATTTCCACTTGATGTGAGAGGCGTTTTTGTTTGTTTAGTTAATGGTTTGCTGGAGTTTTTTTGTGTGTGTTTAAATATAATCTGGGTACATGAATATAGTACATTTCCCCCGGTCTACCATCTGCTTTATAAACTTGCTTATAATATCTCCTTCTTTAAATATCTTTGCCTTTTCTTTATATTTTGTATAGGTTTTTATTGTAAAGTGTGCACATATTCAGTGTATTTCTCTGTAACTTTGCCCATCTGTGTAACCAACACACAGATCAAGATGTACAAACATGGGCAGGCTTGAGACGCTTGAGTGTCCCATCCCACAGGGTAACACTTACACTTTTGGAAACATAGTTTTGTTTATTTGTTTCAAGTTTTTATTTAAATTCTAGTTAGTTAACATATAGTGTAATATCGGTTTCAGGAGTGGAATTCAGTGATTCATCACTTCCATACAACACCCAGTGCTCATCCCAACAAGTGCCCTCTTTAATGCCCATCACCCATCTGGGTCATCCCCTGCCTAACCTCCCTCCATCAACCCTCAGTTTGTTCTCTATAGAGGGTACTATGCTGAGCAAAGTAAGTCACTCAAAGACAAATACCATATGATTTCACTCATATGTGGAATTTAAGAAACAAAAGAGATGAATATAGGGGAAAGAAAAAGAAAAAGAGAGAGGCAAACCATGAAACATAGTTTAGTTTTACCTGTGTTTGAACATTTCACAAAGTGACTTATGCAGCATGCACTCTTTCTGTCTCTGCTTTCATTCTTTGGCTTTGAGATTCGTGCCTGTTTTCTTATATAGATTCAGGTCATTATTTTTCCATTGTCATATAGTTTTTATTGTATAAATACAGTACAACTACTATTCATATTACTATTAATATTTTTTGAAAGTTTTCTTAATTTTTAATATTGTTTCTACAAACTTTCTTGGACATACATTTCGAAAGTGATTTTATTGCACACTCCACTATCAGTGTATCAGAGTCTGTGTGTGTGTGTGTGTGTGTGTGTAAATATTCCAAGTGTTCGAAGGTTCTCACTATTATATCTTGAAAAAAATCCTACTTTGTTAAAGCTTTTGTTTTTTCTATAACTTTGTTATATTTGGTTTAGCAAGATTTTTGTTTAGGATATCTGCATCTACATTCAGGAGGGAATATATTAAATATATATATTATACATATAAATATTAAATATAGTGCCTAGTACATTTCTTTCTTGATTTTGATGTCAAGTTAATAACTTCACAAAATATTTTATTGATCTTCATTTTTCTATTCTATTTCTAGCCCTTGAATGTTGGGCAGAATTAACATAAAATATTTTGGGACAAGTGTATATTATGAGTTATTTTAGTGAGGAATTTTAACTATTAATTCTCTTTACTTAATGAATAAGAAATATCAAATTTATCTTTCCCCATCTTTTTTCTAGAAAATTGTCCATTTTATCAGAATTTTTAAAATTTAAGGTATGAATCTCTTAGGGAAAAAAATCTTAAATGGAGATATGATAGAGCCCTTAAATAAATGGATGTTCTAGAAAGAAGAACATTTGTTTGCATAGAGTGGAAATGTGATTTAGCTTTATTCATAGACTAATACTGGAGTTTATTAATGGAGATTTGAATTTGTAATTGTCATTTACCAATACCATTTCTAAAACACAGGGCAGGCTAGCACTCTTGTGATTTATAGATTTGAATGTTTTGTTTCTGCAAGCTAAATATAAGTTGATATTTGATCAAAGTGTGTCTGGGGTTGCAATTAGATCTGTGTGGAAAATGGGAGAATTATGCAGATATAAATAAGAGCATTTCAATCTGAATAAAATTATAAAGGCAGGTTTGCTTTGATAAATCATAATCATTTCCAGCATTTGACATGCCAGAGTCATCTCTTACTGGGCCGCTATCCCAAATAGGCATTCTTAGGAAAAGTAAGGAATGGTTATTTCCTGAACACACACACAGAGGGGGAAAAAAGGCAGAAGGAAAAGTCAGTTATCTAAGACATTATTTAAGAAAAACTACATTAGATTGTTGTGAAAGTTAAAATTCTGCCTATGAAAAAATACTAAGTAAAGAAATACTGAAAATGAGAAAGGTCTTCCTCAGTGAGAGGAAGAAAAACCCAGGCTATCTGTAACCTTTGAGTCTTTTTTTCTCATTTGAAAAATAATGATTTATCTAAAAGATGCTTATTATTTTAAATTTTGAAATTCTGGGACTATAAAATTATATTGAATCTAAAATATTTAAGATCAAAATATGTTGGGACTTTGTAGAAGATTTTGCATTTGTGGAAGAAAGAAATGAGTTTTAATACATAGAATTCCATGAAATAGGAGCTAGGGACACTGGTTGATAAAACATAGAATACTATAAAATTTCTGGGCTGTGGCGCAGCTGGGTGGCTCAGTCCGTTAAGCGTCTGACTTGGGCTCAGGTCATGATCTCAGGGTCCTGGGATAGAGTACCATGTTAGGCTCCATGTTCAGTAGGGAGTCTGCTTCTCCCTCTCCCTCGCCCCCCCCCCCCCCCCGCTTGTGCTCTCTCTTGCTCTCAGATAAATAAAAAACAACTTCTGGGTTGCAATATGTGAACTACTACCATATATCAAATTCAAATTAACCTATCTGCCACTCATTGGTTCCCTGGTTATATTAAAAATGTTTTAATTTTTAGCCTGGAAGCAATACCAGTTAGAAAACAATCCAGAGCATAGCTTAAAATTGTATAACCTCACTGTTTCCTATGTGCTCCAAATGTCTTTCATTCTTCCTTTCCTGACATTCTTTCTTAATGAATTGCTGAATGCTCTGTCTTACAGTGTTGCACACCATGTAAGCTGTGAATCCAGCTATGGCCACACACAAAAATGAGCAAAGCCCCACCTCTGTCATCCCTGCATTATTAGCAAATTGCTGTGATGTTCAAGTCAGTCCTATTTCATTTCCTAGTTTATCTCATCCCAATTTGTAGTCTCTGAGTTTGTTTGAGCTTTTAAGACACCTCTTTTAATTACTGAAACAACGAGACCAACAAGAATCAGTGAGAATATGGGAGATTTGCAAATAACTTTAAATGACGTGACATAACGGACATTTTTAGAACACACATCAAATACTGCTTAATGCATATTCCTTTCAAATACATGTGGAACATTCATAAAAATAGACCACATTTTGGGCTATAAACATAAACAATTAGAAAATACTGAAATCATTCAAATACTCCTCTAATATTATAGAAATTAAAGTAGGGAATCAATAATGAAAAGTTAATGAGAAAATGCCCAAATATGTGGAAACCAAGCAACAAACATAAGATAATCTGAGCCTAAGAAGTAGAAGAGAAATCAGATAATATTTTGAGTTTATATAACAATGGAAATATGACATAATGGAATTTTGAAGTGAAGCCAAAAGAGTTGGTGAAAAAGAAACTTAAACCTACAAAACACATATTAGAAAAATAGAAAGCTTAAAATCAACCCAGTTTTAACTAAGAAGTTAGAAAAATAATAGCAAAATTATTTTAAAAGTCTGGAAAGAAGAAAATAATAAAGACATAAATTAGAAATCAATGAAGTCTGATTTCTACTGCTGGCCATGTTACTGACTTTTTTTTTTTTAATTTATTTCTTTGACAGAGAGAGGGTGAGAGAGCACAAGCAGGGAGACCAGCAGAGGGAGAGGGAGAAGCAGGCTCCCCACTGAGCAGGGAGCCCAATGCAGGACTCGATCCCAGGAACCTGAGATCATGACCTGAGCCAAAGGCAGTTGCTTAGCCGACTGAGCCACACAGACACCCCAGTTACTGACCTTTCATCAAAAAGAAATAGAGAAAAGTTGAAAATAGAGCTGCCATACGATCCAGCAATTGCACTACTGGGTATTTACCCCAAAGATAAAAATGTAGGGATCTGAAGGGGTACGTGCACCCCGATGTTTATAGCAGCAATGTCCACAATAGCCAAACTGTGGAAAGAGTCAAGATGTCCATCGACAGATGAATGGATAAAGAAGATGTGGTATATATACACAATGGAATATTATGCATCCATCAAAAGGAATGAGATCTTGCCATTTGCAATGACGCGGATGGAACTGGAGGGTATTATGTTGAGTGAAATAAGTCAATCAGAGAAAGACATGCATCATATGACCTCACTGATATGAGGAATTCTTAATCTCAGGAAACAAACTGAGGGTTGCTGGAGTGGTGGGGGGTGGGAGGGTTGGGGTGGCTGGGTGATAGACATTGGGGACGGTATGTGCTATGGTGAGTGCTGTGAATTTTGTGAGACTGTTGAATCACAGACCTGTACTTCTGAAACAAATAATACATTGTATGTTTAAAAAAAAAGAAGAAGAAGAAGAAGATAGCAGGAGGGGAAGAATGAAGGAGGGGAAATCGGAGGGGGAGAGGAACCATGAGAGACCATGGACTCTGAAAAACAAACTGAGGGTTCTAGAGGGGAGAGGGTGGGGGGATGGGTTAGCCTGGTGATGGGTATTAAAGAGGGCATGTTCTGCATGGTGTTATGCGCAAACAATGAATCATGGAACTCTACATCAAAAACTAATGATGTAATGTATGATGATTAACATAAAATAATAAAAAAAAGAAATAGAAAACTGGATGCTACATATGAAACAGCAATTTTCAGGTATTAGGATACATGCAGCATAGGACTATGATTACAAAATAAAATGCAATCAAGTGAGGTCATATTTATGATACACTTGGCTGTTCTGTAAGTACATTCTGGACAGTAGAGGGGGAAGACAGAACCAAAGAGAGCACTTTACTATTGCACAATTGAGTAAAACAGATTGGAGTTTAGGGATGATGAGTCAGCTGGAATTTATAGGGAATAATATGGGAGAGGAGAGAGCTATACTGAGAAACTTCTCCAGAAGTCTGCATGAAAGCCCCCTTGAATCTGTTACTGAAGAATCATCTGCAGATATGTTGTGTGAAATCCAGTGAGAGAGGCAAAGTACCTCTGAGAAACTGGAGGCTAAAGAATTCCAAGAGTTTTCCAGGCCTGAGAGAGTAGTGATTCCAATTAACCAGAAAGGAGAGACCTAATTAAATGCCCAGGCCATTCATTAGAGGCTCCAGATAGCTGATTCCTTAGTAGGAGGGCTAGACTACCCTAGAGTAAAAACTACTTTATACCTGCCCTAATAGAGCTTAAAAACAAAGCTTACAATCATTGTTGATTTATAAGGTAATTTCCTGCCAAAAAAACTCAATACATAAAAGCACTCAACAAAGTTATAGTTATAATCTTCAGCATCTAATACAAATTGCTAAGCATGAAAGGAAGCAGGAACACATGACCCATAACCAAGAGAAAAATCAGCCAATACAAACAGATGCAGAGAGGATAACATTGATGGATTGGCAAACAACAATTTCAAAAGAACTAGTATAAACATACATAAGAGTCTAGAGAAAGAAACAATATATTGAAAAGGCAAGTAGAACATTTGAAAACATCCATCACAAATGAAAAATGCAATCTCTTAAATGAAAAAATGTACTTGATAAAATTAATAGCAAATTAGACATTGCATAAGGAAAAAAAGATACTTGAGTTTGAAGATGTACAAATGGGAAATATCCAAATTGAATCGTGAAGAGTAAAAAGACTAAAAAATTTAACATTTACCATGATCCCACTTTCAGGCAATTAAATGCATATAAGATTTGAGTCACAGTGGGAGTGTTAGAAAAAAAAACACTCGAAATATTAACAATTTTTACCAAATTTGATGAAAACTAGAAATCCACAATTCAATGATCACCAAATGGATTAAATACAAAGATAAACAGATCAAAGTATACCATAATCAAATTGTGTAAAAACAACTGAAGCCAAAAGAAAAAGAAACATAATACAAACAGAAAAAAATAAGAATAAACATTATTCTTATAAGAAGCAAAGCAATCCAGAATATTATGGAACCATATATATAAAGTGCTGACAAAAAAGGCTTGTTACCTCAAAATTCAATATGACAGGACATATCCTTCAAAAATAAAAGTGAAATAAGGACATTTTTATTCAAACAAAAGTTTAGAGGAATCAGTAGTAGATCTGAACTACAAGAAATGAAACAAGAATTTCTTTAGGGGTGGAGCACCTGGGTGGCTCAGTCGTTTAAGCAGTCAACTCGATTTGGCTCAGGTCATGATCTCAGGGTCCTGGGATTGAGTCCTGCATCAGGCTCCCTGCTCAATGGGGAGTCTGTTTCTCCCTCCCACTCTCCCTCTGTCCCTCCCACCCACTCATGCTCTCTCTCTCCTTTCTCTCAAATAAATAAATAAAAATCTTAAAAAAGTAACCAAGTGCCATTTCTTTTAATAAACAAACATGACAAAAGCCAACAAAACAGTATTGTATATCTTCAAACTTATATGTATAGTGGTCTCCCCTTATCCATGGGGTATATTCCAGGGCCCCCAGTGGATGCCTGAAACTGCAGATAGTACCAAATCCTACATATACTATGTTTTTTCTACCCATACATACCTATGAAAAAGTTTAATTTATAAATTAGTGACAGTAAGGGATTAACAATAACTAATAATAAAATAGGACAAGTATAACAATCTACTGTAAGAAAAGATATGTAATTCTTACTCTCTCGAAGTGTTTTATTGTACTGTATTCACCTTTACCCTTCTGGTGATGATGTGAAATGACAAAATAACTGCCTACACAGTGAGATGAAATGAGGTGAATAACATAGGCATTGTGACATAGCATTAGGCTACAATTGACTTTTGACCATATGTGAGAAGGAGGATCACCTGCTTCTAGACTACAGTTGACTGCGGGTAACTGAAACCACAGAAAGCAATGCTGCAGATAAGGGGGGACTATATATATATATAAATATATATATGTAAATATATATATAAATATATATGTAAACATATGTAAACATATATTTGTATAAATATATACAGAAACATATACAGATAAATATGTATAATATATTTATATAAAATATATACATATATCAAAATATATAATACATATAAATATATAATATATTTTGTAAATATAAACATATATATATATATATACACACTTTGGGATATTTGTGTTTCCATAAACACTGCAGATGTGAATTTCTGAACATTAATAAAGAAGCAGCAGCAGTTGGATAATAATGTTCCCCAAATGTGTTGCATATTAAAACATTTTCTCTAATTTTTTTTAAGGATTTTATTTATTTAATTGACAGAGAGAGAGAGAGAGACAGCGAGAGAGGGAACACAAGCAGGGGGAGTGGGAGAGGGCTGAGCAAGGAGCCCGATGTGGGACTCGATCCGAGGACCCTGGGATCATGACCTGAGCCGAAGGCAGTCGCTTAACCAACTGAGCCACCCAGGCACCCCACATTTTCTCTAATTTTGAACTGTATCTGTCATGCAAAACCACTGGCTCTGCCACGGTAAGAGAAATTAAGAGCCAGAGCATATTTGACTGGTTTTTAAAGACTATGACCTCCATAAATAAAAGCTCCCGCCTAGGGAGGAGAAGCAAAGTATTCAAGTATGATTATTCTGGACAAAAGAGGGTAAAACAGGAATTCAATACACTGGCTCAATTACCAACATCTACATTGATGATTCCACTCTCAGCCAACTCTGCCTCATTTCCTCCTGTCTGCTGTGATTTTCAGGGACATTACCTTGGGAGTACATGAAGCAAAGGAGGTGCTGTAGATGGGGCTGGAGATTATGGAAAAGAGTGAGCTGGACAGTGGATCTAGGACATACAGTTTGCTGCACTGTTGAGAGCTTTTATTTGTAGAAAGGGAATTCATTCTACTGAGCAGAAAGAGATTAATTAGGACGCAAAGAGAGAGAGGGCTGAAAAACAGATTCTAACCTCAGAGAATGACTGTTAAAATCCACCACCCAACAGATTCCAAAGAAGCTGTTTTTTCTAGCACCTGAGGAGACTGTCGATCAGGAAGGCACTGACTTTGGAAGCCACGTGCCAAACCTAAAAAAAAATGCTGCCTTCAATGGCCATGATCCACGCCAAAAAAATAAATAAATAAATAATAATAATAAAAATGGAAGCCACATGCTGTGATCTCCTTCTAGTAGCTCAATTTCAAATTATAGACTTGGACTTATGCATCCCAAAACAAATCTGGGCCCCCGGCCACAAGAGAATCGTTAGAAATCTTAATTGCAGTTTTGAGCTTTAAAATTTGTCTTGAAAAGAAATCCTAGAAAGCACTTGAACTCAATGTTTAATGAAGCAATCTAAAGACCCGGGAAGCATCACCAAGGAATTCAATAATAAAAGTTAAGTTTACGACAATTTTAGGGTCCGTTTATATATTTGTTGGGGTGACTGTAGTAGCACCTAAAGGAAGTTGTTCCACACAATGGAAGTTATTTTTAGATTATGTAATAGACATAGGAAGCTAAGTTTGCAACAGATACTAAGGACTATGTGTACATTAGTTCTGATAGAGACCTAAACATGTTGGTCTATAAACAATAGCTCAATATAATAGTAGATGATTTAGTTATTTTAACAGACCAGGATAGTTCCAGATTTATAGGAACTCTGCAGTTTCCCATATGTGTGTCCTCTGGTCCCTCATGTGTTATTTCCATCTCAGCTCAACTGAAGAGAGAAAGAGATGGAGAAGCACATGTTGGAAAGATTTATGGGCTGGAAAGACTTGGGAGGGGCAGAGAAGTTTTGCTCATAAAGTATTGCTTAGAAATCACTGATTTGGCCACACTAACTGCAAGGGAGATTGGCACATTTGGTTTAGCAATGTGTGTGGAAAAAAAATGGAAATGGATTTCGATAAATTTAGTAATCTCTGCCAAAATATAAAGAAGGATTTGTGCAGTTGGCCATTTCAAGCACGGTTTAGTGGACAACATGAAGGCTGCAGTGAAGAGCTTAGGAAAGGCTGGAAATGCATAATTAGTAGTAAATATATGACTATAAATAAATTTACAGATGAACCCAACAAGAATAGGGCTTACGATGGGCACTATCATCAGCTAGAATTATAAAGCATTTAAAACTTATGTAAACTATTAAAGAATCACAACTCGTACAATTAAAAATCCATGATTACTAATGGTACAATGAAATTTATAAAACACTACACAGTGTTTTGTTTGAGCCTAAAGACAGTTTTCAGATGACTCTGGCTGGGTTGACTTTTGTTGGGTGAAGAGCCTAAGAAGAGAAATGGTAGGCAGGACCCTGAGATCATGACCTGAGCTAAAACCAAGAGTTGTGCCCTCAGGAACATAGGGAGTCTAAACAGGCCAATATCCATTGAGAAAAGGAAGACATTTATAAGGAGTCCATCACAAATAAAAGTACCAGAATCAGATTAGCAAGCAGATTCTTCCAGGGTTTTTTTTTTTTTTTTTTTAAGTAGGCTCCATGCCCATTGTGGTGCCCAGTGTGGGGCTTGAACTCACGACCCTAAGGTCAAGACCTGAGCTGAGATCAAGATTCAAATGCTTAACTGACTGAACCACCCAGGTGTCCCCAGATTCGTCCATTCTTTTATTTATTTATTTTTTTCTGCTTTCTTTTTAAAAAATTTTTTTATTAACATGTAATGTATTATTTGTTGCAGGGGTACAGGTCTGTGATTCATCAGTCTTTGTTTACTTCTATAACAAAATTTCTTACTGCATATTTTCAAGTACTTAATTTGTCATTTTGCTTGTGATTTTTTACTTTTACCAGTTTTTTTTTAAGAACCAAAGCATTTATTTATTCTATTATACAGTTATTCTGTGTTTAAATTTACTACATTTTGCTTTAATTTGTATTAATTTCCTTTTGGTATCATTAGTTTTAGTTTTATATTTTCCTTCACATTTTTAGTTCAATTCTTAATTTGCTAATTTTCATGTTCTTATTAATGACTATTTCATGCTACAACTTTTCTTCAGGTACTGTAGTAGTTGTGCTCCATAGGTTTTTCTATGTAGTATTTTCATTATCATCATTTCCTTAGAATTCCTTTTTGATTTAAAACATTATTTAAGAGGGAAATACAGCTCTTTATTTTAATCGTCCAAGTTGAAGAAACTTTTTTGTTTTCTATTATTTTATTTCCATTGTGGTCAGAGAATATTGTTACGTTATTTATACTATAGGGATTTATTAAGGTTTCTTTTTTACTTGATATATTATTAGTTTATATAAATATTCCTTGGAATCTTGAAGCAAAGTCTTGTTTTCTCTTATCATAATAAGATTTTCTAGATAAACCCATTACACTGCATACTTTTTTGCTTTGGATCATCCATAGTCTTTTTTATTTCCTCTGCTTGATTTAACTTGACCCCAGAGGGGTTAAGAAAATTTAAAATTTGTGTTATTACTATCAGTTTCTTCTTGAATCTCCTATAATGTGTTTCCTAATACTGCTGCTCATTTGTTGCATAGATATTTCTAATAGTCATATCATTTTCTTGAATCAAGTCTTTTGGTGCTAGAAAATATCCATTTTTAGATACTTCAGTGTGAGTATGCTAGTAACTCATTATTTATGTTTCATTTAAATACCGCCATTATATATTTTCTTATTCACCATTGCTCAACTTATAATTTTTGCTTTTTTCATTATTTTGTTTTAGTGTGTCTACCAAAGAATTGGGTTTTGTTCTTGGATCTAACCTGAGACTCTTCATATTTTAATTGGTAAATGTTATGGACTGAATGATGTGTGCCTCCCCCCCTCCCCATTCATATGTTGAAGCCTTAACCCCCAACATGATGGTATTAGCAGGTAGAGGCTTTGGAAGGTAACTAGGTTTAGATGAAGTCATGAGGGTGGAATCTCCATGATGGAATTAGTGCTTTTTGGACAAAAATACAAGCAGAAAGAAGACAGTCCTCTGCAAGCCAGGAAGAGAGCCCTCACTAAGAACCCAATCAGCCAACATCTTGATCTTGGACTTCCCAGCCACCAGACTGTGAGAAATAAATAACTATTTATTTATATATTTACTACTCAGTCTATAGTATTTTGTTATAGCAGTTTGAGCAGACTAAGACATTTTTTATTATGTTTACTTTTATTATATTTACTGATATGACAAATATGTTTGCTGTTAGTTCTGTCATACTCCTTTATATTATATTTTCAATTTATATGTATATATATGTGTGTGTACATGCATGTATGAGTAATGCATCAAAATATAAAATATTTTCCATTTAGTCTCTCTTGTAAAATTTGTAATCTGTTCTAGTGATAATTTCTATGCATATTTTTTACATTTATTTCATTTTTCTCTGTTTGGCTTATATCTTACATCATTAGCTTTCCCCTTTTTGATCCTTTTATTTCACTACCTGATTTAGGAAGACAGAATCTTCTCTTCAAGGTTTAGCTTTTTATTCTAAATTATGCTTACTACTTGATTTGTCAGTTTTAAATATCACTGAACATTTACCCTTGCACCGATGAATAAGCTTCTTCTGCTATCCATTGATTCTGTCATTGTTGGGCTGTATAACATTTTTTCTTTAATTGTCAATTAAGTTCCTTTATGTTTCTTATACTTCTACAATTCAGTAGAATCAGTGTAAAGTAAATGAAAATAAAATCAGACATGCTGTGTGGCCACTTAATCCCTCTGAGCCTCAGTTTCCTCAGTAGTCAGATGGAGCACTCAGCTCCTTTAATGTGTTGACATGAGGATTAAGTGAGGCTTCTGGAGAAGAAAATGGTTCAATATTTAGCAGGCCAAACAAATCTTAGTTCCTCATTCATTCTAAATTACTGACTATAAGCCCTAGTAGATTCACTTTACAAGGATTTATTCCTTAATAGCATGAATTTCAGCATATAAACAAAAGCGATTGAATATATATTTATTCAAATTTGTGATGTAGTATATCACAGCCAAATATTTTCTTGTCACTAATATTCTTGCTTCTCAGAACACAGCATATATGTTGGCACATTTTAGTTATACCTAAAATTTTTTAAAAACCCAGTTACATAAGAAAATACTGGAAGGACATTTCAGAGTTATATGTACCAAGGTAATCATTAAGTTCACAAAGACGCTATCACACTGTTTCCCCTATATTATTTGTTACTCTGTTCTGCAATATATCTTTTATTAAATTCAATAAATTCTGATTTGTTGGAGTCAAATATAGTTCTAATTTTTCCTGATCTATTTTGCTACTCCTGGCTTAGCTTTTATTCTAATTCAAATTCTTGTATCTCCTCAAAGTGAAGTGAGAGCCTTTTTCAATATCAAGTTAAAAGATCACTAAATGAAAAGTAACTCACAGAACAGTCTTATGGACCATAATAAAGTTTTCCTTTGTAAATCACATTAACATTGTCTTTCGATAAAAGGCTTATGCAGCACTGCCTGTTTCCATGCTGTCTGTGTCTCCTCTCAGTAGGAAGAGAGTATTTCTGCTCCATTGTCCTGTCATGTGACTTATTTGCATCTGTCACTTCCACTATGTTTGCTCTTTTCCCTCTACCATGACAAAAGCATGACCCAAATAGGGGCTCCTCCTACAGCTTGGGACCTGTACTGGTAGGATGTTGCCATGGTAGCTGAGGCACCATCACCTTTATATAATGTGAACAAGAAATAAACGTTTGTTGCAAATCACTGAGATGGATCAGAAAACCTGATACAGCTCCTATAAACATAGAGCATCAGCTGTCTATGCAGTGCTGAAATTCCTATCTAGTAACTGAGTGTTAGTTCTTGTAACAAGACCAAATTGGGGATTTGGTATCACTGTATGTGTTTCCCTCAAGTCACACATCGAGAAACTCCCGCATGTGGCCTATAATCACTCATAAAATGTATACTTTCCTTGTCTCAATATACTCTGAATCTGGAGATGACTCTAAATGCAACCACTTCTGACCTTCTACCATGTTCTATTTTAGCTCCACCATTTTAACTCCTTGTGTCTTTAGGGGTACACACATTTGAAGATCTTGGAGCCATGCTCTTGCTGGCATGAGGTGAAGGAGGTAATAATCCCATCATTCTTTCTTATGATCAGCCTTAGTCTGGCAGATACACTTTCAAAAAAATACCTCTTCAAAATATCCTTTATCTCTTTCCATTCTGACCTGTTTTTATATCCTTTATCATGTTGAAGAGTCCAAGGGTCACGGAACCAGTTCCTGAAATATTCCCTTGTAATTTCTGCATATAGCAAACTCTCTCAAACTCATTTTGGGAATGAACAACTATCATACTGGCACTTCAGCTGAAACCAGTGCAGGGACAGTCTTGCCTTAAAATCCATTTTATGTGAATAGAAAGTGATGATGCACTTCATTTCCAAACTGAGATATTGTCAGCATTTTTAGTTTGAATTTTGATCCACCAATTTTAGTTAGAAAATATCTACAAGCATCCAAATAAGAAAATCTTCCAGAATAATTTATCCAGGATGTATCACAGTAATTAAAAAAATATATTTGGAATATGAAGCAATTTATTTTTATTTAACCATATGCGGCTTAAAAGTTTACAAAAACTACCAAGCTATGGGTGAGCATAGTATATATACTGAAATATGCGTCTTGTGAGAGTCTTAGAGTACTTGGCCTCTCTCTTTCAATCTTCTCGCAAACCAAGGTGGCAAGAAAAAGCATAAGGAAACACAATTGTTACGCTTTAATCAAATGATTTCCAAATATCTTTTTTAATGAAAAGATCTGACTATTATCATTTAACTATAAAATAATAATCACTTAGGAGAAAGCTAGAGAAAACAGAAAAAGACACTGCCACTAATTTAGCTAATAATATGTTATTTTGGTATATTTATCTTCCATATCGTCTTAAGATATTTCAAAGAGTTAACACCATCCCATATATTTAAATATGTTTCATTTTATGTCCTCATTAAAAAAATTAAACATTTAACTACACGTCTTCTTTCACATCTTTGCAGCTTTGTAAGCGTCAGTTGGAAAAGTTGTGCACTAGCCATCCACTATCAGTGGCCTCTGTTTATTTAGCTGTTGCTTAATTTGATCACATTTCACCTTTAAAAAATCTTATTTACTATTTATGTCTACAATCCCCACCACAGATTTGTAAAAAACTGCAGAATATTATCTATATAAAATTACGAATCTTAAATCCGTCAGAAAAACATCAACTAGAAATGGAACCATAAACATCTGATTTTGAGAAATTCCCAGAAGTATTAAAAGAGTTCAATACAGAAGCAAAGGATAAGATCACTATAGAAGCAAAGATGCACAAAGGCCTGGGCGTAAATATATGCAAGAGAACACTGTACAAAGGTAGAAGATAGAGCAACCAAAGTCCAGAGGAGGTATGACCTATGGAAATCTCCAGCAGATATGTCCCAGGATAGGGAAGCTGTTCCGTTCCTTTTCTTTCTCTGCCCAAGGGCTATGGGTGTTGGAACCAGAGTCTGATCAGTTTCCCAAGGTAATCACACACTCCAGAAAGAGAGAGAAACTGTACGTCCAGAATATATATCATGCGCAGCAACATATCTAGCCCCTTTCCTCCAGTACCTTGAGCAGATGCTCAAGCAATGCATTTCATGTACAAAGATAATCAGACACATTTCTTCAAACAAAAATTAAAATCTGAGAAAGTAATATGGATAAAAGAAAACTTGAAATTAAGTACAATTTCATATGCTGAGAAGAATTTTATATAATTTTATACATAATAGACGTACATAAAAATAATTGTATGTTATGAAATAGGACCAATTAGGACTAAGAGGAGATCTTGGAAATTCAAAATCAATTTGTAATAAACTAAAACAAAGCAAACAAAACTTCGGTAAATAAAAAGGGAGATACATGTGAAAAGTGAATAAAACAAGGGATTAACACTAAAGAAATAGGATATAGAAAGCATGAGTCAAAAGTTAGGACACAGAAAATAGATCTAAAGGGTCCGTCCAATTTCGTCTACAAGAAGTGAGTTCTAGAGTGTGAGAAAAGAGAATGAATCGAACACAGGAAGAATGGAAAGCAGAAGGGAAGGGACGGAGGGAGGGAGAGAGGACGGAGAAAATAGAGCATTCTTGAGAGCAGAATTGAAGTCAATCGTCCGTCTGCTATAGGCTCACCAAGTGCCAAGAAGAATGAGTGAAAATAAAATAAATAACAACAACAAGAATATTAATAATAATTAATAATAGCT
Organism: Zalophus californianus; assembly: GCF_009762305.2. Classification (NCBI taxonomy): domain Eukaryota; kingdom Metazoa; phylum Chordata; class Mammalia; order Carnivora; family Otariidae; genus Zalophus; species Zalophus californianus. The sequence continues at coordinate 10,255,590 of NC_045609.1, read as the reverse complement.
AGCTACAACCTGAAGTAATTCTGAACTCCAAGTTAAATCCCAAACACTTTGGATCTGACCATACAAAAAAGATAATGAATTTTCATCATATTTCTCATTAGTAACCCACGGATCCAGAAGAAGAAAAATTAGCAATACTTTTAAGTTCTAAAGGAATATCCCGTGTTCTTTTAACCAATTGCTCAAGCACAGTGGGAAAAAAAGAAGTTGAAAAGGTAATGACTCTGTAAACAAACTTAAAACCTTTACATACTTTCTGATTTAAAAAAAAATACATGGGCCAGTAAAATAGTTTATCACCATACACCTACTATAACGGACAAAATGACAACACCAAATGCTGGCGAGGCTGTCGAGCAACAAGAACTCTCATTCACTGCTGGTGGGAATATAAAATTGTAGTCACTTTGGAACAGTTTGGTGGTTTCGCACCAACTAAACATACTTCTGCCAAATGATCTAGCAATCGCACTTCTTTGTATTTACCAAAAGTGGTTGAAAACTTATATCCTGAGGAAGTCCTCTGCTTTTGATGTCTCATGTGATTAGATTAGGCCCAGTTGGGTAATCCAGGATAATCTTATTTTAAGGTCCATTACCTTAATTACATTGGAAAATCCCTTTGTCCATGTAATTTAACACATTCACAGGTTCAGGAGATTAAGACCTGGGCATCTTTAGGGGGCTATTATTCTGCCGACCACAGTCTACCCTCAGGCCTATAGGTTCCACATCCAACCCACACACAGAGTACATTCACTCCACCTAAAAATTGCATTTAAGTATCATCAATTCAAATTACCCAAGTCTCAACATCTAAGCCACTGAAACCATGTGTGGATGAGTCATTGTTAGGAGGCCATTATTCCATCTACTACATTTCTTCACTCATGAATCTTACAATTCAGATGGGAAAACAGACACTGGACCAATAATTCTAAAAAACAAGTATGCTAACAGTTTATATGGAAGCATAAATTAGAAAGGTCTAATATAATATGGGGAGCCACAGAAAACAAGGTCAGTTTACCTCCAGTATCTGAGACCTAAAAGAACAGTAGATATAGCTAAGTGAAGTGGCCAGGTAAAATAGTAATGGGTTGGGGAAAAGATAGAGGTGCAGGGCATCCAATAAGAAGGCTGTTTTAGTAAACCAGGTAAGAGTGGGCATTAACTTGTGGTAGCATAAGTAGGAATACAGAACGGTAGATATTTAAGATTTGGAACTATATGTAGAAACTACATATAATTTATTGATTATAGGTTGGGGAGTGAGTCTAAGGACGAGTAAGAGTCAACATGACCTCCAAAATCTGACATAAGCAGCAGATGACAGAAGTACAAATTTCTGCACAAGGGTTCAAGAGATGATGAGATCCATTTGGGGAATTTTTGAGATTTGAGACCTCTGTAAGACATCCAAAGGAAGATATGAGATAGGCAGGTGGTTAGACAGGTCTGAGGCTTGCCTGCAAGAGGGGTCTTTGCTGGAGATTGGATTTGGGATCATACTAGAAGTGACAATTAAAAACACAAGAAGATGCATAAAATAAACACAAAATGAAACAGCAATGATTTCAATGACCCTGAAAGAGTCTTTAGAATAAAAAGAAAGGAAAGCAGAGGACAAGCATTCAAGGAACACCAATATATAAAGACACTAAACAATGGGCACCTGGGTGGCTCATGCAGTTGAGGGACTGACTCTTGGTTTCAGCTCAGGTCATGATCTTAGGGTCATGAACTCAGGTCGTCATGTAGGGCTCCATGCTCAGGACAGGATCTGCTTAAGACTCTCTCTCTCTCTCCCTCTGTCCCTCCCCCGCCCCCCCATCCCCAAGCTCACTCACTCTCTCTCAAATAATAAAAAATCTTTAAAGAATAAAAATACACTAAAGGAGGAGATAAGAAAATGTGGTAGGATGAAAACCAGCGCTTGAAATTGACACAGAATTTGAGTTGGCATAAACGAGAAAATACATGCTAAGTAAGGGGCCAACATGTGGAATTTGTTATTATTGAACTGACAGTGGACATGAGGGTGTGTTAGGAGTTGAAACAAGCATGAATATTAAATAAGGAATGGTTCCAAATTCCAGAGTTTGTTTTTGACTTGGTAAATAATTAGGCAAAAAGTATAGGATCCTCACATACAAAATACAGTGAAAATTAATGGTTACTATTTAGATTAATTTGACAGGTAATAATAAAGGTCTGGGTTTATGTAAGAGATGTACAGTGTCAACAGGACAGTTCATGTTTTTCTTTTCATACTTTTCCAACAAAAATAATATTGTTAATTTGTCACTTTGATGTACATCATTATATATAAAAGACAGTCTCAATCTCTTAAACCTAAAATTGTAGTGAATGTTCAATTACTAAATTTTCTGAGGATTAATTCTCCTCATAAATAAATCAAGTATTGAACATAGAGGTAATGTGAAAGATTTTATATAGGGTAATTAGCAAAGTTTCCTATAAAGAAAATGAATTTATGGTAGCTCCCTCTGTGGAAGTCTGAGTTTCTAACTATTGCATTTTTGCCCTGAGAACAGGACAATAGATCTTCAAACAACAGCAATAATGATGAGTTCTGCTAACTGGTTTCTGCCAAGGCTTGCTTTATTTCAAAATTCTTCCTGATTACATAAAGTTCTTCACAGGATGAGCCATCTGGCAATTTCTCTGAATTTCTCACTGGGTTGATGGCAGAAAATAAGAACAGAGCCAATTCTCAGAGAACACAAAGGAAGCATGTCTAGATTGCCATGGCAGATTTTTACATCAATGCCAAGAATCTCTGCATAGATGCCAGGTAGGATATTACCACTGAAATCTGATTTAACTATCGAGGGACATCCGACACCGAGCTTACTAATTATGCCTTTGCTAATTGAAATTTGCAAATCGCCATCATCTGCATAATTAAAAAACATCTCAACCATGTACTGATTTGCAAAAACAAAGTATTGATATTGATATATGTATTATTAAATTTGTGGTAAACTTATTTTAGGAAATAAAAACATAGGATGATTAATTTTATCAATCTAATGTAGGGTTTTTAAAAAACATTTTATTTATTTATTTGAGAGGGGAGGGGTGGAGCAGAGTGAGAGGGAGAGAGAGAATCTCAAGCAGACTCCACATTGAGCATGGAGCCCAACGTGGGGCTCCATCCCATGTCCCTGAGATCATGACCTGAGCCGAAATCAAGAGTTGGTCACTTAACTGACTGAGCCACCCAGGCACTCCTCTAATGTAGGTTTGAACAAGCATAACACAATGGCAATATAAGAATAGGCATAAAATGGTATTTGTTGCAAATAAGAAAGCTCCTTCATTTTTAGATGGATTTCTACAAAAAAATGACAATGAAAATATGAACTTTTTAAAATTTCAAATGGAATATAATTTATACTTCATCCCAACCCCATAAACCTCCTAATAATAGATAAATAGCAATAATCCATTTTTATCACCAATTAAAGTGTTAAGTTGTAGTAGCTATGTTTTATTTTGTTTTGTTGTTTGTGCATGTATCTGTTAAAGCCTACTATGGATCAGGTTTAGGAAACTGCTAGAAATACAAAGAATAATGAAACAGATTCCAACCCTAGGAATCGTCAGAAACTAACATGGAAGATGGAGAGATAAATAACGTACATAAAACATTAGACTTTTTCCATCTGTGGAGGAAAATACGTTTATAGTATAATTTTCTTCAATCTTAATTAGACATGTCTTTTAACAGGCAGTGTTCATTAGATTTGACGAAATCCTTAGTTTCTTAGCTGTGGAGTTTCTTGAATGTACATATTCTGCCACACATGCATTCAACCACACCCAGAGCTCTTTGAGACCAACTGCTGTAACATAGAGTTGATGCTCAATTAATGATTCTCCAATGAATATTCATAAATGAAAGCAGCTTTTTTTTTGAGGTAAATTACCTGCTTCACTTACTAATTTCATGCAATTCTATGTTACCATTTCATGACAGCATGCGGAGAACTATGAGTAATACTAGCTGTGAACTTCAGAATCCAGCTTGATCGTTACTGTCAAGGGTACTTTCTACTTCTCCCTGCCACCTCCAGGGGGTAGCGAGGGGGTGCCTTTGTGATCCCAGATGGTTGCAGCAGTTCTAGGGATTATATTAACATATGAAAAATTCAAAGTCAATGAACTATTTGTCATATTGTCTCATTTTAGGAATAAGTAAACTTTTCCAGAAGCCCCTCCTCCGATGTCCTTTCATGTCTTACTGGTCAGGATTTTGTCCTCTTCTGCAACCCTAAGCCACTCACTCATGGGGCTTTGGTTTACCTCAGTGACCTGAATTCTCAATTCGGGATGATATGGATGTTTGAGATTCAATCACTCTGACTCATTCAGAGTTAAATTTTAATCATTTTGATTCATTCAGAGATTTGAAGGCTAAGAATTTTCATGATAAGAAATTCATTCTAACAGAGAACTGGTGTGCACAAACTTGGCAGAACGTTCATGTTTAAACATCGTAGGATATGGCTTGCATTTGGATACAACATAGTGCATATTATTTGTTGAATCCACTAGCACAGTTTTCCCCAGAGGATGCCTCTGGAAGAAAAAAGTGAGGGAGGGGTCCAAACACCAGTGTCTTTAAGATGGGCCTTTAGGTACTGAGAACATTGAGGGACCATGGATTAAAGTCTCATAAAGTTTTGATGGGCAGTATTTTCCAATGCAGACATTTCGAAACCTATTGGATAACGAAGGAGAAATTTTGCAGCAGAAACAGCAGAGATCCATGTGATCATTGCTGATAGGAAAAAAAAAAAAAAACCCACATTGCCTATGGTAGTATATTGTGTACAACGCTTAGAAGATTGATTGCACAGTTTGAAAATTCAGGAAATTTGGTAGCTACAAGCAAAGCCAGAAAAAATATTGATTATTTTATTAATAAAGTATTTTATCTCTCTTTAGCTTGGAAAAAATATGAGCCATAAAGGACAATTAATGAAGCACCTTTTTAGGGATTGGCAATGAACTTGGTTTTGGAAATATGGGCATTATTGTGTCATTTAGACATTTAATTGTTTAATCACCTAATATAATAAAGGCTTAAAAATGACTGTAATTCATGACATTTCCTAACATTTATTTTAAAAGTGTGTATTCTAGGTAACATGATTGCTAATTTTTTTTTTCAGTATATGAAAGAAATTCTCCTAAACTCAGACACACAAAAAAACTTAATGTTTACCATATGGTGTATCAAAGATAACATTTCTTCCTGGTTGTTTGACAAACAGGATTCTATTTCACTTCTTTTCAAGATGGAATTTCTTCCTTGATGTTAGGCATAACTCAGTTGATTGTATATCATATGACTGAAATAACTGTTAATAACTTTATATAACTGTTTTTTTTCATGAACAGCCCAAACCTATTAAAATATGCATCTATATTTTTAAAGTGCACATATGCAATATTGATTTCAGAATCACAGTTTCTTACTAGAACAAGAATTTAATTTCATCTAAGTCTTAATGCTGGCCTCACTAAATCCTTGGTTGATTGGAGTAAATTTGTTTATGGAAAAACTGTCTTTATCTCACTCGCTAAAACCAGTTTATATTAACTTGGGGATTTATTCATGCTGTCTCACTGTGTTCTTTTTTTTCTTCTTTCTCAACTGCAACCTCTGAGGGGCTAGACCCCGTTCGCCACCGTTGAAGAATTAAAAATGAGAAAATACAGGGAGACTTTTTCTTACTAATAATCCTCTGGTTGTTTTCCCTCATTCCCCTCTTGTCCCTCTTAAATTTAATTATTCCCACTGTTGCCCAAATAGCCTTGTAACGCGGGCACACCCTTTCCCCATACTCTCGCCAAAGTTCCTACCAAAGCTTCATATTCTCCCTGTTGTCTATCTTGTTTCTCTCACCTGCTCACAGAGCTGAAGACTCCAGCCTTTGGGTGATTCTTTAAAGGTCCTAAGCACATTTTCACCTCGAGATTTTTGAATCTGCTATTGGTCCGCTATCACTCCGCTGTCATATGACCCTTCACTCGTTTTATTCATGTTTCTGTCCAGCTGCCTTCTCCTCAGAAAGAACTCTTTGATCCTTTATAGTAGCCATGCCTACCGTTATGGTCCTCCTTATTCTTTATCATCATTGTCCTAGCATTTAATTAATATTACATTGTGAAATTATTAACCCATTTACTTTTCTCTTTCCTACTAGAATATGTTCTATGAGGTTGGAATTTTTATATATCTAGTACACTGCTATATCTCTGGCAACCGGAAACAATATCCAACATACAAAATACATCTGGGGATATATGATGAACTCAAAGGGACATATGCTCCGTTCTGGGAGCTAAAAATAGCTAGTGGGGTCAATAGGCATTGTGCTGCTACCGTAACAAAATACCACCAACTGGGGGGCTTAAACAACAGAAGTTTATTTTCTCGGGGCACCTGGGTGGCTTGGTTGGTTAAGCATCTGACTCTTGATTGTGGCTCAGGCCATAATCTGAGGGTCGTGAGATGGAGCTCGGCATCATGCTCTACACTGAGCAGGGAGACGGCCTGAGATTCTCTCTCCCATCCCTCCCCCGACACTGCTCATGCGCACACGTTCTCTCTCTAAAAATAAAATAATAAAGTAAAATAAATAAGATAAAATGAAATAAAATAAAATAAAATTTATTTCCTCACAGTTCTGGAGGCGAGAAGTTCAAAATCCAGTTGTTGGAAAATTCATTTTCCTGTGAAGACTCTCTTCCTGACTTGCAGACAGCTGTCTTCCTGCTATTTTCTCACATGGTCTTTGTGTGTGCTGAGAAAAAGATCTTAAGAGCCTCTGCCTTTCCTTATAAAGGTACCAGTCTTAAGGGAGTAGGACCCCACCCTTATGATCTCATTTAACTTTACCTTCTTAAAGGCACTATCTCCAAATATAGTCACATTGTGGGGTTAGGACTTCAACATATGAATTCTGGGGGAAATGCAATTCAGTCCATAAGAAGTAGTAAAAAAGATTGGAAAAAAGGACTCTTATTTCATACTAGAGGGTTCGAATTTTACCTTAGGTGTTTCTCTATGATTCATATCACTATGTTTACTAGATCAATTACTAATCTACTTGATTTCTTTGACACCAAGGCTTTTTCCCCTATTTTCCTTTTTTTATTTTTTTTCTTTTATTACAAGCCTCACATAACTTTTGTAGTGTTAAGTTTAAGACATGAAATACTCTGTTATCTTTAAGAAAGGTCATGTGAGTTATAAATCTTAAGTATTTGAAATGTGTGGCTTAATTCCTTTGGAAAAGTTGTGCTCTTCTTGCTACTTACCATTTTTATGGTTAAATATGACAGATGAAGTGTTTGATCTGGGTGGAAGCCATTTCAAATTAATAACTAAAATAAGAGATAAAAGAGTACCACCTTTCAGTTATAAGATGAATGAGTTCTGAAGATCTAACGGGTACCATAGACACTATTGCTGGGATTGCTGTATTTTATAATTGAAATTTGCTAAAAGAGTCTAACTCAAATGTTCTTAACAAAGAAAAAAGTAAATATGTGAAGTGATAGATGTGTTAATTAACTTGATAGGGGGATCTTTCCACAGTATATGCATGTATCAAATCATCATGTGGTATAGTTTAAATACCTTACAATTGTATTTGTCAGTTACACCTCAACAAAGCTGGAGACATATTTTAAAAGCATAATAAGAAGCTAAAATAGGAGAATAAAATTTGGGATAATTGTAACTGCGTCACATGTATACACTGAAGAGAAATATTAAGTAGCTCCGGGATGACTTATAAGTTGTGCAATCCTGAGTTGTTCTCAACTCTGTCACATTTAATGCTCCTTAGACTAAAAGAAAATGTTTACAGAATAAAACTTACCAATATATATATAATTTTAGGGAAATCAACATTATGTCCAAATTATGACATAAAAGAAAAAGGAAAAAAACTTATAAAAAGGATTGTGTTTTCAATATGTAAATGCTAGACAAGTCTACACAAGGAATGATAACGAAGATCACAGAGGCTTGCACTTATACCACATATTACTGTAAATGCAACAGCTATAAATACGCTATTATACAGACACGTTTTATTCCAGAACCAACAACATTCGTGGCATCAAATCATTTTTCCAAGTGGCCAATACTTCTCAATAAAGTTCTAATGAAATGAATTATACTTTTCTCTCTATTTGCATGGTGTTTGCATTCTTGGAAAGCTCAGAGTACATAAAGCTATGCACAAATGTTTTCTGTTTATGTGTAAAATGGAGTTATTTCCAAGCTTGGATAATTATCAAGATGCGTTTCACCTATATGACATTCTAAAATAAAGAAAGACACAGGATGAAATTTAATTGCATAGAACCATCCTAGGCATGGCCGGAAAATATCATACCTGGCCCACATCCACTGAACGTCAGTAGCACGCCTTAATCATCTTTATAGCCTAAAATGCCCTCAGACATTTGCAAAGTATCTGCTTATTATAAAAGGGGGACCTGCCATCTCTCTCAATCTCAGCAGCTGAAAAACCACTGAAATGAAGTCACTAAAGTATCCAAATGAACTTTTTCATGTAGGCCATACCAGTCTTCTGAAAGAGCCATTTCTAACAGTTCTGATTAACTTGTCATTATAATTCTTAAATGCATGTCATCACTCATTTAAGAAACATTTATTAAGCACCTAATACTCTATTAGTCCATGGGAATACAAAAAAGGGCTCCCCAAAAACCAAAACCAATAAAAAAAACCTGTTCTTTTAATGAGGGTTACAATCTATTAAAGTACAGAGACTCTTGCCTTCTTTCTTTTCTTTTTTTTTTTTTTAAAGATTTTATTTATTTATTTGAGAGAAAGAATGAGAGCGAGGGAGAGAGCACATGAGACGGGGGGAGAGTCAGAGGGAGAAGCAGGCTCCCCGCAGGACTCGATCCCGGGACTCCAGGATCATTACCTGAGCCCAAGGCAGTCGCTTAACCAACTGAGCCACCCAGGTGCCTGGCTTCTAACTTTCATTAAAAGCTCCCAAAGCAACAACTATTCAACATAGTTCACACAGTTTTTACTCATGCTGCCGACCTTCTATCCCTACCCTCAAACTCCCCAAACTGTCATCTAGCAAATAAACTCGGGGTAGAAGTAATTACAATGGAGTCTAGTTTTAGTGGCTACCCTGGAAGGTAGATCAGCCAGTGGAATAAAAGGATCGATTTTTAAGTGAGTTATATTGAGGTTTAATTTACACACAATGAAATTCACTGTTTTAAAGCAGACAGTTCCATGAATTTGGATAAATATATATACAGTCAGGTAACTACCAAAATAAGCAGAATATTTACCAATCACCTTAAATTCTCTCATGGCCCTTGGCAATCAATCTCCTCCAAAAACTAGCTCCTGATAACCGCTACTTTGTTTTCTGTTGCATAGTGTCTATTCCAGAAAGTCATATGAATGGAATAACGCATTAGCTAGCATTCTGTTTTTGGCTTCTTACATTTAGCATTAGTCATTTGAGATTCATTAATTTTGCTGCATTTATCAGTAGTTCATTCATTTTTTATTTCAAGTAGTTTCCCATTTTACAGCCGGGAATGAGACTGTTCCGTAGTGTGGTAGCTGTACATCTACCTTTCTAAGAAATTGCTCGCAAATTTTACAAAGTGAAGATGGATTTTGCACTCTGGCCAGCAATATATGCAGTATCACGTTGCTCCACAATCTTGCCAGGATGCGATCTGGTTAGTCTTTTTAATTTTGCCCCATTGTCCTATGTATTATCATACTTTTGTGATTTTAATTTGCATTTTCCTGATGACCAGTAATGTCAAGAATCCTTTCTTATTGCTTATTGACCATTAACACTTCTGCCTTAGTGAAACATCTGATCCAATCCTTTCCTCTTTGTGTATAACACCCAGTGCTCCATGCATGAATCATGGAACACCACAGCAAAAACTAATGATGTAATGTATGGTGATTAACATAACAAAAAAAATCCTTTCCTCTTTTTTTTTTTTTAAATGGGTCGTTTGTCTCTTACTGAGTTGTAAGTGTTCTTTGTGTATTTTGGATACAAGTACATTATAAAATATATGTTTGCAAATATTTTCTCCCAGTATGTGGTCTGCCTATTCATTTTCCTTCTTTTTTTTAAATTTAAATTCAATTAGCCAACTTATAGTATATCATTAGTTTCAGATGCAGGGTTCAATAATTTATAAGTTTCATATAACACCCAGTGCTCATCACATCACGTGCCCTCCTTAATGCCCATCACCCAATTTTCTTAATAGCATCTTTCAAAAAACAGGATATTTTAATTTTGATGGAGCCCAATTTATCATTTTTTCTTGTATTTGTTTTGTGTGTGTGCCTACTTAAGACATATTTGTTCATGCCAAGATCACAGAAATATACTATTATGTTTTCTTCTATAAGAATTGTGGTTTTGACTCTTTCACTTATTTTTATTATCCAGTTAACTCTTACACATATATGTGCAATAGTATATGTTTATTATTATTATTATCATATAGACCTCCAGTTAGTCTAGCACTATTATTGAAAAGATTCATCCTTAATTGGTTCACCTCTTTATAACAATGAATGTACTGCATATAGGTGGAGTCTACATCAGGACTATTTATTCTGTTCCAATGATCAATATAGCTACCCTTTCCCCAAAAACACATTATTTTGATCATCATCACTTTGTATTATTTAAATAGTTAAACACATTCAGTGCATATTAAGTATATAATTTTTTGAAATTATTTTGACAATTCTAGGTCCTTCTCATTTACATTTTTTAATAGGTTTGTGTGTAGACGGTGAATTGCATTGATTGATTTTCCAATATTAAAAGTGATTTCTAGAAAAACTCCACTGGGCGACATTTTAGCATTCTCTGAGAATACTGCTAAGTTTGATTTGCTAACATTCTCTTAAGAATATTTTTGTTCATTCATGGAGGATGCTGGTTTGTGGTTTTCTTTCCTTGTAATATCTTTGTCTGGCTTGGGTATTGAGGTAATGCTAGCTTCATAAAATGAGATGGGAAATTTCTGTCTTCCTCAAATTTCTGTTAGATTGTATAGAATTGATATTTCTTTCTTAAATATCAGTAGAACTTTGCCAAATAAGCCATCTGAATCTGACTCTCGAATTTTCTTTGTGAAAATATATATACGATGTAGACAGATAACTTATTTCTTCCAGACTGATATCTGTGATCCTTGTTAGCTTAGGTATTTTAAGAAATTTAGAGATTTTATTTAAGTTGTCAAATTTATTGGCATAAAGCTTTGCATAATATTTTTTATTATACTGGCAATGTGTATAGAATCTGTAGTGAGGTTTTCTTTTCCCTTCTTTGTTCTTTATGTTATCATTTTTGTCTTTTCTATTTTTTTCTATCAGGATGGCTAAAGCTTTATCAATTATATTATCTTTTCGAAGAACCAGTTTTTGGTTTCACTGATTTAACTGTTCTTGATTTCCTTGACTTTTTTTCACAGGTACATTAACTTTTCTTTTGTTTTCCTCCAGTTCTTTTTTTTAGGTTGTTTTCTTTTTTTAGTTATTTTTTGGTTATTTTTCCCATAATCATAAGTACCTCAAATTGGATATTTGGAAGCTGGTGATAAACCATAACCTCATGAGAGATATTTTTTCCCCCAGAAGGATTGCTTGTGTGCTTATGTGTTTATTCCCATCATTAGGAAAAATATTCATAACTAAATAACTTGCTACTATGATTTATCCAGATATTGTGAAAGAGACTGACTTCTCTACATTCTCAATAGTTCCTTAAAGATTTCCTTTGCTTTGACTTGGTCAAAATTACATTTTCTTGAAGCAATTTTTAAAGAAGAGTACAAAGTTGAGATGTTTCCTGAGCCCTTATATATCTGGGAATGTTATTTTGCATCTCAGCCTTTACCAGTAAAATTTTTTTCATTGTCTCTGGCTTTTTATGTTGATGAACAATTGCATTTTGCAATCACATTAATTTTGAACCCTTTATCTGTAAGACTGTTATTTCCATCTGAATGCTTTTTGCATTTATTTTCTAGTGGTCTGAAAAATGTCATCAATAGGTAATCCTAAAAAAGGGGTGGGTCCTACAGTCAAGTATTTTGGGGAAATATTGAGTTACATATGCAATGCTAAATATGTTTCATGATTGTAGGTCTTCTAATTGTGCACAGTGCACCTTTAAAGCTTACGTGGCATTTCCCAAACATACTAAACAGCAGGGCCCTTTTGAGTTCATGGAATTTTGAGTATGGGTTCTTCATTCCTACCACGTGCCAACGTCTCCCTGCAAGAGCACTAACCTGTAGTCTGTTAAAAGGATACTATAGAAAACATTCCTCCTAAACCATGGAAGCTAGTACCCTGGACATCTGGTAAGAGTGATACTTAATATCATCAATTACACAAGGTAATTGAATTATAGTGCCACACAGTATTTACCATGTATGGTAAGTTATAAACTTTACCCTGGGTTTCCTTGGGGATGTCTGGGGTTGACCTCATCAGAGGATGCTTCCCATGATAGATGAGATCCAGAGTGGCATAAAAAACCTGAAGCTGCATATCAGCTGCAGCACAAAGTTGAGACATCATATTTTTGAGCAGTGGCTGCCCAGTTTGATAATGTCCAGCAAATTGGTTAACCCCACTTGATAATCATCTGAAAAATACTTCATCAGCATAGAAGGAACCTTAGCAAAATCAGTGGGGCATTCTGGTCCCATTGACATGTTGGTAATGAGTATATCCTAGCACAGAAGGAATGGTATATACCATTTCAGGGGAACATTTTCCATCATTCCAGGAGTTAATAAAGTTGGTGAACTCCCTGAGGAATGGGGAAGATACAGTATAAGAACTACAATGGTCTCTTTCTTTCAGTCTACTTCCACGGACTGTAAAATGATAATCTTGATGTGGTTAGTCTGTTTGCAGTAAATGCACCCGGCAATCCTTAGGATTCGTGAACCACAGCCAATATTCTAACATCTTCACACCACACCTCATTTTCCAGGCAGCTCTGCAGACAACGAAATCCCCAGCGATTAGTTAAAAAGATATTCAGTCCTTCTTCCATCCATGCTTTCAGGGAGAAACACGTCAATATAAACAGGGCTCAATATTCTACCTCTCTGCATGAATCATACCACCGAATGGAGGGGGATCCCAAGGCATTCATTCAGAATTTTGAAGATTATGTTTCATTTTTATTCCTCATATCTCCTAAAAATCTCTTATAGTTCTGCCAGATAATTTGTCAAATAATTTCTCAAGGAATTACCTGACAGTCTGAATTTTTAGCTAGTGTTCTTTGGGGAGCCCTGTGACAGAATGTAAAATATCCCACTAACTTTGTTATAAGTTTTCTGCTGCTGAGCAGCTTTTCTGCTGCTGAGCAGCTTTTCTGCACATTTCAATTGGCTAGCATTGGGATAAAGAAAAATTGTGCAAGCAGCTTCTTGCACAAAGCATCTGGTGTTTCTGCATGTAGACCATCAATTATTACAGGATCTCCATCAAATACAAAGTTAGACAAAAATGTTCTGATAAGAAATGCTTATCAACCTTGGAAAAATTGTTCCCCATAAAAATGCTCTACTCAAATCCAAGATTTTAACAGTAAGATCCCCTGCTCTTTAATGCTTTTCTTTGTCTAGATGGATTCCACTGATTTTAAAGTCAAACATAATCAGTTCAACCACTCAGTTGGTTTCTGGATTAAAGGAATCCACAAGTCTTTTAATCAGCTGGTAATTTTCACAAACTTTGATATAATTCTACATTTGTGTTTAACTTTTCTCCCCTGGTGCCAATACACGAGCAAGGTTCATCTGCTTTCGGTAAGCAACTTTCACAAAGTCAGCCACTCTGCACAAGGAATCCCAGGGTGCATCCCAGGAGCAGGGGGTGGGGCCCAGGCAATGTAGAAAATGCATGCTCCACCAGCAATCCTTTCTCGGGGCTTTTTCCTGGCCAATTTGAAATCCTTCTGAGGTAGTGAACTCAGAAACTCCAAAAGGACCCCCCAGCTCTTGGTGAACACGTCCAGGCAGTTGTCCTGGGGCTTGATATTGAAGACAGTACCCAACAGGGACTAGCTGGTGCTGACCCCTCTCTGGCTGGGATCCTGGCTCTGAGGCAGCTTCGCGTCTGGAGCTGACTTTCCCAGCTGTAAGGTCCCACCCCCCCCAATCATCCCCCCCCACCCTCCAGCCTTAGCACTGCCGCTCCAGCCTTGATTTCCTTGACTTTTGCTTTTTATTTTCTTTGTCCTCTTAGCTTTGGTTTAAACTGGCTATTGTTTTGCTAACTTCTTAAAGTACAAGTTAAGGTCATTAGGTGAGATCTTACTTTCATTCTAACATAAACATCACTTTAAATTTCCACCTAAGCACTTCTGTAGTTACATTCTACCACACTCAGTTTTCATTTCTCATTAACTTCAGATTTTTTAATTTTATTTTTTTAGCTTCTTCAGTCTTTTCTTCTCTAACCCATTGGCTATTTTAAGGCATGCTGTTTAACTTCCAAATATGTTGGTATTTTCCAAATATCTGTTATTGATTCTGTCGTGGCCAGAAAACACACTTCATTTGATTTTAAAATTGTTGAGATTTTTGTTCTGATCCAGAATATGGTCTATTAGTGAATTTTCTATGTGCAATTTAAAAGAATATGTTTTCTGGTTCTTTGAAAATATCAACAAAATCGTCAAGCTTCTAGCACTACTGACAAAGAAATGAGTAAAGACATAAACTACCAATATCAGGAAAGAAAGAAACAGAGAAACAAAATTACAGAAAAATATCCCTAGCGATACAGATGCAAAATCCTTAACAAAGTATTATCAAATTAAGTATTAACAAATTAAGTGTGGAAATATATAAAAAGAAATATAAGCCTAAGTAGGATTCATTTCAGAGAAGCAATGCTTGACCAATATTTGATAATCAAACAATGCAATCCACCATATTAACAACCTGAATCAGAGAAAACATGATCATATCAATTGGTGGAATAAAAGCACTTGACAAAATTTAAGCCATTCATGATAAAAACTCCCAGATAAAAAGGAATAGAGGGAAACTCCCTCACTTAGAAAAATAGAATCTACAAAAACTCTGTAGGTTACATTCTACTAAATGATGAAAGTTGGAGCACTGTCCCTCTAGGATCTAGGACAAGGTAAGGATGTCTGCTCTCAGCACTTTATTCAACCTAATGCTAGAAGATCTAGCCAGTGCAATAAGACGAGGAAAAAAAAAAAAAGAAACAAAAGGCATACATATCAGAAAAGAAGAAACAAAACTATCCTACTGAGAGGAAACATGATTATCTATGTATGAAATCTAAGGAATATATTTTTTAGAAAACCCTCCTAAAACTAATGATTAAATTAAAATGGTAATACTGTGATGGTTAATCTTAGATGCCAACTTGACTAGGCTAAGGAATGCCCAGATAGTCACTAAAATAGTGTTTCTGGGTGTGTCTCTCCAGGTGTTTCAGGAAGACATTAACATTTGAATCAGTAGGTTGAGTAAAGAAGATTCATCCTCAACAGTGCAGATGGACATCATCCAATTCTTTGAGGAGCTGTATAGAGCAAAAAAGTGAAGGAATTGTCTTGCTCTTGTTGAGCTGAGACTTCCACCTTCCCCTGCCCTGGGACAACAGAGTTCCTACTTCCTGGGCCTCCAGACTCAGGACTCACACTGATTACACCCCTGGCTTTCCTGGTTCTCCAGTTTGTAGACTGCAGATGTCAGACTGGGATTTCTTAGCCTCCCAAGTCTGTCTGTCTGTTTGTCTGTCTCTCTACACACACACACACACACACACACACACTCACACACACACACAGATATATAGTAATATATAGTTGTATATAGTTACATAGTTATATATATAGTTACATATATATAGTTACATAGTTATAGATATAGATATATAGAGTTACATATCTTTCTATATATAGTCATACATAGTTACATACATAGTTATATATAGTTACATAGTTATATATGTAGTTATATATAGCTATATGTAGTTATATATAGTTACATAGTTATATATAGTTTATATATAGTTATCCATATATACATATATAGAGTTATGTAGTTTTATATATATAAAACTTCTTTGGAGAACCATGAAAAATAAAATACCATTTTAAATCACTAAAAAATAAAGAAAATGCTTAGGTTTAAATCTAACAAAATATGTATGCTGAAATCTACAAAACGTTGATGAAATAATCAAAGGAGATCTACATAACTAGAGAGACATATTGTGTTCATTATTGGGTGGTCCAACATAACAAAGACGTCAATTCTTTATATATTAATATAAAGTTTTAATGCAATTCCTAACAAAATCCCAGCAAAGCTTTGGGTAGAGATAGAGAAACTTATTTTAAAAATTATATAAAAACGTAAACGAACTAAAACAGTTAAAACAATTGTGAAAAGTAAGAATTAAGAGAGTTGGAACTGGCTACCTCATTCAGGATCTATTATGGAGGCACAGAAATCAAGACTTTGTGATATTGGTAGAGGGACAGACACATAGACAGGAATAACAGCATAGAGAACCCAAAACAGACCCATACAAATATGCCCAACTGATTTTTGACAAATGTGCAGAAGCTGTTTAGTGGAAGAAAGATAGCCTTTTCAACAAGTGGTATTGGATCAATTGCACACCCACAGACAAAACATTGAACCTCAACCTATTTCACAACTTACACAAAAATTACCTCAAAATGTGTCATACACTTTAGTGTAAAAACATATAACCATGAAACTAAACTCCTTGGTAAAAAATAGAAAATCTTTAAGATCTAGGAGGAGGCAAGTAATTCTTGGACTTGACACCAAAATGGGATGCATTAAAGAAAAAGTTGATGAATAGGGCATCATCAAAATTAAAAATGTTTGGGGGCACCTGGGTGGCTCAGTCGTTAAGCGTCTGCCTTCAGCTCAGGTCATGATCCCAGGGTCCTGGGATCGAGCCCCACATTGGGTTCCCTGCTCGGCAGGAAGTCTGCTTTTCCCTCTCCCACTCCCCCTGCTTGTGTTCCCTCTCTTGCTGTGTCTCTCTCTGTCAAATAAATAAATAAAATCTTTTTTAAAAAAATTAAGTGTTTGCTCTACGAAGACCCTATGAAGACAATGAAAAAAATATCTACACATTGAGGGAATATATTTGCAAAATACATGTCCAGCACATATCTGACAAAGGGCTAGTATCCAGAATAAAACACTTTTTTAAAAAGCTATTAAATCCAACGGTGAAAACAACAACAAAAACAACAACAATCCAATTAGAAAATGGGTAAAAGCAATAAACAGTTCTCCATAGAGGATATACAGATGACAAACAAGCATTAGGAGACACAAATTAAAACCACAGGAGGTACCACTGCATGCCTATCAGAATGGCTAAAATAAAAAATAACACCAGCAAATACTGGCAGAGATCCAGAGCAAGTGGATCACACATACATTGCTTGTGGGAATGTAAATCGATACAGCCACTCTGGGAAACAATTTGGCAGTGTCTTTCACAAACTAGACCTGCACTTGCTGTAAAACCCAGCAATTGCTCTGTGGGCAATTTAACTAGAATAATATTTTATGTTCACATAAAAATTTCAGCATGGTTGTGATAGTATCTTTATTTGTAATAGCCAAAAACTGCTAAAAACCCAATGGGTTAGTGTCTTTCAATGGGCTTATGATTAAACAAATTGTGGTACATCCGTATCATGAAATATTACTCATCAATCCTTCAATCAATAAAAAGAGACTATTCATAAACACAATCTGGATGACTCTCCAGAGAATTATGATGAGTGGGGAAAAAAAAATCCAAACCAGAAAAGTTACATAGTGTATGATGATAACCTTGAAATGGCAAAATTTTAGGAATGCAGAACAGATTACTGGTTGCCAGGGGATAAGAACTGGACACAGAGGAGAGGTGAGCCGTAATTATAGATGGGAATGTATTAATAATGAGCTAACCTTGCGGTGATTGCAGTATTCTGTACCTTGGCTGTCTGAGAGCAATATGCTTGTAGAGATCTTGTACTCTAGGTGGACAAGATTTTACAGTTAGGTCATCATATTAGGTAATGCGTGTGTGGGATCTCTCCATCTTGGATCATACAACTGCATGTGAATGTACAATTACCTAAAAATAATTTTTTAAAAAGTATAATTTTAAAAGTATTAATGTTCAGGAAATAGACCTTCCCAAACTGATAATGTCACTCATTAAACACTAAACAAATTTTATGAAAAACAATTTTAGGGCACCTGGGTGGCTCAGTCAGTCAAGCAACTGCCTTCAGCTCAGGTCATTATCACAGGGTCCTGGGATCGAGTCCTGCATTGGGCTCCCTGCTCAGTGGGGAGTCTGCTTCTCCTTCTGCCCCTCACCCTGCTTGTGCTCTCTCTTTCTGTCTCTCTCAAATAAACAAATAAAATCTTTAAAAAAATTTGATACTATAAATCTTCCTACCCTTTTACTCAAGCATCTCTTTCTGAGGATTTGATACTATATATAATCACATTATGTTATATTTAAAGTTTCCATTATTAAAAATAAATGAGCTAATGAGATTTATGGGCACAAATTCATTAGTCACTTATCATAGCAACAGCAACAGAAAGGAAACTACAAAAATTTCCAAATACAGAGAGCCAGCAATATAAATTACGTTGTTTACGTAGAAGAAATACATCCATATATTTGCATGATGCAAACAAGTAGGTAAAGCAAATTATAAGACTATCTTCTATATAATTTTAAATCTGTATTAACAATAGTTAGTTATTAATAAATATTAATAGTTATTAATATCTCGTCTAAATATACTAACAAAGATTGTTTGCTTGACCAAACTTTAGTCGGGCCTAAACTTCCCCCTAGGCTCATGTGTGGACAGCTGAAAATCCAGTTTTAGCAAGAACCCTGCTAAGTCAGTTTAACCAGAACCCCTCTACTCTCAATATTGGTCACCCTAGATATCGGTCAGGTTCTTCATCCTCCACCACGCACAGGTGATGCCGGATCACCCTGGCCTGTTGGCCGCAAAGAATCCTGTTAGGTCGACTTAACCAGAATCCCTTTCACCCTTGATATTTCCTCTTACTAATTTTCCATTCATTGACCCCACCCTGCTCCTGAGCTATAAATTCCCATTTACTCATGTTTTTTTTGGAGTTGAGCCCAATCTCTGTCCCCCACTGTGAAATCCATTGCAGTGGGACCTGCACCAAACATGACGGTCCTGAATAAAGTTTGCCTTAACCATTTTTAACGAATGTCATTGAGTATTTTTCCCTTCAGCAGTATTTACACGAAAATAAAAGTAGCAGTTATGTCTAGGAAAGAAATTACGTTTTTAAAATGTTTTTCTTTATATATTTCTTGTATTTTCCTAATTTTCTATAATTAACATGTTAATTTCATAATCAGAAAATAATCCTCTAAATTGAAGTTAATAGTTGCCTTTCATGAATAGATTATGAATTTCATGTGGGTCAAATTGACAGCTAGTGTTATTTTGGTCTTCCATAACCTTGTTAATTTCTTCTTCTCTTGTTTTGTCAATTACTGAGAGAAGAATGTTGACGTCTTCTAGGGTAGTATTGGATGTTTTGTTGTATTTCTCATTTCAGCTCACTCAGATTTCGCTGGGATCTTGAAACTCTGTTGTTCGAGAAAAAATCACATGGGGTTGTCTTGTCTTCCCTCTGAATCAACTCTTGGCTTTGCAATCTCCTTTACTGGAAATTGGCACAGTTTTCTTTGTTTTTTTAATTTTTTATTGTTATGTTAATCACCATATATTACATCATTAGTTGTTGATGCAGTGTTCCATGATTCATTGTTTGTGCATAACACCCAGTGCTCCATGCAGAATGTGCCCTCTTTAATACCCATCACCAGGCTAACCCATCCCCCTACCCTCCTCCCCTCTAGAACCCTCAGTTTGTTTTTCAGAGTCCATCATCTCTCACGGTTCTTCTCCCCCTCTGACTTACTCCCCTTCATTCTTCCTCTCCTGCTATCTTCTTCTTTTTCTTTTTTCTTAAAATATTTTGCGTTATTTGTTTCAGAAGTACAGATCTGTGATTCAACAGTCTTGCACAATTCACATCTTTGGGGTAAATACCCAGTAGTGCAATTGCTGGATCGTATGGTACCTCTAATTTCAACTGTTTGAGGAACCTCCATACTGTTTTCCAGAGGGGTTGCACCAGCTTGCATTCCCACCAACAGAGTAGGAGGGTTCCCCTTTCTCCGCATCCCCGCCAACATCTGTCGTTCCCTGACTTGTTAATTTTAGCCATTCTGACGGGTGTGAGGTGGTATCTCATGGAGGTTTTGATTTGGATTTCCCTGATGCCGAGCGGATGTTGAGCACTTTTTCATGTGCCTGTTGGCCATTTGGATGTCTTCTTTGGAGAAATGTCTGTTCATGTCTTCTGCCCATTTCTTGATTGGATTATTTGTTCTTTGGGTGTTGAGTTTGATAAGTTCTTTATAGATTTTGGATACTAGCCCTTTATCTGATCTGTCATTTGCAAATATTTTCTCCCATTCTGTCGGTTGTCTTTTGGTTTTGTGGACTGTTTCTTTTGCTGTGCAAAAGCTTTTTATCTTGATGAAATCCCAATAGTTCATTTTTGCCCTGGCTTCCCGTGCCTTTGGCGACGTTTCTAGGAAGAAGTTGCTGCGGCTGAGGTCGAAGAGGTTGCTACCTGTGTTCTCCTTTAGGATTTTGATGGACTCCTGTCTCACATTTAGGTCTTTCAACCATTTGGAGTCTATTTTTGTGTGTGGTGTAAGGAAATGGTCCAGTTTCATTCTTCTGCATGTGGCTGTCCAATTTTCTCAACACCATTTGTTGAAGAGACTGTCTTTTTTCCATTGGACATTCTTTCCTGCTTTGTCAAAGATGAGTTGACCATAGAGTTGAGGGTCCATATCTGGGCTCTCGATTCTGTTCCATTGATCTATGTGTCTGTTTTTGGGCCAGTACCATACTGTCTTGATGATGACAGCTTTGTAATAGAGCTGGAAGTCCGGAATTGTGATGCCGCCAGCTTTGCTTTTCTTTTTCAATATTCCTCTGGCTATTCGGGGTCTTTTCTGGTTCCATACAAATTTTAGGATTCTTTGTTCCATTTCTTTGAAAAAAGTGGATGGTATTTTGATGGGGATTGCATTGAATGCATAGATTGCTCTAGGTAGCATTGACATCTTCACAATGCTGATTCTCCCAATCCATGAGCATGGAACGTTTTTCCATTTCTTTGTGTCTTCTTCAATTTCTTTCATGAGTATTTTATAGTTTTCTGAGTACAGATCCTTTGCCTCTTTGGTTAAATTTATTCCTACTTATCTAATGGTTTTGGGTGCAATTGTGAATGGGATCGACTCCTTGATTTGTATCTCTTCTGTCTTGTTGTTGGTGTATAGGAATGCCACTGATTTCTGTGCATTGATTTTATAGCCTGCTACTTGACTGAATTCCTGTATGAGTTCTAGCAGTTTTGGGGTGGAGTCTTTTGGGTTTTCCACATACAGTATCATATCATCTGCAAAGAGTGAGAGTTTGACTTCCTCTTTGCCGATTTGGATGCCTTTGATTTCTTTTTGTTGTCGGATTGCTGCGGCTAGGACTTCTAATACTATGTTGAATAGCAGTGGTGAGAGTGGACATCCCTGCCGCGTTCCTGACCTTTGGGGAAAAGCTCTCAGCCTTTCCCCATTGAGAATGATATTCGCTGTAGTTTTTTCATAGATGGCTTTTATGATATTGAGGTATGTACCCTCTAACCCTATACTCTGAAGAGTTTTGATCAAGAAAGGATGCTGT
The DNA here is from genome assembly GCF_009762305.2 of Zalophus californianus. Classification (NCBI taxonomy): domain Eukaryota; kingdom Metazoa; phylum Chordata; class Mammalia; order Carnivora; family Otariidae; genus Zalophus; species Zalophus californianus. Next base: position 10,233,598 of record NC_045609.1, on the reverse strand, counting down.
ACTTTGTCAAATGCTTTTTCTGCATCTATTGAGAGGATCCTATGATTCTTGTTCTTTCTTTTGTTAATGTATTGTATCACGTTGATTGATTTGCGGATCTTGAACCAGCCCTGCAGCCCAGGGATAAATCCCACTTGGTCGTGGTGAATAATCCTTTTAATGTACTGTTGGATCCTATTGGCTAGTATTTTGGTGAGAATTTTTGCATCCATGTTCATCAAGGATATTGGTCTGTAATTCTTTTTGATGGGGTCTTTGTCCGGTTTTGGGATCAAGGTAATGCTGGCCTCATAAAATGAGTTCGGAAGTTTTCCTTCCATTTCTATTTTTTGGAACAGTTTCAGGAGAATAGGTATTAATTCTTCTTTAAATGTCTGATAGAATTCCCCCGGGAAGCCATCTGGCCCTGGGCTTTTGTTTGTTGGGAGATTTTTGATGACTGCTTCAATTTCCTTAGTGGTTATAGGTCTGTTCAGGTTTTCTATTTCTTCCTGGTTCAATTTTGGTAGTTGATACATCTCTAGGAATGCACCCATTTCTTTCAGGTTATGTAATTTTCTGGCATAGAGTTGCTCATAATATGTTCTTATAATTGTTTTTATTTCTTTGGTGTTGGTTGTGATCTCTCCTCTTTCATTCATGAATTTGTTGATTTGGGTCATTTCTCTTTTCTTTTTGATCAGTCTGGCCAGGGGTTTATCAATCTTGTTAATTCTTTCAAAGAACCAGCTCCTACTTTCGTGGATCTGTTCTACTGTTCTTTTGGTTTCTATTTCATTGACTTCTGCTCTGCTCTTTATTATTTCTCTTCTCCTGCTGGGTTTAGGCTTTATTTGCTGTTTTTTTTCCTCCAGCTCCTTTAGGTGTAGGGTTAGGTTGTGTATTTGAGACCTTTCTTGTTTCTTGAGAAAGGCTTGTATTGCTATATACTTTCCTCTCAGGATTGCCTTTGCTGTATCCCAAAGATTTTGAACAGTTGTGTTTTCATTTTCATTGGTTTCCATGATTTTTTTTAATTCTTTAATTTCCTGGTTGACCCTTTCATTCTTTAGTAGGATGCTCTTTAGCCTCCATGTATTTGAGTTCTTTCCGACTTTCCTCTTGTGATTGAGTTCTAGTTTCAAAGCATTGTGGTCTGAAAATATGCAGGGAATGATCCCAATCTTTTGGTACCGGTTGAGACCTGATTTGTGACCTAGGATGTGATCTATTCTGGAGAATGTTCCATGGGCACTGGAGAAGAATGTGTATTCCGTTGCTTTGGGATGGAATGTTCTGAATATGTCTGTGAAGTCCATTTGGTCCAGTGTGTCATTTAAAGTCTTTATTTCCTTGTTCATCTTTTGCTTAGATGATCTGTCCATTTCAGTGAGGGGGGTGTTAAAGTCCCCCACTATTATTGTATTGTTGTCAATGTGTTTCTTTGCTTTTGATATTAATTGCCTTATATAATTGGCTGCTCCCATGTTAGGTACGTAGATATTTACAATTGTTAGATCTTCTTGTTGGATAGACACTTTAAGTAGGATATAGTGTCCTTCCTCATCTCTTATTACAGTCTTTGTTTTAAAATCTAGTTTGTCTGATATAAGGATTGCCACCCCAGCTTTCTTTTGGTGTCCATGGTAAATGGTTTTCCACCCCCTCACTTTCAATCTGGGGGTGTCTTTGGGTCTAAAATGAGTCTCTTGCAGTCAGCATATGGATGGGTCTTGTTTTTTAATCCAATCTGATAGCCTGTGTCTTTTGATTGGGGCATTTAGCCCATTTACATTCAGGGTAACTATTGAAAGGTATGCATTTAGTGCCACTGTATTGCCTGTAAGGTGACTGTTAACTGTATGTTGTCTGTGTTCCTTTCTGATCTTTGCTGCTTTTAGGCTCTCTCTTTGCTTAGAGGACCCCTTTCTATATTTCTTGGAGGGCTGGTTTCGTGTTTGCAAATTCCTTTAGTTTTTGTTTGTTCTGGAAGCTTTTTATTTCTCCTTCTATTTTCAATGACAGCCTAGCTGGATATAGTATTCTTGTCTGCATATTTTTCTCGTTTAGTGCTCTGAAGATATCTTGGCAGTCCTTTCTGGCCTGCCAGGTCTCTGTGGATAGGTCTGTTGCCAATCTAATGTTTCTACCATTGTAGGTTACATATCTCTTCTCCCGATCTGCTTTCAGGATTTTCTCTTTGTCTCTGAGACTCGTAACTTTTACTATTAGATGTCGGGGTGTTGACCTATTATTATTGATTTTGAGAGGGGTTCTCTGTGCCTCCTGGATTTTGATGCCTGTTTCCTTCCTCACATTAGGGAAGTTCTCTGCTATTATTTGCTCCAATATACCTTCTGCCCCTCTCTCTCTTCTTCTTCTGGGATCCCATTTATTCTAATGTTGTTTCGTCTTATCGTATCGCTTATCTCTCAAATTCTGCCCTCGTGATCCTGTAGTTGTTTCTCTCTCTTTTTCTCAGCCTCTTTATTTTCCATCATTTGGTCTTCTATATCACTGATTCTCTCTTCTGCCTCATTTATCCTAGCAGTTAGTGCCCCCATTTTTGATTGCACCTCATCAATAACCTTTTTGATTTTGACTTGGTTAGATTTTAGTTCTTTTATTTCTGAAGAAAGGGTTTCTCTAATAACTTCCACGCTTTTTTCAAGCCCAGCTAGTATCTTTAAAGTCATGATTCTGAACTCTAGGTCCGACATCGTACTAATGTCCGTATTGAGTAGGTCCCTGGCTGACGGTACTACCTCTTGTTCTTTTTGCTGAGGTGATTTTTTTCATCTTGTCATTTTGTCCAGAGGGGAATAGATGAATGAGAGAACAAAATGCTAACTGCTTTACAATGTCCCCAGCAAATATACTGTATACAAATCAGAAAAGACCTGAAACCAGGGGAAAAGAAAGGGAAAGAAAGAAAAAAGAAAGAGAAACAAAAAAAAAGATAAAAAAAGATAAAAACAAAAACAGAACAATACAAAAAAAGCAGAATGTGATCAAATATGATCAGGCTAGTGCATAGATCAGTGCCACACACTAGATTTTGGGCGTATTTTGGTCTGTTAGAAAAAAGTGCCTCCTAAAATTTTAAAGGAAGAAAGACATATATGTACAAAATAAGGGTTGATACAATGAAGGGATAGAAGATGACTGTAAAGATGAAAATTATAAAAGATTTTATAAAAGGACTTGATAAGATAAGAAGTTGTTTGAAAAAAGAAAGAAGATTTAAAAAAAAGAAAAGAAAAAAGGGAGAGAATGTGATCAGGCAGGAGACTAGAACAGAGCCATACACTAGTGATTTAGGGTATATTTTGATCTGTTAGAAGAAACTGTATCTCAAAATTTTAAAGAGAGAACAACTTATATATATATGCCAAAAATAAGGGTAACTACTATGAAGGGATAAAATATGACTCTAAAAATGAAAAATAAAAAATGTGTTTTTTTTTTAAAAAAAGGGATTGATAAGATGTTGGTTGAAAAAGGGAAAAAGAAAAAAAAAACAGTTAACAAAAATTAACTTTGTTGAACTAATGAATCATGGTAAAAAAAAAAAAGCCATGAATTCTATGTGCAGTATTCCCCTAGCGCTGGAGTTCTCCCGTTCTCCTTGTTCGGTAAACTTGGTCTTGGCTTGCTGGCTGTTCGTGCTGATCTTCTGGGGGAGGGGCCTGTTGCCGTGGTTCCCAAATGTCTTTGCCGGAGGCTGAATTGCCCCGCCCTTGTCGGTCCGGGCTAAGGAAGCTGCTCGGGTTTGCTCTCAAGAGCTTTTGTTCCCTGTAAGCTCTCGGCACAGCTTTGGAGGACCAGGGTGAAAATGGTGGCCTCCCAATCTCTGCCCGGAGGAGCCGAGAACTCGGGGCCCCGCTCCTCAGTGCGCCCCCAGAGAAAAGCAGTCACTCCCGTGTCCCCGGTCTCCGGCCGCACTCCGTGCTCACCCGGCCTGTGATCGAGCGTTGCTATCTCTGGCACCCGACCCCGTGTGGCGTCCCCAAACCCAGCAGATCCCTGCGGTGCGCTCCCGCTCCGCTCCTCCCCGGGGGAGGAAGGGGAGTCTCCCCGGCTCTGCCGCTTGTTGGGTCCCTGCTGGAGGAGCAGTGGCCCGACTGGGCCGCGGATCACAGTTTATGGCCACCCCGAGCTGAGAGCCCAAGTCTCAGCTACGTCTTTGCAGTCGGCTTCCCCGCTCCGATACCTGGGAGCTCTGGCGCACTCAGGCACCCCCGGTCTTTCTGTGACCCCGAGGGTCCTGAGAGCACACTGTCCCAGGAGTGTTCCACCCCCTGCTTAGCCACTGGAGCGACGTCCCTCCGCGGAGCCGACTTCTAAATGGTCCAATTTTGTGCTCCGCGGCTCTAGCACTTGCCAGAAGCGGCCGACGGAGGCCCCCTCCCCCGCCGTCTATCCTCCCGAATATCGCCTCGGATTCACTTCTCCGCACGTCCTACCTTCCAGAAAGTGGTCGCTCCTCTGTTCAGAGAGTTGTTGCTACTCTCCTCTTCGATCTCCTGTTGAGTTCGTAGGTGTTCAGAATGGTTTGATCCCTAGTCAGCTGAATTCCTGAGACCAGATGAAATCCAGGTCTCCTACTCCTCCGCCATCTTGCTCCGCCCTTTACCAGCACAGCTTTCTTTTGTGAAGTGTCTGTGTGTCTCTTTATCTTTAACTTACCTTTATCTTTATCTTAATGTGAGTTTCTTAGAGACAGCATCCAAATTGGTCTTATTTTCTTAATTCAATGTAACAATTTCTACTTTTTTAGTTGGAGTATTTAGACCATTTAGTTTAGCTTAGTTTATTTCGTGTGATGATGTGTATGGTTGGGTGCATCTTGCTATTTTCTATTTCTTCCATAGGTTCTTTGTTTGACTTTCTATTTTGTGGACTATTTTGTTTCTTTTATTTCACTTTATCTCCACTACTTACTTATGTGTGAAACCTCTTTATTTTATTTTTGCATATTGCTTAAGAACATTGCAGAAACATTGAAGGCATGACTCACGGTTATTTTACAGTCGTTCAGAACATTGAACGCATTACTCACGGTTATTTTACAGTCCTTTTTGGATAGCTGCCACTTATCTGGGCCATATCTTATGAGCACACCTGTTCCCGTCTCAGTACAATGTTACTGTGGGTTTAATCAATCTCACAAGTAGTTGAGCTGGATTGGGGTTTAGTTGTTGCTTTCGTTGCTTTCACCAACGTAGAATTGCCTCAACCTTCAAACCCTTCAATGACTTCTGAACACTCAGGATAAATTAAGACACCTGCCAAGTCCTCGAGGTCCCAGACTGCTGTATCTTCCACCTTTCTCAACTTTTAACCTGCCCTCTTTAAATCTGGTCGTCAGGATAAGCTCGCCAATGTTTTCATAGGCTGCTCTTGCTTCCTCCTTCTAGTACCGCTCACAATTGGCAATTATGTGTTCATTTCTTGCTTAATTTATCATTTTTACTACCTTACTGAATTATAATTTCCATGAGTGCTTAGTACAGTATGACACTGTGTGTTCCCAGTAAATATATTTTTTAAAAATAACAAATGAACTGTAACAAGATGAAACACACCAATTAAATTAAGACTAGATGTTAATTAGGAGGATAATGGAATTACCTAGAACATGTGTGCAATGTTGAGTAATTGCAGACTTACAAAGTTATTTTACACAGTGATTCTCTATTTTAAAATATTATTATATTTGATTCATTTCCTTAAAGTATGCTAAGTCCATCAGAATTAAATAGATTTTGCTATAAAAGTGGCCTGTTCTATTTAGTGAAGTGCAATTGCTTTGATTTAAAATCGTGGTTGATGGTCTCTGGGTCTGTGTACAAATTCAATATTAAATCTAAATGTATAAATAGAAGCATTCCAATCATTGATGCATGTGAGGTTTATACAAGTTATTTTGAAATTTGTCCCACATATCTCACCACTTTTTTGACTTTCTGTCATTGGGGTTGTGAAAACAAAACTAAAAAAAAAAAAAATTAAGAAGGTAAGAATTTCACCCACTATGATCTTATTGAGAAACCTTACATTTTTTTTTCTTTTTTTTTTCTTTAACTTCAATCCCTGACGTTAGTTTACTAGCACAGCCTGTTCACCTTGGAGACAAAGTAAGAAAATAATAACCTAAGTGTATGGTGCAGAAAATGCCATTTTCATATTAGTATAACACACCAAAAGAGTGATTTTTAAATTCCTTTCTAAAACCACAAGATTGCAGTATATTTACCAAATAGGCATAGGAAGCTTCATTGATACAAAATGTATGGTGCAATTATGATTCATAATGGTTATTTGCAGGTGGAGGGACACAAACCTTCAGCCTATAGGAATGGCCAAGCTAAATGTCAGATTCTAGATCAGAGTATTTCTCGCATCATTGCTCCCAACAGGAACATATATTAGATTTTTAAGAAAGGAGGAGGAAGTGGAGCCATAGAACTCACTCACAAATAGTAGCATGAACTCTGTCAACTGCATGCAAAGACCTTACGTAATAAGAGAATGCCTGCTCCACTTGCAGGGGGATACCAAATCATGAGCCTGGAGGCTGGCTTAGAAGACACAAGATGGTCTATGATAAAGGAGAATGTTCCTCCTCTTGCTAGCATATTTAAAAAGTCCAAAGATCAAGAGTTGGAGCTAGAGCTGATGCCTCCTATAGTTGCAACAAATGATTGACTTTTGATATAACTGCTTCTCAAAACAGATGATCATAGGGGAAGGAAGGAAAAATAAAACAAGACGAAATCAGAGAGGGAGAAAAACCATAAGAGACTAATAACTACAGGAAACTGAGGGTTGCTGGATGGGAGGTGGGGGGATGGAGTAACTGGGTGATGGATATTAAGGAAGACATGTGATGTAATGAACACTGGGTGTTATAGGCAGCTGATGAAATACTGAACTCTACATCTGAAACCAATGATACACTATATGTTAACTAATTGAATTTATTTATTTATTTATTTATTTATTTATTTTAACTAATTGAATTTAAATAAAATTCAACATAGAATTGCCTCAACCAAGGGGCGCCTGGGTAGCACAGCTGGTTGAGCGTCTGCCTTTGGCTCAGGTCATGATCCCGGGGTCCTGGGATCGAGCCCCACGTCGGGCTTCCTGCTCCGCGGGAAGCCTGCTTCTCCCTCTTCTACTCCCCCTGCTTGTGTTCCCTCTCGCTGCTGTGTCTCTGTCAAATAAATAAATAAAATCTTAAAAAAAAAAGAGAATTGCTTTAACCAATAATATAATTGTTTCTTATCCTTATGATTCTAAACTATGGCAATTTAAGACATGGGTTCCTAGGGATAGGAAACTTAAATCAGGGAACATAATGTTTTTAAAGTATTGGAGTCTAACACTGCCACTTTCATTCTGAAGGATAAATCATGGTATTGACTGGAATGATTGACCCTAACGATCAATAGGAAACTATTAAAATTCTAATTTCAGTGATACCAGAAGCAGTAAAGGTGTGTTGAAGACACATTTGGGTTGTTTGCACATCTTCATTCCTTGCTAACCATTACTGACCTTCTGCTTCCGTTTCCAAGCATACTGTGGGAGCACCTTATGTATTCGATATCATGACCATAGGTGAGTGCACCACACATAGGAACAAGATCAACACTGGGGCACTCAAGCTCTTTGCAAGGTCAAGACAGCATAGTAAACAGAGAATCTTGTGCATATTACCTGCCATTAAGATAGATGTAATATTTGTAATTGATAGTAAATAAAAGTGATTTTTGGACTCAGAAATAAACTAAGCAACTTCCTGGGCCAGCAGCAAGATCAAAATTTTGAAGAAGGAATCAGAGTATTTTGCCCATGAAATATCAAGATCTAATGTCAAGCAATAGTAATTAAGACACTATGGTATTGGCACAGGGACAAAGAGACCAATGAAACAGACCAAGAAGGCCCATACATAGCCACCCATATATGGAATCCTGACACATGACATAAGTGGCTCTACAGAATAGCACTAAAATGATTAACTCATTGGGATGCCTGGGTGGCTCAGTTGGTTAAGCATCTGCCTTCACCTCAAGTCATGATCTCAGGGTCCTGAGATCGAGTCCTGCATCAGGCCCCTTGCTCAGCGAGGAGTCTGCTTCTCCCTCTGCCTGCTGCTCCCCCTGCTTGTGTGCTCCTTCTCTCTCTGATAAGTAAGTAAGTAAATAAATAAATAAAATCTTAAAAAATAAGAATAAAATAAAATGATGAACTCATCAATAACTCGTTGTAAGCAATTAATTTTTATATATATTTAAATAATCTCCTACAATAAGAAATATAAAGCCAATGTAGAATAAGTATGTAAATGAAAGCAACGTTCTCCATCTCATAGGAGAAAATGTCAGAGAACATGTCATGAGCCTTGGATGGGGTGAGATGTATACAGATACAAAATGTATAAGCCATAAAAGTAAAATTTAATGAACTTGAATACATTAAAATGTAAAACATATTTTTACAGAAAGATACCATAAAAAGAGTTAAAAGACAAGCCATGGAAAAAGAAATGATTTTTAAAACATCAGTAAGCAATCAAGACAGTACACTAAGAATTTTAATAAATAAATAGATGCATTATTATTGAAAAATAAGGAAAATAACTCACTAGAGAAACTGGACAATTCATAGAAAAAGAAGCTAAATGGCTAATACCATGTGGAAAGATGCTCAAACTTTCTAATATTCAGGGAAATGCAAATTAAAATAAAATCCTGTTTCACACCAATGAGATATATACAATTTTAAAAGTCTGACAATATCAAGAATCACTGAGACTATGAACAGCGACTTCTAAAATGGCATCCTCAAGTAAGGCTGAGGATGTGACTGTCCTACAACATGGCGGAGGGGAAGAAACACGTAAATATCGTGAGACCAATTGTGGAACAGAATGATCCACTGATCCAGATGCTAAATCAGTTTATAAAGCCTTTGGAATAGCCAACGATACTGGGTAATAGTTTTCATTTTAAAGCACTTATTTGCCTTTTTATAATTAAAACTCTCAGAGATCTCAGACTTCCTCAAAATTGCCCCAAAGAAAGATTTGCCACAAGTCTTTCATTAGCATGGAAAGAAAGAGCCTTTGGGATACTTGAAACCCAGCTTGGTGCTGACCATTAAGGCAAAAAAAGAGAAGCAAGTTTTCTGAAAATATGGGTAGTGACCGTCCCTGCGAAGGATGAGATTTTAAATTCTGGCCGCTTTGTGGAAAGTCTCTGCTCTTCAGTGTAAGATTGCACATTGCCCAGAATTTTGGAAATGAATAATTCTGGGATGATACTAAAAGTGCTGGTCCAGTTACTCAAGACCTTGATGACATGGGTAAGTTTGAATCTTCCTCTCTAAGTAAACATTCTCTTTTATTATCCAGTCTTCCGACTTCTGAAAGTGTTGTGCCTTACCTTTCTTAGCAATCTCATCTATTTCATGGTTCCAACTCTTACTTTTAATTGGGTGACCATAAAATTAGTAATCTTGTATAGAATCTCATTCCTCACTTTCAAACCTACATCCCCAACTGTTGGACATCTCCATCTTAAATCTACCTCAGGTCTGTCCAACGGAACTTCTAAGATGACGGAAATATTCTCTCTGCTTAACAGTAGTGTAACCACTAGCCACATGGGGGTACTGAATGTGGCTACAGCAACTGAGGGGCTAAATTTATTTATTTTACTTTGATTTAAGTTTAAATAACCAAATGTGGCTACTGCATTGGACAGCCCACATGCACCTGAGAGCAGAAAGCTACCCTATAATGTTTCATTTGCCAACAATTAATTTCTCCAACTCTTTGGAACCTCTCCAGCCTTGACAGTACTTTTGTGTAGCTTTGTCATTTTTCCCAGAGAAATGCTCAATTGACCTCTTTATTGTCAAATGGTGTAAACCAAGAATTGATAGATATGCTGCATAGCAATCAGCACTTAATACTTTGTTTTTTTTAAACATATGTTTTAACCTTTTAGTATTTACTACATCAAACATATTTTGCTTTGCCAAAAGATATAGGACTATATCACATTATTTTTTTTCCTCTTTCATAAGCACCTTAGCTTAGATGCCAACAAGCTCTTTGAGTCCAACTCTCAAAGGAAAATTCTAATCAACATATCCAAAGGCAAAATGAAATCTACATTACACCAAAAGTGAGCACATAATTTCTTGATGTGTGCTTAATTTTCTCTGCAGGTAGATGATAGAGTAGAAACTTACAAAAATCAATTAGCTATTGTTTGTGAATGGATAATTATAGACTGGTTGCTTTGAACCTGTTCATGCAAGAGAAAATTAAAAGAAAAACATGTTGCACCATTTTAAAACAAAATGTCAGGATGAAAAGCCTACTGAGAGGAAAATTGGACCACATTGAGTGGTTACTATTCATGAATATATATGAAGTACTATTGTTACTGTCAGTTTGCATAATGAGTAACTCGTTTCCAATTTTTGATTTTATATAGAAATTTCTTATAATTTAACAACATACAGAACATTAACAACATTGATTTTTCTTTATTAATACTGTCACATATAATGTTAACATTCTCACATTATAGTGAAATAATGTTCCCAAGATCGCCTCTCTGACATCAGTTGAATCAAGGTCAGAAATAAGAATTTTGCCACATCAATACAATTATATAGTTAGATATTTAAAAAGATATTTAACAACCAGCTCTCCATAGCTGACTGATGTCCATGGGACATAGTCATTTCTAAGGTTAAAAATATAAAAATAAGGAAAAACAAGCATGAATATTAAAAACTAAGCCACAGAGCAGTCAAAATACAATAACTTCCAAAAAATTCTATGGGATACTGTGCAGATGGAAACAAATATGGAAATTTGCTCTCTGAGAGGAGGAAGACCTTGGGAAAAACACTTTATGCTCTGTAAATGAGCTCTCTGTGTACTTTATTATTAAAGCCATATTTCATTCTTCAAATAAATTGGGAAAATTAATATGTAAATTCTTACATTGCCTGAAAAATCATTATGCTACCTACATAGCATGTTATTCGAAAGTTAACTAAATTATTTTTCCTAAAATAATCTGCACCTTGTACATTTTGGCTGGAATTCATTAACACCTGTTTGGCATATATTTATTAGACTATCCAAATAGTCTACTTGCAATTGATTTTTTATAGACTTTATTTTTGGGGAGTGGCAGTTTAGGTTCACAGCAAAATTGAGAGAAAGATACAGCGATTTCCCATATGTCTCCACTCCCACACATGCATTGTCTCCCCATTACCAACATCCCCACCAGAGTAGTATATTTGTTATAATTGGTGAACCTCCACTGACCCATGATAATTACCCAAAGTCCATAGTTTATCTTAAAATTCATTCTGGGTTTAAACAAATGTATAATGACATGAATCCATCATTATGGTATCATAAGAGTTTTTTCACTGCCCTAAAAATCCTCTGTGCTCCACCTATTCGTTCCTATCTCCACCAGCCTCTGAAAACCAATGATTTCTTTTACTGTCTCCATCAGTTTTGCCTTTTATAGTTGGAAACATATGGTATGTAGCCTTCTCACATTGGCTTCTTTCACTTAGTAATATGCAATTAAGTTTCCTTCATGTCTTTTCATAGCTTGAAAATTGATTTCTTTTTGGCGCTGGGTAATATTCCATTGTCTGGATGTGCCAAAGTTCGTTTATCTATTCACCTTCTAAAAGACACCTTGGTTGCTTCCAGATTTTGGTATTTATGAATAAAGCTTTGATAAAACATCTATGTGTAGGTATTTGTATGGACATAAGTTTTCAACTCCTTTGGGTAAATCCCAAGTAACATGATTGCAGAGTCATATGATCATTTTATAAGAACACATCAAACTGCCTTCCAAAATAGCTATACTGTTTTCCATTTCCACCAGCAATAAATGAGGGTTCCTGTTGCCCAACATCCTCCCCAAGCATTTTGTGTTGTCAGTATTCCAGATTTTCATCATTCTAATAGCAGTATCTCATTGTCATTTTAATTTGCATTTTCCTGATGACACATAATGTGAAACATCATTTCATATGCTTATTTGCCATCTGTATATACTCTTCATTGAGGTGCCTGTTCACATCTTTGGCCCATTTTGGGCCATTGTTTGTCTTCTTATTGTTGCGTTCTGAGAGTTTGTTGTATATTTTGGATAAAATTCCTTTATGAGATGTGTCCTTACAAAAACTTTCTCCCAGTCTGTGGTTTGTCTTCTTTTGACATTGTCTTTCACAGAGCTGAAATTTTTCATTTTAATTGTGTCCAGCTCATCCATTCTTCCTTTCATGGATCATGCCTTTGGTGTTGTATCTAAAAAGGTATCACCATACCCACGGTTTTCTAGGTTTTCTCCTATGTTGTACTCTGGGAGTTTTATAGTTATACATTTTACGTTTAGGTCTATGATTCATTTTGAGTTGGTTTTTATGAAATATAAAGTCTGTATCTATATTAATTATTTTGCATGTGGATGTCAAATTGTTCCTACATCATTTGTTGAAAAGACTATGTTTTCTCCATTGTATTGGCTTTGCTCCTTTGACAAAGATCAGTTGACTATATTTATATGGGTCTATTTCTGGGCCCTCTATTCTGTTCCCCTCATCTTTTTCTATATATTTTTTTTCACCAATTCCACACTGTATTGATTACTGTAGCTTTATAGTAAGTTTTGGAGTCAGGTAGTGTTAGTTCTCTAACTGTTGTTCTTCAAAATTGTGTTGGCTATTCTGGGTCTTTTGCCTCTCTATAGGAACTTTAAAATCAATTTGTTGACATCCACAAAATACTGGAATTTTGATTGATATTGTATTGAATATACAGATCTATTTGGAAGGAACTCACATGGTAAAAATATTGAATCTTCATAACCATAAACATGGAATATTTCTCCATTTTAGTTATTCCTTGATTTCATTCATAAGAGTTTCATAGTTTTCCTCATAAATATCCTGTACATATATTATTAGATATATACTTAAATACTTCATTTTGGGGGGTGCAAATGGACATGTTATTATTTTTTTAATTTCAAATCCCACTTATTCATTGCAGCTTTATGGAAAAGCAACTGACTTTTGTATATTAACCATGTATCTGGAAACCTTGCTATAATTGCTTATTAGTTCCAGGAATTGGTATGTTTTGGTCAATTCTTTCACATTTTCTACAGGTGATCAATATACAGTTTTATTTCTTCCTTCCCCATCTTTATGCCTTTTTCCCCCCTTTTCATGCCTAATTACATTAGCTAAACCCCCAATACAATGTTGAAAAGTAGTGAGAAGGGACATCCTTGTCTTATACTTGATCTTAGTGGGGAAGTTTACAATTTCTCATCATTAAGTATTATGTTACCTATAGTTTTTTGTAGAATATATAAAACATTGTACAAGTTTCCTTCTGTTCCTAGTTTACTGATAGTTTTGATCATGAATGGATATTGGCTTTTTCTGAATGCTTTTTCTGCATCTATTGATATAATCATATTATTCTTTTCCCTTTTTGGATTACATTAATTGATATATGAAAGGTGAACCAGTGTTACATACTGGGAATAAAACTAGATGTGGTGTATTATTCTTCTACATTGTGGGGAATTTTTGCATCTATGTGCACGTTCTTTTTTCTTAATTAAGCTGGCTAAAAGCTTATTGATTTCTATTGATCTTTTTGAAGAACCAGCTTTTGGTTTCAATGATTTTTTTTTAATTTCCTATTTCCAATTTTATTGATTTCTGCTTTTATTCTTATTATTTTCTTCTCGTTCTTTAGATTTAATTTGCTCTTCTTTTTCTAGTTTCCTAGGGAGAAAAATTGGATTAGTGATTTTTGGATCTTTCTTCTTTTCTAGTATATGTATTTAATCCTATAAATATCTCTCTAAGCACTGTTTATGCTACATACCAGAAAATTTGGTATGTTGTATTTTCATTTTCATTAAGTTCAAGATCTTTTTAATTTCTCTTCATATTTTTTCTTAGATCTATGTGTTATTAAAAAGCATGTTGTTTAATTTCCATTCATTTTGGGATTTTCCAGTTATGTTTCTGTTATTTTTAGTTTAATTCCATTGCTGTCTGAGATCAGACACTGTTATGTTTTTTTATTCTTTTAAATTCGTTAAGGTGTGTTTTATGGTCCAGAATGTGGTATATCTTGGTGAATATTCCATATATTTGGATATTGCTGTTTTCGGATAAAATAGTCAGTAGATGGCAATTATATCAAATAATTGAAGGTAGTGATGAGTTCAACTATGTCCTTACAAATTTTCCTGCCCTCCAGATGTGTCCCTATCTGATATAGGGATATTGAAATCTCCAATTGCAGTTCTACTAGTGTTTACACCACATAGTTTGGTGTCCTGTTGTTAGGCTTATCCATGTTAAGCGTGGTTATGCTTCTTGGAGAATTAACCCTTTTGTCATTATATATTTCCTTTCTTTATTTTGGATAACTTTCCTTGCTTTGAAGTCTGCTCTCTATGAAAATAATATATCTACTCCTATTTTTTTTATTAGTGTAAGAATGACATATTTTTCTCCATTCCCTTACTTTAAATCTATATGTGTCTTTATATATAATGGTGACTTTCTTGTACATAACATATAGGTGGGTCTTGTCTTTTGATCCACTGTTACAATCTTTGTATTTTAATGGGTGCAATTAGATGATTGATATTCACAGTGATTATTGGTATAGTTGGATTAATATCTACCATATTTATTATTGTTCTCTATTTGTTGTTCTTGTTCTGTTCCCATTTTTATCTTCCACTCTTCTTCTTTTTGTCATTTTAATTGATTTTATATGATTACATTTTCTCTCCTTTCTTAGTATATTATTATTATTATTATTGTGTTTTTAGTGGTGACCTAAATTTGTAACATATATTACCACTAATCTAAGTCCACTTTTGAATAACCCTGTAACAGTTCACGGGTAGTTTGAGGATCTTATAATAACAAAATAATCCTAATTCTTCCCCCCTCATCCCTATATTATTTCCATCGTTGGTTTCACTCATATACAAGCATACATATATATACAAAAGTGTATATATACACATATAAATACATAATGAAAGGCACTGTTGCTATTATTATTTTAAACAAACTGTAATATGTTACATCAATTAGGAATATATAAAATAAAAATTTTTATTTTACCTTCACACATTTCTTCTTCAATATTCTTCCTCTCATTATGTACATCCAAGTTTCTTATATCATTTTCCTTCTCGCAAAAAAACTTCTTTTACCAATAAGACCTACTTTGCAAGGTAGGTCTACTGACAACAAATTTCCTCAATTTTTGTTTGAAAAAGTCATTATTTCTACTTCACTTCTAAAAGATTTCATAGGGTAGAGAATTGTAGGTTCCTGTTTTTTCTCCTCCCAATGCTAAATATTCCACTCCACTCTCATTTCTCATCTTACATGGTTTCCGAGGAGAAGTCAATGTTATTCTTATCTTTGTTCCTGTATAAGTAAGGTGGTTTTTCTCTTCTGGCTTTTTTTTGGATTTGTTCTTTTTCTTTGATTTTCCATAGTTTGGAAATGATATATCCAGGTGTAGTTTGTTCTTGTTGCATTTAGCCTGTTTTGTGTTCTCCGAACTTCCTGAATCTGTGGTTTAGTGTCTGACTTTATTTGGGGAAATTCTCAGGCATTAATGTTTCAAATATTACTTCTGTTTCTTTCTATCTTTGTTGTTCTTTGGGTATTCCCATTATGTATTTGTTAGATCTTTTGTAATTGTCTTGCAGTTCCTGGTTATTCAGCTGTGTTTTGTCTTTGTTCTCTTTGCTTTTTGGTTTTCAACTACTCTGTTAATATATCCTTAAACTCAGGGATTCGTTCCTCAGCTGTGTCCAGTCTACTAATAAGCCCATTAAAAACATTCTTCATTTCTGTTACAATGGTTTTGAGCACTAGAATTTCTTTCTTTTTTTAAAGATTTTATTTATTTATTTGACAGAGAGAGAGAAAGAGAGAGAGAGGGAGGGAGCACAAGCGGGGGGAGAAGCAGGCAGAAAGAGAGGGAGAAGCAGACTCCCCACTGAGCAGGGAGCTCAATGTGGGGCTCCATCCCGGGGTCCTGGGATCATAACCTGAGCCGAAGGCAGACATTTAACCAACTGAGCCACCCAGGCTCCCTAAGCACTGGAATTTCTTTTTGGTTCTTTATTAAAATTCCCATCTCTCAGCTTATGTTGCTCATCTGTTTTTCCATTCTGTCTACTTTATCCATTAGAGCCTTAGCCTATTCATCAAAGTTGCTTTAAATTCCCTGTCGTTTAATTCCAATACCCCTTTCATGTCTGGTTTTGATGACTGCTTTGTCTCTTCAAACTGTGGTTTTTACCTTTTAGTACCTTATAATGTTTTCTTAATAGCTAGACATACTGGTCCACATAAACAGAACTGCTATAAATAGAACTACAGTGATGTGGTGGTAAGGTGTATAGAGAGGGGGAGTCCTATGATTATGTCTCAATCTTTTAGTGAGCCTAGTGGATGGTGAACTTCACACATATTTCTTAGTTTTTTATCTTTCTTCCTCTTTAGGAGGGATAAGATGGCCAACACAGGTTAAAATTGGGTATTTCCCTTCTTCCCAAGTAGGCTCTGATAATACTCTACCAGGTGAAGCCTTAGTGAACTAGTTTCTTCTAGTTAAGATGAAGAGAGTGCTCTAGTATATTTTGAAATAGTTCCTTTCTTCCTTCTCCGCCCCCCCTTTGGAAGCATCAGGGGATTTTCCCCCCAATATTTACCATAAGAATCTGGTTGGGCTCCTGGGTATAAATCTCACAATACTGTAAGCACCCTCCTCTGATGCAGTATCCCCAGAGTTTTAACTCTCAAACTTGTCCACACTGAGCTTCCAATAATGTTTCAACTACAGGGAACACTATTGAGATTTTCTTATCCTGACACTTCTTCCTGTAGTGGCTTCTATTCATAAGTCTCTGTTCCGGTAAGCTATAACTCTTTGTATTCGCCTGTCTGTCTTTCTAGTCTTGGGTGCAGTGGTCCACCCCTGTGTACTCATCTCTCTTATGGATCCAAGAAGAGTTGTCAACTTTTCAGTCTGTTCCATTTTTCACTTTTTGTTAGGACAGAGTGGCAACTTCCAAGAACCATGTAGAACCAGAAAACAGAATTTTATGTCTTATTAGTAAACTACTTTTGCCTGGGAAAATCATTATTTCATCAAGGTTAAGAAAAGGGTTTTTTCATGGAATTACCATGTTGAGCAAAACCTATCCTATTATGATTCTTAATTATGTGTGTATATGAGTGTGCATGTGTTTCTTTTTATTTTTGATATATCTTGACAGTTTCTACTATATTGTTCTTCTTATGAACTACATAGTTTTGATTGCAACATTTCTATTTGCTTTCTGATTACTTAATAACTAGAGTTATATGGAATCTGTGTGTATCTATTTAGCTTCACCCAGAACAAAACCCCATTATGATGGGTGGCTGTTGCCAAAGCATAAATATATACTTACCTTTGGGGCTGTCAGTCAGTATATTTCCATTTTCTCTCCCCCAGCCTTTGTTTTATTTTTGGCATTCATATTACATCTACAAGTGTTATAATCCTTGCAATTCATCGTTATTGTATTATTCAGGATCATTTCACTTGCAAATGATGTAAACCCAAATTAAACTAAGTTGGGCAAAAACTAAAAGGAAGGAGGAATATATTGTCTTCTGTACTAAAATAATAAGAGTAACCAGAGGGTAGATCTAGCTGCATCCAGAATCTCACATGCTCTCAGAACAGTCTCACTTCAACTCTCATCTCATTCTCTAAATTTCCCCATGCACATGGACTTATGATGACCAAGAAATATGGATATATATATATCCTTACATGTTCCAGAACTGAAAGAGAGATTTTCCTGTTTTGTATGTAATAATAAAATCTTGTAAAAAATACTAAATGCCTAATTTAAAGATACATATCCATTTGTGCACCAATAATTGTAGCCAATTAGATACAGGTGTGCTACTCACAATAGTCATGAGTCTATAGAGATTGGAAAAAAATTAAAACTATCTTTATTCACAGATATACGATCCTATCTGAAGAAATCTACAAAAAGGCTACTAAAACAAGTAAGTGACTTTTATAAGTTTGCAGAATACAAGGTCAATATACAAAAACAATTGGTTTTCTATGCATTAGAAAAGGAAATGTAAAATTAAAATTTAAACATACCATTTAAATAGTATCAAAAAGTGTGAAATATTTACAGGTATATTTGTCAGGAAGTACAAGATCTCTACACTAAAAACTATAAACATGTGGAGAGATCTATTCCATCATGGATTCAGAAACTCAGTATTGTTAAGATGTCTATTCTTGCACAAACTGAACTACAAATTTAATGCAATGACAGTCAAATCACAGATTGCTTTTGATAGAAATAAATAGGCTGAGTCCATCATGTCTCATGGTTCATCTCCCCCTCCGATTTACCCCCCTTCGTTCTTCCCCACATGGAGCACTGGGGGTTATGCACAAACAATGAATCATGGAACACTACATCAAAAACTAATGATGTAATGTATGCTGATTAACATAACAATGAAAAATTAAAAAAAGAAATAAATAGGCTGATTTAAAAATTAGTGTGGAAATTCAAAAGACCTAAAATAGCAAAAAACAAATTAGAAAAAGAAAATAAATTGTAGAACACCGTCACAAATTACTTCAAGAAGTATTTTAAAGCTACTATAATCAAATAACTATGGCATAAAAATGCACAGGTAGATAAATGGTACTGAATAGAGTTCATAAATGGACCCATTCAAATTGTCTAATTTTTGACAGAGGTCCCAAGGAATTAAATGTAGAAAGGATAATGTTTTTGATAAACTGTGCTGTAGCTATTGGATATTCATATGACACAAAGAAAATGACAATCCTTGGCTCTTACTTTTAATGTATACAAAAATTATTGCCAAAAGACCTACATGTAGTTGTTGAACTTATAAAACTTCTAGAAGAAAATATAGGAGAAAATCCTGTGACTCTGGGGTTTTGTAAACATTTATTAAATGGGGTGCTACAACAAACAATCACATATTCTAAAGGAAAATAATTGATAAACATACTTCTTCAAAATGAAAGACAAATACTCTTTAGGACATAATTACAAATAACAAAAGGCAAGCCACAAATAGAGACCTAACATTGAAAAACATAAATCTGACAAAGGACTTGTATCCAGAATATATATATATATATATATATATATATATATATATATATATATATATATATATACACCTCTTATGTAACAAAAATAATATAACAAGCCAATTTTTAAATTGATAAAATATTTGAAAGACACTGAAAATTTAAATAAACTGGCAGCAAATATATGAAAATATCTTTATCATTAGTTACAGATAAATTCAAATTAAAATGACAGTGAAATACCACTACATGTCCACTAGAACGACAAAATGTAAAAGAATGCTGATTTCAACAATTGGAAATAAATCAATGCGATCCACTCTATCAACAAACTAAAGGAAAATCACATATAGACCGATAAAAGGCATAATGGCTGAAAATGTGCCAAGATTTTATTAGACACCAATCGTCAAAGGTGTGATGGCAAGAGATTGCAAAGCACTAAAAATACCTATGCAAAGCCATGTACAAGAAACAGAAGAAAGACCAGTGTGTAGAGAGGGCAATGATAAAGGGAACAATGATAGAAAATTGAATCAGAGAGATCGATAAGGGAGCTGCTTAATCTGGGGCCGCACTAGCTGTGGTAATGATTTTGAATTTTGTCCCCAGTGAAGTAGTAGCCATTGGAAATTACTGAGGAGGAGAGTGACATTATATGGCACAGGGTGAGGGTTAATTTGTTCAAGAATGATCTCCTGCAGGCTGACCTCCCAGAAAAGGAGCTGACTTCTTAGAGGCTTCATGGGGACCAGCTACAGCCTCGTGATTAAAAAATTAATCCCAGTCAACAACAAGACTTGCCTCAAAGTCCCTCTGCTTCTGTCCAACCATTAGTGCTGAGGTGGCAAGTCATTCTACTGGCTTATGTCATCATACAGCTGTCACCATAAGGCTGCATCACTGGTCTTTCACCCCTGGTGGAAGTTGGGTTTCTGCAATGTGAGCTGGCAGAATAGGGCTAGAGCCAAAGATTTTCCATGTGATCTTACTACTGGATCTCAGTCCCTGGTCAAGTCATGAGGGAGCGCTTCCCCCTTTTTTTCCCTGCGCTTTAAAAGCTGCAGGGCCAACATCACTCTCCCTAGGTCTTATGACCATCCACATTAGATTACTATGCACTTTCCTATAATGCATTGGGCAGTAAGGACCCCACACTCCTGCTCTTGGCTCAGGGAGTATTCCCCAGTAAGAGTGGCTTGTAATTATCTTTTGTTTGATAGACACTGGCTTAATTAAGAGGAAAAAAAATCCACTCCGGTTGCTATGTTAAGAATAAACTGTATGGCAGCAAGAACATAAATAGTGATATAAATTTGAAATCTGTTCCATAAATCTAAGTGAGAGATGATATAAAAGAATTTGCCAGATTCTAGGTTTATGTTGAAGCAGAACCAGATTTCCTGGTTGACTGGATGTATGGCATGAAAAAAAGAGATCAACTTTGACTCTGAAGTAGAGGCATCAATAATATTAGTTGATTTAGAAAAAGGGGAGATTAGGACTACAGAGCAGCCTCATTGAGTCAACACAGCCAGGAGATCCAACTCTTTAATTTGGCAACAGCCTTTTACAAGGACTATATTTCATCAAATGTCAATCTCTGCCACATATTAAAGTGTCAAGAATGCTCACCATCTCTAACAATGTTAACAATGACTATCGTAGAGCTCCAATAATTAAGAAATCTGAGCTACACATGTACGCAGAGTTCATATTTCCAGAGGAGCCAACAGCATTGAATAATGCACAAAGGAGTTTCTGTATCAAAAAAAAGCATATACTTGCCTATAATATTCTCTTGTTTCCATCTTCACAATTATACTTCCTAAGAGTTGTTTATACTAAATTTGCTACTTCTTTTCTTCCCATTTCCCTTGAAACTTCTTGGAGATTTGTATCAATGCTTGCCACTCAACTGAAACTGATATTTGTCAAAGGAACCAACTTCTCTGAAATAATCAAAAGGCAGATTTGAACAAAACTTCTTTTCTTCAGGTCCCAAGAGAACCACTTGCTCCACCTTAAACTGCTCTCTGTCCTTGACTTCTATAAATGATGTCCTAATTTGGTTTAATCATTGACCTTTTCTTTCGTCTCAATCTACACACCCCTTTTCCACTGTGTTAATTTATGCCTCAATTTTTTTCAAAAAGATTTATTTATTTTTTTAAAGATTTTATTTATTTATTTTTCAGAGAGTGAGAGAGAGCACAAGCCTGGGGAGCGGCAGGCAGAGGGAGAAGCAGGCTCCCCATTGAGCAAGGAGACCAATGCAGGACTTGATCCCAGAACCCTGGGATCATGACGTGAGCCAAAGGCAGATGCTTAACGAACTAAGCAGAATAGGGCTAGAGCCAAGGATCTGACTTACTTATTTTAGAGAGAGAGAGCATGAACAGGAGGGGCAGAGGGAGAGGAAGAGAGAATCTCAAGTAGACTCCATGCTGAGAGTAGAACCCAACCCGGGGCTCGATCTCATGACCCTGATCATGACCTGAGCCAAAACCAAGAGTACCAATGCTCAACCGACTGCTCAGGTGCCCCAATTTACACCTCAAATTTAATAATAACCAAATAGGTTTGAGAACCTAGGTATCTTCTCCTGATTTTTAGAAACATATATCAAATTGTGTGTCTATTGGATGCCTCTATTTGTACCCAGTGCCCAAAATGGAAATCTTCATTCTTACCCCAACTTATTACTAGGCCTGAGTTCATATTTTGAATAGCATAAACATTTATATGCCTACCAAGCCATATGATTTTGAAGTTTTAAAAAAAATTTTCTTCTCTCCTCATTTCTACAACTATTTCCTGGTGACCTTCTGTTTATCTCTTGAATCCATACTTAATTTTATCCCATCATTATCTCTGCCTGGATTATAATTACTTTAATGGATTTTAACTGTATCCAGCATGGAACCATGTCCAATACATTTCCACTGGATGAATGCATAACAGAATAAATTAGATTTTACCTAATCTAATTTTAGACTTTATCTTGCAGATCAGGATAATGGGTAAGGCTAGGAGTAGAAGTTCCCTAAGGTTTAGAGTCCAGCTTAATTTAACAACAGACATGGCTAAAAGATCCCTATTTTTAAGAGATTTTAAAAAAAGTTTTTAAAAGGAGGAAAGAGCTAAAGAAGCTTTCTAGAGCAAGTTTAGAAGCCAAGTTTCAGTGACTTGGTTTTGTAGTTGAAAAACGCTGGGAATAAGTGAGAAACAGAAGAAATACTGAGAAACAAGAGGGAAAAGGATTTGAGAAATTTTGTACTTTATTATAAATTTAACTTATACGCAAACAATGAATCATGGAACACTACATCAAAAACTAATGATGTGATGTATGGTGATTCACATAACATAAAAAAAAAAAAAGTACCAAAAATTTAACTTTATTATCCCACCTGCTGGTATGTTCTTAGAAACTATTGGAAATATTTTAAATTGTTTGGTAATTATTTTTGGATGCCACCCTGGTATGTCTTTGAATGCTACACTGGATCAGGATGGAGCCACAACATAGCTCCAAGCTTTATTCAGTTTACAAATGAATGAGTGTAAATTCTTCCAGATCACATCTATGACTCCAGTCTTGAAATTTTCGAAATCAATTTTGACAGTCAGAATGGTAATTTTTCAACACAACCTTAGCCAAGATAATTCTCTGCTTAAAAATCTTTGGTGGTCTCATGTTTTTAGAATAAAATCCTTACCACCATTCATGGGATCTAGGCCCTACTTTCCTCTTCTGATTTTGTCTTGATATATCCTCCTATCCAGCATAACTCTTTGTCTTTCTCCCACGAATAAATTGAGGGTTTTTTTTT
Source organism: Zalophus californianus (assembly GCF_009762305.2). NCBI lineage: Eukaryota > Metazoa > Chordata > Mammalia > Carnivora > Otariidae > Zalophus > Zalophus californianus. Next base: position 10,210,489 of record NC_045609.1, on the reverse strand, counting down.
TTTGCATGTTCTGAAGCATTTTTTGAACATTCTCTTTGTTTTCTAATAATGTATATACTATGTTCTTTATTCATTCAATTTTGAATATCTTCATTCTACCCACTTCTCCCTACCAAACCTGGGTCCCATTTATCCTTCATGACTCAATTTAGATTAGACTTCTTTCCTCTCATTGATCATTGTTTTACACAGATCTTTTTTTTTTAATTTTATTTACTTATTTGACAGAGAGAGAGACAGCGAGAGAGGGAACACAAGCAGGGGGAGAGGGAGAGGGAGAAGCGGGCTTCCCGCGGAGCAGGGAGCCCGATGCGGGGCTCGATCCCAGGACCCTGGGATCACGACCTGAGCAGAGGGCAGACACAAAGACTGAGCCACCCAGGCGCCCCTATCTTACACAGATCTTGCTACAAATATTTAGAAGTCTCTCCTCTGTGTCCTGATGGTAAGGTAATCTTAATGAGCAATGATTATTCCAATCATTCCTTCTTTAAACTGGTAATACCTTGAATACATATTATATTATATTAATTATATTATATTATATTATATTATATTATATTATATTACTATTATGATCTCAGAGCTTAGCCTACTGCTATGGTTTGAATGTTTGTGTCCTCCCAAATTTCATATGTTGTAATCCTAATGTCCAATGTGATAATATTAGGAGATGGGGACTTTGAGAGGTGCTTAGTTCATAAGAATGAAACCCTCATAAATGGAATTCGTGCATTTATAAAAGAGACACCACAGAGCTCACTAGTCCCTTGCACCATATCAGAACATAACAACAAGTCAGCAGTCTGTAACCCAGAAGAGAGTTTTCACAAGAACATGACATTGCTGGAAACTGATCTTGGACTTCCAACTTAGAACTGTGAGAAATAAATTAAGTCACCCAGTCCGTGGTATTTGTTATAGCAGTATGAATGGACTAAGGTACCCAATGATGTCTTAGTAACCATTTAATAAGTATTTGCTTAATGAGTGAATATCATTTCAAATTTACTATAAAAATGCAAAGTAAAATGCCAATTATATTTGCAATGCATGTATTTATGCCTAACTTAATGTCCAAGAAAAAAAAGTCAAGATGACTGCAACTATAAAATATAAGAAACAAGCATATATAAGAAAAGAAAAAAGCAAGAAGAAATTCTTTAAATCAATAACTATGTTTAAAAAATTACATGTATTTTCTATACCTTTTCCAATATACCTAGAATCATTTGTCATCATTTCATGGAAAAGAATATTAAATGCAGTAAAAATGTAAAGGCAGCATCAAGTTCAAAGTGAATGTTTTTTATTGGAAAAGTTTGTTAATATATTCTGTGTGAGTCTTTGCTTGATTCTCAACTCACTAAAGCTTGTATTTTATCTTCTCTCCAATGATATGGTATTTGACTCAGTGTAAAGACTTGTGATCATTTATTTGATTGCAACCATCTGTTCCCTAAAAGTCATTTATCTCTCTCAGGATTTGGAATGATATCTACAGATTCCTAGGGTGCCCTCTTTCTTTTCCCTTGAGGGAAATTACTTTGTCTTGATTGCCTGTTTCTTTTTTATTCTCTCCTGGGTTTTGTCCTAAATCAACCCTGTCCATGGGGAGTTCAAAGGCAGCAATTACAAAGCTTGAGTCTAAGAATTACCAGTGACTGCATATCAGAGAAAATGAATATGTGTGTTCAGGTGCCCGTTGGGACTTCTCATGTACTTTCAGTCCTTCAAATTTCCATGCAAAAGCAACATACAGAAAAGTCAAACACTCTAATATGGTTTTCTCTGGATAAAATATTGAGGTGATAAGATACTGTGGGCCCACTACTATGCAAGGTACTTGGCTTGTATAATCTATTAAATTCTCAAAACAAATCAAGGAGTTAGGCATTCTTTTAGCTATTTTTAAAGTAAGAAAACTGAGAATCACTGACTTGCCCAAGGAGCCTCACTTAAGTAGTGGCAGAGTTGAATTCAAACCTGAAAAACTTCAAAACATGTTCTTTCATAAGAAGCTCTTTACCTCATATGGACATATAACAGCATTAGTCCTTAAACTTGGTCTTTAAAGCTCTCTTTCAACTTGGTAATTTGTAAGTTCTATGAATGTGAGAGTATATATAGGGAAAGTATTAGATATTGCCAAGTGTTTATAGGCTAGTTGGGAAATCAGGATATGAACCAGCTTAAAGCATTTAATTTAAAAAGATGTAATGAAAATTTGAATACAGAATACATTTTCCTTTTTTTTCCCAGTTTTTAAGGCTGGAGGGTAAATCCCATCTAGTTACTCCTAGCTAGCACTGGAGTTCATTATAAGCATCGAAAGGAAGGGCTATTGTCTTCCAACTTTGTTCATCCTTTTAAAAATGGTTTGTTTTTTCTGTATCAATATTTCTATATAATTTTGTAACAAACCTAATAATTTCTAAAATATTCCTGATGGAATTATAGATGGACTTGTTTGGAACTTATAGATCAATTTGGAATTAAATTAAACAGAAAATATTGAGCCTTCCAATTTGTGAACACTATCTTATCATTTGCCTAGACTTCTTTTATATCTGTCAGCAATTTTCAGTTGTTTTAGTAAAGAGGTCTTACATACTCTTTATCCCTAAGTATTCTTTTTTTTTTGGCACCATTATCTCTTTAATTTCATATTATTCTTTTTTTCCTTCCAGTACCCAAAACTACAACTGATTTTTTAGTATTATTAAAGAATTTGATCATTTTTGAGTGCCTGAAATTATGGTTGTTAGTAACTGAATGGTATTTGAAAATCAATGATCCATAACACTCTGTATTTAAGTAGTCCTTTATAATATAAAAAGCCATTTCATATTTATTACATCATTTAATTCCTTCAACAAACCTTGAGCCAGTCTTATAAGATGTCTTATTTGTAGAACCAAAAAAAAAAAAAAAAAGAAAAAAGGGTAGTAGGCATCATTTATTGAACACACAAGCTATACTTGATTGTTATATTTCAAAGTTGTGTTCCTACAAGCTTATTAAATTTATTTAATAGTTATAGTAGTTTTATAGATTTCTTAAATTTTTCTATGTACACAGCTATGTATTCTACCTTTTTCTTACAATGACTAGAACAACCAGTATAACCCTGAACAAAAATGTGAGAATGGGCATGGGCATCCTGGCTTCATTCTCAATCTTAAGGGAAAATGCTAACATTTTCATAGGACATACAGTGTCCTATAATATAGGTAATTTTTATATTTGTTAAAGTCTTTGTCAGATTTTGGTTTTGGGGTTATGCTGGTTTCATGAAACTATTGTAAAGTACTCCCGGTTTCTCTATTTTGTGAATCTGTTGATAAGGGCTACATTAAAAATATATCTATATTTCTGGGACGCCTGTGTGGCTCAGACGTCGGGTGTCTGCCTTCAGCTCAGGCCATGATCCCAGAGTCCTGGGATCGAGCCCCGCATCGGGCTTCTCCCTCTCCCACTCCCCCTGCTTGTGTTCCCTCTCTCGCTGTGTCTCTCTCTGTCAAATAAACAGATGAAATATTTAATAAATAAATGAATAAAATAAAATAAAATAAAATGAAAATAAAAAAATATATTTCATGTAATGCGCCAGGGAAGCCATGTGGGATTGGAGTTAACACTGTGGGGATTTTGATGATGAGCTCATTTCTCTAATAGATATAGAAATATTCAAATTTTGTGTCCAATTTTGTTAAAATTATACCTTTTTGAGAAATTCTTCCGTTTCATAAATTGTCAAATGTGTGGCAACAAAAATCACTTTCTAGCCTTTGGATGTCATTGAGATCTGTGGTAATAACATCCCTTTTGTTTTTGATACTGATGACAAATATTTCCTTCTTTTTCTTTTTTTATTTCCTTCTTTTTCTCAATCAATCTGTCTAAGGATCCATCCATTTTGTTTAACTTCAAGAACCAGGGTTTTGCTAATTTTATTTTCTCTTGTTGCATGTTTTCTCTTCTGTTAATTTCTTTATTTTTTTATTTTATTTTATTTATTTATTTGAGAGCGAGAGAGAGCACAAGCAGAGTGAGGGGCAGAGGCAGAAGCAGACTCCCTGCTGAGCTGGGAGCCCCATGACGGACTTGATCTCAGGACTCCAGGATCATGACCCGAGCGGAAGGCATATGCTTTTTTTTTTTTTTTTTAAAAGATTTTATTTATTTATTTGAGAGAGAGAATGAGATAGAGAGAGAGCATGAGAGGGGAAAGGGTCAGAGGGAGAAGCAGACTTCCCGCTGAGCGGGGAGCCCGATGTGGGACTCGATCCCGGGACTCCAGGATCATGACCTGAGCCGAAGGCAGTCGCTTAACCAACTGAGCCACCCAGGCGCCCTCTTCTGTTAATTTCTGTTCTCATCTTTGTTGTGTCCTTTTTTCTACTTATTTTTTTAGTATATTTGATACACAATATTACATTAGTTGCAGGTGTACAACTTGGTGATCTGACAAGTTCATACACTGTGCTATGTTCACCACAAGTATAGTTCACCATCTGTCCCATTACATCACTATTACAGTCTCATTGACTGTATTAATATTCCTTATGCTCTGCTTTTTATTCCTGTGACTTACTCATTCCAGAACTGGAGGCTTTGTCTCCCTCTCCCTTTCACCCACTTTGCCAAGCCCTCCACCCCCCTTTCCTCTGGCAACCATGAGTTTGTTCTCTGTACTGATAGCTCTGATTCTGCTTTTTGTTTATTCTTTTTTTTAGATTCCATTTATGAGTAGAATCCTATGGTATTTGTCTTTCTCAGTCTTGCTCAGTACACTTCGCATAACACACTGTAGGTCCATCCATGTTGTCTCAAATGGTGAGATCTCATCTTTTTTATGGCTCTGTAACATGTATATATACAAGTGGAATATTACATATATATATATAACATTCTCCATATCCCTTCATCTATTAATGGACACTTAGGTTGTTTCCATGTCTTCTGCTTATTTTGGGTTGAGTTTGGCCTTTTATTTCTAACTCCCTGAGGTAAGACTTATTTATATCACCAATTTTAGACTTCTACTATTTTATTATTTATTAGTATGATATTATTTTCTAATTTAAGCATTTAAAATTATAAATTTCCCTCAACGAACTCTTAGTGGCATTCACAAATTTTATTAAACTGTATTTCTAATTTCATACAATTTGAAATATTTTCTAATTTCCTTGTGATTTCTTCTTTGTACCATGGATTATGGAGAAGTATATTGTTTAATTTCCAAATTTTTTTATTTTCCTAGATATCTCTTTATTATTACTTTTTAACCTAATTCTGTTCTATTCAGAAAATAAGCTATATATTTTCAAAAGTACTATTTCAAACTTTTTTATAACTAACTTATGATCTAAGCCCCCAATCTTGAATACCTGTATCTTCAGCTCAATGAGATAAATATGCTCTTTTGATTCCCCAACCCTATTTTGACAAATGTCTACAGGCAGGAAGCCTAGTCCAGCTTAAGGCTCAAAGTATTTCTTTCTGTCCTCAGAGTTTATAGCCCTGAACTGCCTATTGTCCAAAGTCAAAAGGCCTCTAAACAAGTTATTCGATTATGGACAGAAGTGAAAATCCCCAGAAATGCTTTTCTTTTTTTATTTTTTAAGATTTTATTTATTTGTCAGAGAGAGAGAGGGAGAACACAAGGAGGGGGAGCTGCAGGCAGAGGGAGAAGCAGACTCCCCCGCAGAGCAGGGAGCCCGATGGGGGGCTCGATCCCAGGACCCTGGGATCATGACCTGAGCCGAAAGCAGACACTTAACTGACTGAGCCACCGAGGCGCCCCATGTTTTTCTTTTTCTCTTAACTTGGTTGCCCATCAGAACCTACCAAGTTTATATTTCATGGGCACTCAAATAGGTTCTTGAATTGTATTCACTATAAAAATCAGCATATTTCAAGCATGTTTTCTGATATATAATCATCTTACAAAATGAGCTTCACTTTTATCTAAGTGCTGCGAAAGACTTAATGTACTCCTGTCATTTTGATTGGCCATCCATCAAATGGAGGCTTATCGTAATTGTTGAGATCCTTCAAAGTTCATACACAATGAAATGTTTATTTCATATTATTAAAGTACAATGTAATTGCCTCTAATTCTATAATGAGAAATAAAGTGTATTTTTCTAATGGCATGGTATAGCATTTATTTTCATATGGCAACATATGTGCTGAGAAAATGTATTGATTCACAGGAATATTAAAAGCAGATTGTTTTCTTCACTATTCTCAAATTATACATTTATTTAAATTACAGACTTCTTAAATGCTTTTCATGTAATTTAGATAGGCTTTCTCAGAAATTTTCATGATTAATATAAATTAAAATACATGCATATCAAGTTGTTTCCTTTTGCCAGAATTGTTCAAAATTCCAAACTTTCTCTGTATCTCAAATATTGAGGTAATCTGAACATAGAGTTCCTTTCAATTTAAAAATGTTCTCTTAATAATGAGAACAGCGTAGGGGAAAAATAGCATAAATTTTTAAATGTTCTTCAGAGAAAGGTCTGAAATAATGCATTTCTTTTTTTTTTCATTTTCAAAGGGTGAACTGTATTGCCATGTACCTCTCAACTAATAAATGTGCTTGGTTATACAACATACACCACAAGAAAACAATTTGACTTTATTTTAGTTGTTGCTATTAAGTTATGCTTTTGAGATCCATAGATAAAATTGTTAACATCTCTTTCTCTATACCACACTGTACAGAAACACACACACAGATGAGCTTTAGTTTATTTCTTAATGACTTCCTGGAGCACTGTATATCAAATTACATTTGTTTATCTAGAGGGAGAGAAAATAATAATGCATCATTTCATTAGTTATTGTTCCTTTTTGCATTAATCATGCCAGACATTAATGATTTCTCTTATTCAGTGATGCCTCTTTTATATTAAAATATTATAAACCTCAAAGTATGTCTGTAATTAAATCCTTAATATTAAAAAATGTCTTGGTGAGTCGATGCCTGCAATACTTTAAATATTTCTTTATTTCCAATGAGCTGAATAATCTCAGCAGAATATTAGTCAATCACAAAGAAGATGCTTGGTAAAGCTGACCGTGGCATAGTAATTAGGAAGAAGCTGAAATCCCCATTTCTTGCAAATTTTCAAGAATATGCTTGTTCAAAGGATGATTTTAGCAGAAACCATTGACTATGTCCTCTGAATTTCATTTTAACTTGGTCTAGGCATGACATTTTATCTCATCAACAGTGAGACCACATTCCCAAAATGTGGTTGCTGAAATGCTCTTAACATAATGATTACTAGGGATGGAACTGAGATTCTTGAGATATGTGAGAGCTTCAGTTTCTTTCAAGAGCCGATTGTCAGTGCCACCACTGTGTGGGGTATGCTCTTGCAAATGAGGAGCTCACATCAGGCATCACTAATAACCTTTAGAGCTAAGGATAGAAAAAAAATAAATTTTATTTTAAATTCTATGTATATTTTTATTATTTTTTATTATATTTTCCATGTAAGTTTTGGGATCTCAAGCTAACCTATGAAAAGTAGAAATTAACCCATTCTTAGATAAGGTACCATGTATACAGATGGGTACATTTAAAGACCTGAGCTACATGTTAAGATACGTTAAGATGATGCACTTCTGTTTCAGAAGACCAGACAGACTCCTATACAAACTGAATCCACTATCTGGTTCAGCCTAACACAGGAAAGATCTCAGTGTGAGTATCTCAGAATAATGTCCTCCGTATACCATGTTTGATTTACTGTGCTTGTTATAAGAACAGCTTACATCTATTGGAGTAGCATTAAAATCTCCAAAGCCTTAGAAAAGCACTGTATGTGAAATCAACCCCTTACTCCCAAATATGCCCCCGGCACCCATAAAGGTCTTTTCAATACTCCTTTGAAGTATTACGGTTAACCCAGGACATCTTGAGGAGTGTGCATACGTGAAGGAGTAGTGTGTGAGAATAAGAATGATTTTATCTGATTTGCCACAGAAGCATTCTAGAGGGGGGGGGTTTCAGAGTTATGGTTTCAACTCTGACGTGTAAAACATTTGAGTTGTGTTACTCTTATCCTTATAGTAAGAAAAAGCTGAACTAAAAATCAGTGAATTTTCTTGGACCCATCAGATAACTCAAGACAGGATAAATTGGCCATCCCCCAAATCCAGAAAGAATTGTGAATCAGAGTCACAGCAGTGATCTGCTTAGTTGGAGCAGAAGCCATGAGAACCATGAAGAGCTAGGAACACTTAAATGGTCATTTTGGAGATTGCTCAAGTCTGAGTGAGATTGGTACAAGAGAGAAATTCCTGGTGGCCTGTCTTAGGGGTTCCCCACAATTTTGTGGACTTTGCCTCAGGGAACTCAACAGGTTCCCACAGTGAAGATCCTGAAAGATAACATCATGGTCTGGCAGGGGAGCAGAAAATTAACATTTGAAGTACAACCAGAGCATTCCTCAAAACAGAGACCTACTTTCCAAGGAAAAGGATTTATCAGAGCCTTATTATACCTGACACGTTATTTACCTGACTCATGTTCCCACCAGCCTTTCTGTCTGACCTTAGGAGGTAGAGAGCAGTTTGTTACTGGACTCATGAGACAAACTGCCTACTAAAAATATCTATAAACTACAATATCTGTATCAGATTCCTAACTTTCAAAATTTCTAAAACCTGCACAGTGACAGATAATTACAAAGAGAGAATCCCAGTGTTATTCATTTTAGCCTTAACAAACAGTATATAGACCTTAAGATGTAGGAAGGACTGTGATTGCTTTAGATCATCTCTAGATGTACGTTGTCCAATACAGTAGCCACTAGCGACATGTGGGTATTGAACACTTGAGATGTGTCTAGTCCAAATTGAGATTTTTGTAAATATAAAATAAACATTAGATTACAAAGACTTAGTATAAAAAAAACCAACATGTAAAATGGACATGTATTTTATATTGATTACATGCTTAAATAATGATATTTTGGATATATAGTGTAAAATAAAATTATAATATTAAAATTCATATCAGTTTTTAAAAATAGAATACTGAATAATGCATACATGGCTCTCATTATATTTCATTTGAACAACCACTCCAGAAGGAAAAAACACAAAACTCTGGATCAGCCATACTTTTATCAGTAATATAGTAATGGGTCATCTGATGACTTACAATAAAATGTGATAAATTAACTCAAAATATTTTTTAGCTTATTGACATCATTTCACTTTTTTTTTTCCAAAAAACTGATTTTTTCTGTGAGTTTTGGCATTGGGAAGACAGAAGTCAGAAAACACCATTGTGAATTTGTCAGAATTTTAATTCAAAAGCAGCATGCATGAGTGTTGTCTGGAATAATAATTTTTTGAATTTTCAGCTTTGGCTATACCAATAGATAACAATCATTAAATGTAAAAGACTGAAACATTTATCAAAATCAGTACAGCTGGTAATTTCCATTTCATTAAAATTTATATGTGTTTTCATTTGTAAAGTTTCTTAAACTCTCTGAAAAAAAATTTAAACAGAAAAAAAAACCTTTCAAAGTTTATAGATGGAAATCATGAACTCAGTAAAATTTTTTGGAACATTTTGTGGATTTGTTCATTTTTCTATTCTGGAGAGAAGAATCAAAGACTTTATCAGTTTTTCAAAGGACTCAATGATACAAAAAAATTAATTTCCTACTTTAGAACTAGCTTAATTTCTTTCTGGTACTGTGACTTCTAGCATAAATTCCTTCAATTTAGTCTCTGCTAATAAATTTTTTGAGCTTCTGAGTTTTAAGAAATTAACTGGAAGTGTTAAGAGATAGTAAATCCTTTGAGTGGAGGGGAGGGACTGATTTTTAATCTGAAAATGATAGCAATTTTATATGGTTTAAATCATATTTGACATTTTCTATATATCTGCTCTCTGTAGTGGAAGAGTTAAGGCCTTCCTGAAGAGTAGTTGATGTAAAAGGAACCCTCATGCACTGTTGGTGGGAATGCAAACTGGTACAGCCACTGTGGAAGGCAGGATGGAGGGTCCTCAAAAAGTTAAAAATACAACTAACCTATGATCCAGTAATCACACTACTGGGCATTTACCCAAAGCATATGAAAACACTAATTCAAAAGGATGTATGCACCCTGATGTTTATTGCAGCATTATTTACAAAAGCCAAGATTTGGAAACAGCCCAAGTGTCCACCAATGATGAAGAGATAAAGAAGATAGTATGTGTGTATATGTGTGTGTGTGTGTGTGTGTGTGTGTGTGTAATGGAATATTACTCAGCCATAAAAAAGAATGAAATCTTGCCATTTGCAATGATGTGGATGAAGCTAGGGAGTATTATGCTAAATGAAATAAATCAGTCAGAGAAAGACAAATACCATATGGTTTCACTCATACATGGAATTTAAGAAACAAAACACATGAACAAAAGAAAAAAAAGAGAGACAAACCAAAAAATAAACCCTTAATTATAAAGAATAAACTGATGGTTACCAGAGGGAAAGTGGATGGGTGGGGGTATGAGGTAAATAGGGGAAGGGGATTAATAGCACACTTATCATGATGAGCACTGAGTAACATATGGAAATGTTGAATCACTATATTTTATACCTGAAACTAATAGAACACTGTATGTTAAGTATACTGGAATCATCATTTCAAAACAAATAAAAAGAGTAGTTGATGTCTAAGTTGTCAAAATTTAGTTAAATTAATTTTGTATGAGGGAAATCCTCAAATTTTATCCAAAAAAACTTCCTTTTTGGTATTCTCAGACATCACTAACTTCACAGGCACACAAGCTAATATAGAGCAAAACATCCCTTAGGCTCTATAAAAATAAAAACAAAGAACTCTCTACCCTGCCACTGTAGGCTTTAGCATATGAAATAGGGATTTTCCTAACACAGGAGCCAGATTTGCTTTAGAGAACACTAATTTCATAAATTTGCCTCCAAACTTGGTATAGTCTGAAGACACAACACTTAAACACAGAACGATGCAAAGTCTTCAAAAAACTGAACAATTTTTAAAAAAAAATAAAAGCTCACAGTTTTGTCTGCTCCTATGTCTATGCCAGCATAATAAAGCAGTCAATGCTCAGTGCAGCTATTTCAAAAATTTGAACCCCAAAAGTGTGTGTATTAGTAAATAGATTATTTGAGTTTCTGAAGTATTCTCACAATGTTAACAATAACTCAAATTATAGCAGGATTGGAGGCAAACAGCCATTGGCTACACAAGATACAGGATAGGCAGGGAGTCAGCTGAATCTTGTAGCACTAACAATTCCGGGCAGCAGCCTGGTCTAGGGTAGAGTCCTGAAGAGTCATGGCCAGGAGGAAACATATACATACTATATCACCCATACAACAAAGGAGTCCAGAAGAAATACCAGAGACTGGGCTAGGGAATGGAGTGGACACCAGAAGACTCAGTACAATGGGTATGTTCCCTACTTTAGAGATGTTTTTGATGTCTAGCTCTCTCTACAGGAAAGCCATAAACCTTGACCATAAAACATAACATCATTAAGTGGCTCAAAATCTATATTCATAATGATACTAATACATTGTATGTTTGTTTCACTACCATTCTCTATGAGTGTAGAGAGGAGATTCCAGAGGCTGCATGAAATATGATACATAAATGAGATACATGAAAATGAAAAATGAATTTAAGAGCAAATATAAAAATCCAGCTGGACACTAGTCATTTGCAACAATGTAAACCAGTGCCATTCTTCTCACCATTTTTGTGTTTTCCAAAATACAACTCTTTGAAACAAAAATATGTTTCATAAGTTAGCATGTGATGTTTATTACTGCTATTTTATTATTTATTTATTTTTTTAAAAATTTTATTTATTTGACAAAAAGAGCACAAGCAGAGGGAGAGAGAGGGAGAAGCAGGCTCCCTGCTGAGCAAGGAGCCCGAATGTGGGACTCGATCCCAGGATCCTGGGATCATGACCCGGGCTGAAGGCAGTTGCTTAACTCACTGAGCCACCCAGGTGTCCCTATTACTACTATTTTAAATTTATTTGTTTATTTTATATTTTTTTTTAAGAAAGAGAGAGCATGAGCTGGGGGGAGGGGAGGGGCAGAGGGAGAGGGAGAGAGAATCTTAAGCAGACTCCATGCCTGGTGCAGAGCTAACCTGAGGCTCAGTCTCATGACCCTGAGACCACGACCTGAATTACTGCTATTGTAAATGAATTAATAAATGTTTAAAATTTGTTCTTAGTTTTAATTTCTAGGTGGCAAATTTTTTAATAGAATAACCCACATAAACAAATGTTCCTTGAGGTGCCCAATAAATTTTCAGAGTATAAAGGAGTCCTGAGTCAAAATCTTTTGAGAATCATCATCCTACATTAACACATTAAAATAGAGAAACACAATCTTCTCAAAGGGTATTTAAAATTCATCTTATACAATTCAGCATTTTTCTAGTAAAGAAATAAGCAGACGTTATTCTTAATGGGGGGGAGGGATGGGGTGGCTGGGTGATAGACATTGGGGAGGGTATGTGCTATGGTGAGCACTGTGAATTGTGCAAGACTGTTGAATCTGTACCTCTGAAACAAATAATACATTATATGTTAAAAAAAAAAGAAGAAGATAGCAGGAGGGGAAGAATGAAGGAGGGGAAATCGGAGAGAGAGATGAACTATGAGAAATGATGGACTCTGAAAAACAAACTGAGGGTTCTAGAGGGGAGGGGGTGGGGGGATGGGTTAGCCTGGTGATGGGTATTAAAGAGGGCACGTTCTGCGTGGAGCACTGGGTGTTATATGCAAACAATGAATCATGGAACACTACATCAAAAACTAATGATGTACTGTATGGTGATTAGCATAACATAATAATATAAAAAATAAATAATAATTATCACAGATTCATTCAAACTATACTCACATGTCCAAAGGAAAGTTTCTACCTGACTGAATAATCTGAAAATTTACACTTTCAGATCAAGAATAATTTGGTCTTTTCAAGTTTAATTGCCCCTTTGCATATAAATGGTCAATATATACAGCATCTAAGATAGCTTCCTATTGGTTGCTGAATAAAAAGTCTTTTTGATGATTCTCTCTCTTGAGTTAAATGCTTTAAAAAATCCACTTTTCCTTCCTCCTTCCCAAAGAGTGTCGGGTTATGAAGATGTCCATGCTCTCTCTATGGACCCAAATGGTGTCTCACAAACAGTTTCTGCCACACTTTCCAACTGGCCTGTTATCTGGGTTGGCAACTCCCAAGTGCATTAGATCCCACTGGGAATTTTGAATGGTTATATTGGGATACAGCATCCAAGTGCATGTCCTAGCCATTTCATCATGCTTTCTGAGTCATCCTCTCTATGATTGGGCCTCTGCGTGTTCACAAGCCATTCTCAGAACTTCTGCATTTTCTCACTAGGATAAGCAGAAACTTCCGAATCCTCTCACACCATGGCCAAGCCATGTGTACCAAGGAGTTCCTCTTCAGACTCTGCAATGAGGTCTCACATGACCCTCATCTCTGCACCACCATGCCCACTTCCTGTTGGAAATTGTACTGGGCCAAAGTCTTGAGAAGCAGAAAAGTGGAAACAATATTCTTCAACATTTATTTAGGTGTTTCTAAAGCAACATTTCCTCGTCAATGATCAATTTCAAGGAGTAGGTAGAAGAAATCAAAATCTAGTCTACTAATCACTGCCCTACTCGTCTCCCTTATATATCTGCTATCTCTTGGGTCTAGAGAGACAAATAACCTTTCAATTTTACTGTGATCACCCTTGGCTCCTGCTTCTTCCATCTTGATTCCGTTTTCCCTGGTAAGCTCTCATATAAATAAGAGAAGATAAATCAGAACTCATTTAAATATATATATATACTTTTTATATTTTTAATAAAAAATGGAATAGATATCTTCAAAAATCTATAGCCGACATTATACTGAATAATATAATGTTAGAAACATTTAAAGAAATGTCAAGGAAAAAATATGGATGCTCAAGATCATCTGTAATATTCAATATTTGCCTGCAATTTCTACTTAACGGTCTTAAGACATAAAAATAAAAGAGATATAAATATCAGAATGAAAGAGACATAACAGATATCTTTACGCTAATGTTATTATTGCTGGTTTGGAATAACCAATAGAAGTGTCTGTCACATTGGTAGATTTCTTAGAACTTCCAATAAGGTTTTTTGCTATAAAATAAATATAAGAAAACCAATAGCTTTAGAATGCCTTAAAAAAAAAACAAGGGAATTAAAAATAAAGTTCACAACAGCAATTAAACATCAACAGTACAAGTGAAAACAGTTTTGCTCCCTCTTTTCATTTCTCCCTTCACTCACATTTCTCGGAAACTCCAGTTAACAAGCAGGAGAAGAAAAACAAGTAAAGGAAGAAGCCAAAAGTCAAAGAGCAGATATTTGCTGATCAAATTATCCCTTCATGTGGTACCTATCTGCCGATGGTAGAGATATTTAAAATTAATTTCAAAGCTTTCATTGTATAATAGTACCAATTTAATTTGCAAAATTAAATGTTTTAATTTATAATGTGAAGACGTATGACATGTGAGTATAAAGTCCTGCTACCATCATAGTTTTCATCCAGGGCAATGGAAAAAAAATTCTACTGAATATATCTGAAAAAGACATGGAAGACAAAACTAAGTTACTTTGTGATTTCATCTATGAGTAATGCTAGTTTAACTTGCTGATTATATTAATTAACAAAAGTATATGTCTTTCAATATCCGACTTTATTGAGTCATAAATAATGTACAATGTATTTTATATAAGTAAGTTATTCAAATTATGATCTTTGCTTTGGCATACGTTTGGAAAATTTAAAAGCAATTTTTATAAAAACTCTAAAATTCTGATAGGAAATATACATATGCATCGTGTACTACCCAGAAGGAATTCCAAGCACTTTCACAATATAATACTGGTTATTTTAAATAATGAAAAAAATAATTGTAATAGGAAGCCATACACTTTCACATCTTTAAGATACTCATAATATTATTTATACCTACAAAATCTTAAAACGCTGAGCTCAATTGCCATGAACACTGTCAAACCTTTTTCCTAAGCCCCCAGGTAGAATTCATTGCTTCCTTTTTTTATGCTCCCCTTTTCCACTTTAAATAATGCTTGCATTTGGGATTTTTCAGTGGAATCAGATATCTTCCCTGTTAGATTAAGCTCCTTAAGGACAGGATAATTTCCGCTTCATTTTTGTATTCTATGTGCTTTGTATATGCCACGTACCTATTAAAAGAATGATGCATAATAATTCTGTTGAAAGAAATTTATAACTCAGAATTCTGAGCCATGAAAATTTTCTTTATTACTGTAAATGCTTATGATGTTTATCTAAATTTACTACTTTTTTTGCTTTTTACTACCTCATTTAACAGTTTTATTACATGAATTCTTATTATGTGCATGACCTATACTTAAAAATCATCAAGAATGATTTCTTTTGAGAGAGAGGGGAAGATAGTAGCAGAGTAGGAAGACCCTAGGCTTGCCTCATCCCAGGAATACAACTAGATAACTATCAAATGATCCTAAATACTCCAGAATTCAATCAAGACGGGAAGAACAAATTCCACAAATAAAGGTAAAGAAGAGGCCACATCAAAGGAGGTAGGAAGTGTGGAGAGGTAGCTTAGGAGAGAAAGGGGTCATGTTGCTACGGTGGGAAGGGAGCTGCAGTTGTGGAGAAGGGCAAGAGACAGCCTAGCACACAGGGCAGCCTACGAGGAAGATGATTCCCCATAACAACTAGCTTGGAAAACAAAAGGGCCTGAATTTCCTGAGTTCTTGCAACCAGCAAGGCTTAAAGCCTGGAGTTTTAAAGGTCAGCATGCTTGGCTCTGGGAAAGCTCAGAAGACATCGGGCTCCTGGTGGACAAAAGGCAGGACAAACAGCCCGTGGACATACAGCGTGGAAACAGCGTACTGAAGAGCACATGGGGTGCACAGTAGGGAGGTGATTCATTCATCTCAGGTCATATCTCAGAAAGGCAGTGTTCACAGAGAGACCCCTCCAGGAACAAAGGAACTGGAAGGTGCCATTTCCTCCCCCCATTCCTCAGCAAAAACAAAACCACCTGCAGGAACCATCACAGTGCTGACACTGGCTACCTAACTTGCTTACACAAAGCCCCACCCTCCATGCTCAGGAAGAACCACCCTTCCCTGTCATGCTTGTTTCGGTTTCAGTGCAGGGGGCCCCCTCCCCCAGAAGATGGGCCCAATACCCTGCCAAAACTGCATCTCCCAACCCAGAAGTTGTGCAAGGCCTAGATTTTGGTGGTGGCAGTGACAAGTCTCATTTCATAAGCAGACCAGATCACACCTAGTTAGAGCTCATCACATTCAGTCCAGGGACCAAACACTGCCCACAACAGGCAGAGAGAGCCTCTGCAGATGATAGGCCTGGAAAATAAAGCAACCAGGACATAACAGCAGAGGAGACGCAACACACGTTGGAGACACTCCTGGAAGTGCCAGGCTCTGAGGAACATAGTAGACTACACTGCAGGGCACTACAGGGCCTCTTCTTCATAAAGCCATTACCCTTAAGAACAGGAGACATAGCTGACTTTCCTAACACACAGAAACAGGCACAGAGACTTGGACAAAATCAGAAGACAAAAGACAAAGGAATTTGTCCCAAATGAAAGAACAAAACAAAGCCACAGCCAGAGAGGTAAGCAAAACAGATATAAGTAATATGCTTGATGGACAATTTAAAGCAATGATCATAAGGATACTCACTGGACTTGAGAAAAGAATGGTGGATATCAGAGAAACCATTAACAGAGAGATAAGGAATAACATAGCAGAGAAAAGGATTCAATAAATAAAAGAGAAAAACCTAATGGAATAAACAGCAGGCTGGAAGAAGGAAAATGAATTAATGACCTAGAAGACAGTAATGGAAAGTAATCAAGCTGAACAAAAGACAGAAAAAATAATTATGCAAAATGAGAATAGATTTAGGGAACTCAGTGACGACATCAAATGTAATAACATTTGTATTATAGGAGTCTCAGAAGAAGAAAAGAGAGAAAGGGGACAATTGATTTGAAGAAATGATCTCTGAAAACCTCCCTTATCTGGGGAAGGAAACAGATATCCAGATCGAAGAATCACAGAAAACCCCCAACAAAATCAACAAAAGCGGATCCACACCAAAATATGTTGTAATTAAAATGGCAAAATACAGTGATCAAGAAAAAAATCTAAAAGCAAGGAGACAAGGGAAGATAGTTACATATAAAATAAACCCCATTAGCCTATCAGCATATTTTTCAGCAGAAACTTTCCAAGCCAGAAAGGAGCGGATTGATCTTTTAAAAGTGCTGAATGGGAAAAACCTCCAGCCAAGAATATTCTGTTCAGCATGGCACTCATTCAAAATAGGAGAGATGGAGTTTCCAGGCAAACAAAGGTAAAGGACTTCATGATCCCTAAACCAGCCCTGGAAGACATATTACAGAGGACTCTTTGAGTGGAAAGGAAAGACCAAAAATGACAGTATGAAGATAGGAAACACAAGAGCAGTAAATATGAATATTTCTGTAAAAAAATCAGTCAAGAAACTCACAAAATAAAAGTATGTAAAATATGACACCATATACTTAAAATATGGGGAGAAGAGGACTAAAGACTGGATTCAATTCTAAACAACCATCAACTTAATATAGACTGCTATATGCAGAAGATGTTAAATAGACACTTAATGGTACCACAAATCAAAAACCACTAATAAATAAGCAAAAAATAAAGAGAAAGGATCCAAATACATGTAAAAAATAAGCAAACTGTGCAAGAAAGACAGGAAAGGGTCAGAGAAAATCTTGAGAAACAACCACAAAACAAGTAATAAAATGGCAGTAAATACATATATAAAAAATTATTTTAAAAGTAAATGGACCAAATGCTCCAATCAAAAGACATAGAGTAACAGAATGGATTAAAAAAAAAAAAAAAAAAAAAAAAAAAAAAAAAAACAAGATCTAAAGCCATTGAAAGTGAGGGGATGAAAAAAATATTTATCATGCAAAGGGATGTCAAAAGAAAGCTGGAGTCATAATACTTATATCAAGAAAAACATACTTTAAAACAAAGATTGTAAAAAGACACAAAGTAGGACACCAAGGACACTATATGATTATAAAAGGAACAATCCAACAAGAAGATATAACAATTGTGAATATTTATGCACCCAACATGAAAGCCCCCAAATACATAAAACAGTTAATAACAAAGATAAAGGAACTAATTGATAATAATACAATAGTAGGGACTTTAACACCCCACTTACATCAATGGACAGAGAATCGAAACAGAAAGTTAACAAGGTAACAATGGCTTTGAATGACACACTGAACCAGATGGACTTAACAGATTTGGAACATCCCATTCTAAAACAGCAGAGTACACATTCTTTTCAATTGTACATGGAATATTTTCCAAATCAGATCACATATTAGGCCACAAAACAAGCCTCAATGAATTTTAAAAGATTGAAGCCATACCATGCACTGTTTCCAACCACAACACTATGAAATTGGAAGTCACCACAAGAAAACATTTGAAAAGAGCACAAATACGTGGAGGTTAAATAACATGCTACTAAACAATGAACGGGTCAACCAGGAAATCAAAGAAGAAATACAAAGCACACAGAAACCCATGAAAATGAAATCACAACAGTCCAAAACCTTTGGGATGCAGCAAAAGCAGTTCTAAGAGGGAAGCCAGCAGAAGGTAAGAAATAATAAAGATTAGACCAGATATAAATGATACAGAAACTAAAAAAAGCAATAGAAGAGATCAAGGAAACCAGGAGATGGTTCTTTGAAAAAAAAATCAATAAAATTAAAACTTTAAGCAGACTTATTAAGGAAAAAAAAAGGACCCAAATAAATAAAATCACAAATGAGAGAAGAGAAATAACAACCAACACCACAGAAATACAAAAAATTGTAAGAGAATATTATAACAAAAACTATATGCCAATAAATTGGACAAACTAGAAGAAATGGATAAATTCCTAGAAGCATATAAACTAACAAAACTGAAACAGGAAGCAATAAAATATTTGAACAGACCAATTACCAGCAAAGAAATTGAGTCTGTAATAAAAAAAACTCCCAACAAACAAAAGTCCAGGACCAGACGGCTTCACAGGGGAATTCTGCTAAACATTTAAAGAATTAATACCTATTCTTCTCAAGTTATTCCAATAAAATAGAAAAGGAAGGAAAACTTCCAAATTCATTCTATGAGGGCAGTATTATCCTAATGCCAGAACCAGATAAAGAGATCACCAAAAAAAGAGAGAACTACAAGCCAATATCTCTGATGAACATAG
Organism: Zalophus californianus; assembly: GCF_009762305.2. Lineage (NCBI taxonomy): Eukaryota > Metazoa > Chordata > Mammalia > Carnivora > Otariidae > Zalophus > Zalophus californianus. The sequence goes on along the minus strand of NC_045609.1, from coordinate 10,191,062 downwards.
ATGCAAAAATCCTCAACAAAATTCTAGCAAACTGAATCCAAAAATACATTTAAAAAAATCATTCACTACGATCAAGTGGGGATTTATTTCTGGTTTGTTAGGGTGGTTCAATATTCACAAATGAATTAACATGATATACCACATCAATAAGAGAAATGAAAAGAACCATAAGATCATTTCAATAGACACAGATAAATCATTCAACAAAGTACAGCATCCATTCATGATAAAAACCTTCAACAAAGTAGGTTTAGAGGGAACATACCTCAACATAATAAAGGCCATATATGAAAAACCCACAGCTAACATAATCCATAATGGGAAAAAAACTGAGTGCCTTTCTCACAATGAACAAGACAAGGATGTCCACTCTCACAACTTTTATTCAACATAGTACTAGAAGTCTTAGCTAGAGAATAAGATAACAAAAAGAAATAAAAGGTATTCAAATCAGTATGGAAGAAGTAAAACTTTTACAATTTGCAGATGATGTGATACTATCATGGGGAACCTGAAAGATGCCACTAAAAAACTGCTAGAACTGATAAACAAATTCAGTAAAGTTGTAGGATACAAAATCAACCTGCAGAAATGTGTTGCATTTCTATACACCAATACTGAAGCAGCAGAAAAAAATTGAGAATACAATCCCATTTACAATTGCACCAAAACCATAAGATACCTAGGAATAAACCTAACAAAAAGGTGAAAGACCTGTGCTCTAAAAACTATAGAACACTGATGAAAGAAGTTGAAGATGACACAAAGAAATGGAAAGACAGTCCGTGCTCATTGATTGGAAAAATAAATATTGTTAAAATGTTTAACTACCCAAAGCAATCTATACATTTATGCAATCTCTATCAAAATATCAACTGCATTTTTCACAGAACTAGAACAAACAATCCTATAATTTGTATGGAACCATGAAAGACCCCAAAGAGCCAAAGCAGCCTCGAAAAAGAAAAGCAAACTGGAGGTATGACAATGCCAGACTTCAAATTATATTACAAAGCTGTAGTAATCAAAATAGTATTGGCACAGAAATGGACACATAGATCAATGAAACAGAATATAAAATCCAGAAATAAACCCACAATTATATGGTCAATTAATCTTCAACAAAACAGGAAAGAATATCCAATGGGAATGTCTTTTCAACAAATGGTGTTGGGAAAATTGGACAGCAACATGCTGAAGAATGAAATTAGACCACTTTCTTACACTATACACAAAAATAAACTCAAAATGTACTAAAGATATAAATGTGAGACATGAAGCCTTAAAAATCCTCGAAGAGAGCACAGGCTGTAACTTCTTTGATATCAGCCACTGAAACTTTTCTCTAGATATGTCTCCTGAGGCAAGGGAACCAAAGGAAAAAATAAACTATTGGGATTACATCAAAAAAAAAAAAAATCTTCTGCACAGGGAAGAAAACAACCAACGAAAGTAAAAGGCAACCTACAGAATGGGAGAAGATATTTGCAAATGATGTATCCAGTAAACGATTAGTATCCAAAATATATAAAGAACTTATAAAACTCAACACCCCCCCCAAAAAATCCAATTTCAAAATGGGCAGAAGACATGAACAAAAATTTTTTCCAGAGAAGACATATGTATGGTCAACAGACACATGAAAAGATGCACATCATCACTTACAATCACAAAAATGCAAACCAAAATTACAATGTGATATCACCTCACACCTGTCAGAATGGCTAAAATCAACAACACAGGACACAACAGGTGTTGGCGAGGATGTGGAGAAAAAGGAACCCTCATGCACTGTTGGTGGGAATGCAAACTGGTGCGGCCACTGTGAAAACAGGGTGGAGGTTCTTCAAAAAAGTTAAAAATAGAACTACTTCATGATCCAGTAATTTCACTACTGGGTATTGACCTAAAAAGTACAAAATCACTTATTCAAAGGGATATACGCACTCCTATGTTTATAGCAGCATTATTTACAATAGCCACATCATGGAAACAGCCCAAGTGTCCATCAGTTGATGAATAGATAAAGAAGATGTGGTGTACATATACAATGGAATGGTCCTCGGTCATAAAAAGAACGAAATCTTGCCATTTGCAATGATATGGATGGAGCTAGAGAGTATTATGATAAGTGAAATAAGTCAGACAGAGAAAGACAAATATCTGATTTTACTCATGTGTGGAATTTAAGAAACAAAATAAATGAGCAAAGGAAAAAAGGAGAGACAAACCAAACAACAGACTCTTAACTACAGAGAATAAACTAAAGGTTACCAGAAGGGAGGTGGATGGCAGGATGGGTGAAATAGGTGATGGAGATGAAGGAGTGAATTTGTTGGCATGAGCACTGAGTGATCAAAATAAAAACTTTAAATAAATGAAAATTTTAAAAAGGAATAGGCAACCTCAAAAAAAAAAAAGGAATGATTCCTTTTGCTTCTATTGTCAGAGTTAAATTTACATAAACCCGGAAAACTGCTATAATATGTATATTAAAAATTATGAAGCTTTTGAGTGACATTGCTATTATGCACATCATAATAAAAATATAATGTAATTTAACTTTCTGAAACTGAATAATAGAAATTTTAAAACATTTGCCTGTCTTGTCATGAAAAATGAGAAAAGATTTACTTTGAAAAAGTAAAATAGCCATAAATCTGTGTAATGGTTGATAACACAGCCAATATTTTATTTTACTTTTTTAAGATTTTATTTATTCATTTGAGACACAGACATACAGAGAGAGAGAGAGAGGGAGCATGAGCAGGTGGGGGGAGGCAGAAGGAGAAGCAGACTCCCCACTGAGCCAGGAGCCTGATGTGGGGCTTCATCCCAGGACCCCAGGATCATGACCTGAGTCGAAAGCAGACGCTTAACCATCTGAGCCACCCAGGCGCCCCTACAGCCAAATTTTTAAACAAAACAAGATAATGGTTTAATATATTCCAACTGGATTTTAAATTTTATAAATAAAAGGAGGTAGGAAGGAAATTAATATTTCAAAGTGAAAGTAAAACAGTATATATAAGGCAGAAGCAAACTAAAAACCACAATGAAGTTCGGGTGCCTGGGTGGCTCAATTGGTTAAGCGACTGCCTTCGGCTCAGGTCATGATCCTGGAGTCCCGGGATCGAGTCCCACATCGGGCTCCCCGCTCAGCAGGGAGTCTGCTTCTCCCTCTGACCCTCCCCCCCTCTCATGTGCTCTCTATCTCCCATTCTCTCTCTCTCAAATAAATAAATAAAATCTTTAAAAAAACAAAAACAAACGACAATGAAGTTCTCTGGGAGATATTCTATCATTTCATAGTATACCACGAAATGATCTATACACAGTCTGTCTGATAATGTCCTTCATTACCTCAATTTAGCATGTACAAATTCAGATGGTGTATTTATCCTATTTTCTTCTTTCTACTGATCTTTCTGTCCTCTTCTTGGAATGCAAAATTTAGAATGTGTATGTACATCTTTAGCTCCTCCCTCCCTCTCTCCTTCCCTCCCCCCTTCTCTCCTTCCTTCCTTCCTTCCTTCCTTCTTTCATCTACCTTTGACCTTTATGATTCACGGTAGATATGCTCATCTCAAGCCAAGCAGTGGGTTTTGACGGATGTAAGTCCGTCACAATGGTTCTATTGCCCTTACCAAAGGTTGGTTTAAAAGATGCAAAGGGAGGTGTGCCTGGGTGGCTCAGTGGGGTAAGCGTCTGCCTTTGGCTCAGATCATGATCCCGGGGTCCTGGGATCGAGTCCCACATCTGGCTCCCCGCTCCGCGGGGAGTCTGCGTCTCCTTCTCTTTCTGCTCCTCCCCATTGCTCATGCTCTCTCTTTCACTCTCTCAAATAAATAAATAAAATCTTAAAAAAAAAAGATGCTATGGGACACCGTTTTGACTAAGGAGACAAAGCGTAACTTTTGAGGGGCTTCTAGGAAAAGTGCTTGCTCTTACTAATTAAAGGAGAGTCCCTTTTAAAACCCTGGATGTTGATAGGGACTAAATGAGATATTTTGACACAGATGAACCAGCCTAGGATAATCTGACATAAAATAGCAAAGAAAAGATTTTGAAAGTCTGGGTTCCTAAGATCATTATTGAACCATGGTGTATTTAGTCAGCTGCTGTAACAGAATACCATAAGCTGTGTAACTTAAACAATAAACATTGATTTCTCCCAGTTCTGGGAGCTAGAAGTCTGGTAAGTGCTTTCTTCCTGGTGTGCACACAGTCATCTTCCCATTGTATCCTCACTTGTCAGAGAGAGAGGAAATAAGCTCTCTCATCTCTTGTCATAAGGATGCTAATGTCATCATGAGGACAGGAAAGGACAGCCCTCCCAAAGGCCTCATTTCCAAATGCCATTACATTGGGAATTGGGGTTTCAAAATATGAATTTTGCGAGGCCACAAACATTCAAACCATAGCACATGGATTCAACATACCCTGGAGCTCCCCTAATCCTGGACTTCTTGTTTGAGAGAATAGTTCTCCTTGTTGTGCAAAAACCTGAATCTGAGATTTTAACATATAACTGAAAAGATACAAGACAAAACAATTTTACAGTAACATTATAAATGATAACACTTATGGAGGTCGATGCTATAAATCTCTGAGTGTATTGTGCCTTCTTGTACCCATTTTCACTGAGACTTCCTTGAAATACACCATGCATTAAGAATGCCATTTTCTTTTCTTTCTTCGCACTTTCTTGGTAAAATTAGCATTTTACATTTTTCACTATTTCTTAAAGGTGAAATATAGTATACATTCTATGCCTACAATTACAGAGAGAACTCTCATGCAACTCAATGGCCAACAAAGCAAACAATCATATAAATACAACTCAAAATCAGAGATTGCCAGAACCCTGGAAGCCTCCTCATCCCCATGTCCAAGCCCAACCCTAACTTTTAACAGCAGAGATTAGCTTTGCTTATTTTAGAATTTGTGATAAATGGAATCACAAGGAATGCATTATTTTTATTAGATCATTTCTTTCATAAGCCATATGTTTCTAAGATCCATGCATTTTTGTAAGTAGCTGCTGATTATCCTTTTTTTTGGCCATACAGAATTCTAATATGAATATGCCACCATTTGTTTATCAATTTTAACACTGATAGACATTTATTAAAAGGCATCATTAAAAATGTGAAAATTCAAGCCACAGACCGGTGGAAGTTATTTGAAATACATAAAGCTAACAGATCTCATATCCAGAATACAGAGAGAATCTACGGCCATACTACCCTGAACATACCCAACCTTGTCAGAATACATAAAGATTCCCTAGAATTCAATAAAAGAGATAACCAAGTAATAAAATGTGCAAGAGACTTACAAGTGCTGTACAATGGAGGATGTCCAAGTCTTCAATAAAAAAATCTGTGAGGATTATTTTTATTAGTAGTAATCAGACAAGTGCACATTAAAGCATACTTGCATTCCACTATACCTGCCCCAGAATGGCAAAAAAAAAAAAAAAAAAAACAGAAAAACCACAACAACAAAAAAATACAAAACAAAAGCAAGCTCATGACAATACTAAGTAGTAGCAAACAAGTTTAGCAACAGAAATTCTTAGACTCTGTGCAGCTAGAATTGGCAATTAGTACAATGTTTTGGAAAATATTTTCCTGGATCTTCTAAACTTTGGCATTTGCATTTTCTGCACCCTGAAAATTTCACTCATAGGTATACTGTCACTTGGTGGCTATTTGTTTCAGAGGACATGTGTATGAATATTTTTAGCAGACTAAATCTGATTTGTTTAAAAAAATGGAAAGTACTTTTTTTTAAATCATCAAATATATTTTCTAGATCAGTTCAATTGTGTGATAATTCACAAAAGACAAGAGCTCTAGAGGAATGAGAAAAACAGGGAAGGAGAGTTTAATGGTGAACCCAGAGGGCTGAGCAAAAGAAATCTGTAGGAGGTCTATTGGGCTCAAAACATTAAACCTAGCTGTATCGATCATAGAATTCAGTACTATGTCTCCTGGACTGATTCTCTCCCATTCTAGAGAACGACAATTATTCATACCTTCTCCATTATTCTCAAGCCTGATGTGGCAACCATGGATGTGTACTGCTCAGATCTTCCTCCAAGAGGAACCCACCAAGAATGTAGCTGGCTTACTGACTTCAGCAGCCACGACTTCGGCTCCACCACCACCTCACACACAGGACACATTCTCCTTGGGTTGCTCCCTGCCAGTGATTGTGTGTGGCAGAAGGAACAGAGCACTGTTCTGACCTACAAATGACTCCTCAAATGTTCACTCTTCACTCTGGGACCCCATTACCCTGAATGAAACTCTCTCAGAGCTTGCACCTCTGAGACGTATCCTCCTACTCAAACACTCTTCCTTTCCTACTTCCTTCCATAGTTGTTCATACCTGTGTTTGGCCTGAAAGCTCTCCCTGCTAACCGTCCTTCATCATTCACTGAATTATCCCCAAATAATTCTTTTGCACATCCAATTCCATCTTGGTGTCTGCTTCCAGGAGGACTTGAACCAGCATGTCCAGTAACCTATACCCTCCCAAAACTCAAAAACATCGCCTCACAGTCTTACCTTTCAGAGTCAATAGAAATTCAACTTTTTCTTCCAGAAATTCTAAAAGCTTATTTACATTCTTACCAATTAATTATCCCTTTCAAATTATTAAAAAGAATTGTTCTTCTGCTTTAGATTAAAGGTGACTACAAAGTATTTGCTGCACTTTTCAATGAGTGTTGGAATCTAGTTATTCTGCCCCTGAAACTGAGCTGGAATTTCTAAGACTAGATCACATGAAGTCTTGCAGATTTTAACCTCTAAAGTCTCCTAAAACACTCTATCTGGGAGGCCTGAGGCATGATGTAAGGAGTTAGCTTACCCTGATACTTGGGAGAAATCACATGCTGGCCCCTCATCCATAATCCAACCAAACTCAACCTTTTAGCCATTTCTACAAAGGCACAAGGCACGAAAGAAGTAATCTTGGATGGTTGAGATCCAAAAGTCTCTCAATGCCACAAGGAACAGAAGAATCATCCAGCTGAGCTATCTGATTTCTTACCCTCAAAATATTAATTTATAAGAAGATAGAATGAATTTATTATTGCTTTAAGTTTCTGAATTCCATAATAGTTTATTATACAGAAATGGATAACATGAACCCTGTCTATGCGCCATTCATCAACCTGTGTACTCTGTCTTTATCCCTATTGCTTCATAAAGGATATGGTGGTATTGCTTGTCTCCTTTGCCTCTAATTATCCAAATTTACACTCTCTTCTGATACCATTTTAACATGCTTAAATCTTAGAAGCACAGACCCTATGGACGAGGCTTGTTGAACTAACAAAGAGACACCAACATTTCAGTGACTTAATAACATAGAAGTTTATATTTTGCTAGTGGAAGAGTCCTGGGTGGATGTTGAGATTGTCAGGAGAACTCCACTGCATGATCACTCAGAGACACAGGCTCTTTTCATCTTATGTATTCTCACTCCTCCAGGGCATCTATCATACTGAGGAGGAAAGAGACAGAAAAGAGGCACAGAAGATGTTACATGCCAGGTCTGAAAGTGGAACATCTCAAAACTGCCATATTCCACTGGCTTGAATGGAGTGAAATGGCCACACCTACTTACAGGGGAGCCGAAGATACAGTCTACTTGCACAACCAAGAGTAAGAGAACACAACTATGGGGGAAGAACATTAAGTTCTACCTGTCTCTACTACCAGATTAAAGAAGTTATTTTGTTAAAATATCCCAAACAACCATGGAACATGGGTTTTTTTTTCATAACTCTTATATAAAGGGTTAGTAAATAATTTTGTGAACCCCCCTATTGAATGACCCTCTATTAGCAGTGTTCACATGGTCTTTGTTCTTCCTGTTCCCTTCTTCTCTTTTATCCTCAAGGTATCTCTGGAATGTCTCATAGAACATACATAGACATATATATAACTAATATACATTTAACAAAAGAATTCCTTAATCAATTAAGATGGTTTTTCAAAGTATTAAAAGTATTCATACTTCCATGAGACATCTGGGTGGCTCAGCAGTTAAGCGTCTGCCTTCGTCTCAGGTCGTGGTCCCAGGGTCCTGGGATCGAGTCCCACATCGGGCTCCCTGCTCCGCGGGAAGCCTGCTTCTCCCTCCCCCACTCCCCCTGCTTGTGTTCCCTCTCTCGCTGTGTCTCTCTCTGTCAAATAAATAAACAAAATCTTAAAAAAAAGTATTCATACTTCCTGACCCAATGCCATTTTTATAGGTAAAGTCAGTTGTCCTATATCATTTATTGGACATCCTAACTTTTTCCTACTAATAAGGAGTATCACTACTTTATATATCATGTTGGATTTTAATGGATTTATTTTAGGGCTCTCTATTCTGTCTCCATGTTCACTCACTGTCTTTATTATAGTATTTTAATTACTACAGCTTTATAATAATCTTTTATATAACAAAAGGCAAATACCTCACCCCCAAATTATTCTTCTCCAAACCTCACTGATTGTACTTGATCTTATTACTATGCTTTAGATCCAAATTCTCTTGTAAATAAAAACCTTTGGGCCAAAATGGCAGCATGAGCTCTGTGTACCCATTGTCCATGAAGCAACCATAAATGGTTAAAGTCTGGAAACTGTGTTAAGGGCATATAGCAAAAGAAGAAATATTCACTTAAGAGAATCTATTAAATCTTATTAATAGAGCCTGTGGCACCTGGACGATGACCTCCTTCCTCCCCCCATCTCCAATACTGCAGCAGATAGGACCGAGAAAATGGGGCTTCCTCTTCTCTCATCTTATAGGTAAGGAATATGATATCTTCCCAGCAGGATCAGATACAAGCATGTCTCATCCCCCTAAATTCCAAGTTGTGAAGGCAACACTTTTGGCAGGTGTTGTCAGGAGAGTAGAGGTTTCGTTCCCCCGCTTAGTTCCCACTTACAAGGCAGAGGTGCATTCCTAGAAATATTGGGGGTTTTGATCTCCTTTATTTCCACTCACTCATGAGGTGAAGTTTCCATCTGGGAGAGACAAGTAAAGAAGACTAGAAGCTACTGTCCCCATTCAGCACCATCCTCTAAAGTAGGGGTGTCATTCCACTACTGTTCCCTGTCCCAGCTCTAGATAGGGAGTTGAGATTGCTCCCAGCCTAGATAGGCTGTCCATAATAAAAAAGAACTTTGAAGCTTTCCTCACTGAAACTGCCTTTATTTGAAGAAGAATGTGGTGAAGTTTAAGCACATTGGAGATTTTGGTAAAAAGCAGTAAAAGAAACAGGCTGAACCTTGGTCCATATAGGTTATCAGAGAAAATTAGGGAAGGAGACCTAAGGTGAGCCCTTCTAGGGTTGGTATAAATCTCAGACTTGCCACAAAAACTACCTCTTCAAAGGAACCTGGATTTAATAGAATGAGACTGTAGAGCGATTTACATCCAAGGCATCATCAAAAACAATGGGACAGCTATCCTGCAATTAATGAAGCTGAGTGGAATACTTACAGGGGCACACAAGCTTTAGAAAAGAGAAAGAGATAAAAACTGACCCAAAAATATGTCAGAAATCTGAATACACCACTAAAAAGTAAAGAGATTGAGTCAGGAACCAGAAACCCTTTCAAAGAGAAGAGCCCAGAATCAGATGGCTTCATTTGGTAGATGAATTCTGCCAAATGCTCAAAGAAGAATTAATACCAATCTTCCTCAAACTCTTTCTAAAAACTGAAGAGCATATAACTCTTCCTAATTCATTCTCTGAGGATGATATTACCCTGATACAGAAGCCAGACAAACAACACAGGAAGAGAAAAAACAAAAACAAGCTATAGACTAATATCCTTTATGAATATAAATACTTAAAACATAGGTATAAGTCATCAGACCTTGGATTAGGCAACAGTTTCTTAGATATGTTACAAAAAGCACAAGCAGCAAAATAAAAAATAGATAATTGTTCCTAGGGTTTTTAAAAAGTTGAGAATCAAAACCTTTGTGCCAAAAAAAGGCACCATCAAGGACGTGAAGGACAACCCGTAGAATGGGATAAAAAATTTGCAAATTGTGTATCTCCTAAGGGACTTGTATCTTGCACTTGTATAGTTTAATCAATGTACATAGATAATACATGTTTTCCTACTATCATTGCTTGACATCATTATTTTATTATTATATTGTCCCTGCCCTTTTATTTTTACTTTGAATAATTTATCAGTCAGATCAAAGATTTAGGTGTATTGTTTCTTTCCCAGCAAGGAGATCTTCATCTCTAAACATTTCTTTATGTTGTCACTGCATGTGAATCATAGGTTGGCAAGGCATGGAATTTCTGGTCAAGATATTTTTCCCTCACAATTTTGTTTTTTGTTTTTTGTTTTTAAGATTTTACTTATTTATTTGACACAGAGAGAGAGAGAGAGCACAAGCAGGGGGAACTGCAGGCAGAGGGAGAAGCAGGCTCCGCACCAAGCAAAGAGCCCAATGCAGGGCTCGATCCCAGGATCCTGATATAATAACTTGAGCCAAAGGCAGACGCTTAACCAACTGAGCCACCCAGGCGCCTGCTCCATCTCTCACAATTTTGTAGGGAGTTTCTCCAAACAAGTAAAGAACCACTTTTTTCCCTTCAAGTTCAATTAACTGTTCCACATGCATGTTATAGGCTTAGTTCACATATGAGGATGAGTACTTCTTAAATACAGTTATTTAATAGCACAAAATTTCTGTGAGCAAGTTGAATAATTTAGCAATACTGAAATTCTACCTAGTATGTTTAACTCAACTTAAATAGTAATGTGATTAAAACTGATTTATAAAAACATATATTCACCAAAATGTTAGGTTACCAAATATATTATCTTTACTGTCAAACACAGTGAAGAGGCAAAGAAACAATCTGCTGCCTATATATATAGTGAATAACTAATGGAAGAAACAGCTTTTCTGACCTCAAGTTCTCTCCAGTACAATATAGGGACTATATTCCTTTTAACATAATAGAATAGTTCGACATCTTGAAAAAAATAATTACGGTTTTTTATTGGTTTCACCATAGAAGTTTCATAGATGTGCTATCTACTTAACCATAAAACTTCTCATGGTGCTTAGTATAGAGTGATAACAAGTGTAGATATAAATGGATATATATACTGATACTCCCAATAATGTTCACTCTTCCTCTTCCTCATTATAGACACTTCTAAAACAAACTTTACAATTCACAGATTGTGCCCTACAGATAGTTTTCTGAATGTTCATGGTTAAATTCACTATGTTATATTTGTCTTTATTTCTATAGGATTTATAGCTTCCATTAAAATGACAGAGGACATGTTTGTTTCAGTGAAGGTTGTACAGATTTAAATCTGGAGCAAAGATTAACATAATTCTGCTGAAGGGTGACTTAAAAACTTGTGAAACCTTCCATTCTTTTAAAAAGAAAGTCTAGGGCACCTGGGTGGCTCAGTCAGGTTTCAGCTCAGGTCATGATCTCAGGGTCGTGGGATCAATACCTGCATCAGGCTCCACGCTCAATGAGGAATCTGTCTGCTTGAGGATTCTCGCACTCTCCCTTTGCTCCTCCCCTGCTTGCATGCTCTCTCTTTAAAATAAATAAATAAATCTTTAAAAAATAAAAGGAAGCCTGACTTTGAACGCTTGTATTAATTTAATACAATGTATACTTGTACACAGGAGTTAAATCTCAGTAAAAGTAAATGAAATGGAAAGTTGAATACAAAGGAAACAATCCTGTAGGAAGCCAGGTGAGAGTGGAAATAAACAAAATTGAAGGAATTTTTAAAAATCTAAATTGAAAAAGTAAAAATCACACCAAGAAGATTCTCACGCATGGAGAGCACACATGACAATCTTAACAGTGTTCAAAACATTATATGGGACATGGGTTCAAAAAAATTGCCATTAGTATTTCTGTTGTAGCCTCCAAGGAGCAAAGAAATCTTGCTTCTAAACCATCATTTTAAAATGGTAATATAGATACTTGTTTTATTTATTCCTCTTGCTGACATTTATTTACCACGAGGGTCTTCTGCAGAGTGGAAGGGTATATGGCAAATAATAAGGTTTGGTTGGTTGTGTATTCTAGTTGGAGAAAAGTATTCATAAACAACTTTTGCTACAAAGCAGTAACTAACTGTTATACAAGATGTTGTTAAGTGCCATAGGGATAAAAGAAGGGAGCGGTGACTCCTTGTTGGTATGATCAAAGAAGACCTCATAAGAAAGGTCACATTCGAGGGAGTCCAGAAAGATAATAGGATTTCAACACTCAGAGCTCTCAGGGCGCGGATGGTCTCCTAAGGATAAAGAATACTTTGAACCAAAGCCTTAAAGCAGAAATATAACAAAGGAATGATAAAGAGATCCCCTTGAGTGTACAGTAGAGGGCTTGAAGGATTGTAATGAGTGGCTAAATTAAAGTGTAATAGCTAGGCTGGAGTTATAGAATGTTTAAATCTGGATTGAAGACTTCTTTATAAATTTGGTAGAAAATATTAATTTTAATTTGACTATTTTATCTAGAAGTTATTATTAAGTGTCAGAGATTTAAAGAGTAAGATGTAGGAATTTCACAGATTACATTATCATACTTAAACTAAATTATGCATCACAAAAGTGTCTTACATATACTTCTAACTATATCGTGGACTGAACATCATAACAACAGCAGAGACCCAATGAGAACTTAAAGGCCCATCGGTCAATTCAATGCTAAGCAAAGGAAAACACCAGGGGAATCTAATTGGATATGACAATAGATTAGCTTAAAACATTAGTACATTTTCCAAAATATTTGCTTTTTTTTAAAGATTTTACTTATTTATTTGAGAGAGAGAGTGCACACGAACACGGGAGTGGCAGAGGGAGAGGGAGAAGCAGACCCTCCACTGAGCAAGGAGCCTGATGTGGGGCTCGATCCCAGGGCCTGGGATCCTGACATGAGCCGAAGACAGACACTTAATGACTGAGCCACCGAGGTGCCCCATTTTCCAAAATATTTGAAGTTTTGATTTTCAACCATCACTCTTAATGATGAACAGTTTGCCTTTAAGATGTAAGTTAATAAAAGTATAAAGCCATTGCAAATAGCCAGGTATTGAAAATACTGCATACTTAATCATTTTTGAAAACTCTTCATTCATATTTTAATTTCAAAATATACTGACATAGTAATGCATACTAATTATTTAATACACAAGCTGAACTTTTAACTAATAGTAGCACCAATCAGAAAAGTTTATAAATCATTGTAAAGTATAAGAATATTTGCAAACTGGATTTGAAGTTCACTACAACCCTGTTTGTGGGAGGAAAATATTTGAAGGTTTACAAGTGAAAATTAAGTTAGCTGGCTCTAGGAAATATAATCTGTAGATACTATAAATTGGACACGTATTATTCCTTCCTTTTGTACCTTCCTATTGGTCAAACATGAAGGAGTATTAGCATCTCAGTGTTGAAATATGATAAACGTTTTAACATAGATGATAGGTGACCATCTGACATTCAGACCAGGATAGTATGCCAGTGTCAATCTGTAAATTCAAAATGCGTTTAAATATTAGTAAATCTTAATCTCTTTATTATTTAGGTTAAAATAAATATTAATAGGAATTCTAAAGTTTGCATCTACACCACCGTCAGTCTTCTTGATCTCTTACTTTGTGAATCACTACTCTACAATTTTACCTTTAGCTTAATATTAAAATTCTATTCAGATGCAAACACATCAACAGAATAATCTCATATTTCCAACTGTCTGCATTAAATAGTAACACCTGACCGCATGAAACTAATCCACTCTTTCTGGCTGGCTGTTCTATATTTTCCCTCACCTGAAAATTTTATAAGCCTAGTTTGCCTTTTAGTTTAAACTACATCATCAACCATAGTATCCTTTAAATATAACATAAGGCATATAACATAATCTGACATAAGACAGATTAGTAGGAGAAAAACAAATTTGATTTTGTACATATGGGAGCCCATAAAAATATGAGACTCTCCAAAGTGACCAGAACAGGCAGCTTTTACACCTTTTAGACAAGGAAACAATGAACTTGTGAATAATTGACAAAACAAAGGGGTTTGGGCTCCAGAAACCACAGGGCAGGTGGAGTATCCTGAAGGCAGAGCAGAAGCACCCGGGCCTGGGCAGCCGAGCTTCTCAATGAGAAGCTGGCATTGGCGAGGTTCTCTCATGGGGATGCAGCGGGGGACAAATGATGACCAGGAGTAGACATGTCTATAAGCACATGCAACGTCCACAGGGACTCCCAGAAATAACTGGGAGAGACATTTGATGAGAGTAAAGGGCTCTATAATTTGATCATTCGTGTCGACTGCTCCCAAGCCCAAGACAAGTAGAGAAATTAGTAATCACAGGCCAATGTTTGAGGTTGGTTTTGTGGAAGCAGAATCATGCACATTTGGGTTGTGTTTCAAGCTATGGGCGTAGATGTGATTATTAGCGGAGGGCGCGATATAGTTTCTTTCAGGAAAAAAATCTTAAGAGACATCCTCATTTATTCTACAACTTAATCTACATTAACATATTTTTCTATAACCACTCAGACTCCAAAGTTCTGATTTTTTGGTGAATAAGAGTTGAGAGTGAGGAAAGGAATAAAATAAAGTGGTCTCTAAAGATAAAGACGTATAATCATAGCATGCAGATAAGAATTTTTAAGTGTTATTCATAAGAGGCTATACAGTAAAGATGTACACATGCTCAGTTTAAAGACTGGGACATATCAGCACTACTAAGGTCAATTTAATTAAAACTGGAAAAAAATTAACTCATGCTTAAGATTCCATACTTCATTTCGGTAGCCCTGATCACTGCTTTAGAATCATTCTTTGGTCTATTTTCAGAGAAATATTTTCTCAACTATAGAATTGGTTGCTTTAAAAATGTATGAACTACACGGTTTTGATTCCTTTGAAATGTTATTGTAAGCAAACATCTTTTCTTTGTCCTATGATAATCAACAGAGGAGAATTTTTTAAAATATAAATCATTTGCTAGATCATACTAGATGAATCATCAAGTCATCTACACTATAGTTTCAAATATTTTCTTTTTTATATTGCCAGATTACTACAATAAGGACAAGATGGCACTTTTCTTTAAAATTGTGCTAAAAAAAGAAATAAAATCAAGGATTGATTTCTGTAACATTAATTTAGAAGAGTTGCAGCTACTGAAATAGGCAGGATGGAACTGGAGGGTGTTACGCTGAGTGAAATAAGTCAATCAGAGAAAGACATGCATCATATGACCTCACTGATATGAGGAATTCTTAATCTCAGGAAACAAACTGAGGGTTGCTGGAGTGGTGGGGGGTGGGAGGGATGGGGTGGCTGGGTGATAGATGTTGGGGAGGGTATGTGCTATGGTGAGCGCTGTGAATTGTGCAAGACTGTTGAATCACAGATCTGTACTCTGAAATAAATAATGCAATATATGTTAAGGAAAAAAAAAGAAGAAGATAGCAGGAGGGGAAGAATGAAGGGGAGTAAGTCGGAGGGGGAGACGAACCATGAGAGGCAATGGACTTTGAAAAACAAACAGGGTTCTAGAGGGGAGACGGGTGGGGGGACGGGTATTAAAGAGGGCATGTTCTGCATGGAACACTGGGTGTTATGCACAAACAATGAATCATGGAACACTACCTCAAAAACTAATGATGTAATGTATGGTGATTGACATAACAATAAAAATTTTTAAAAAGAGCATTGCAAAATCGACATGGGTAAAGATTTTCTTGGCTTCATCAGGTTTACACTATAAGTTAACCTTTCAAGCCTTCTTCCAATATAGATTAGTCTAGAGAACACAAAGGAAAGCCGAATATGTTACATAAGTAAACCAAAGAATGAAATTAGCATTTGAAGGACTTTTATAACCAAAGGGATAATACTATTAACTGCTCAAATTTGAGGATTATTTAAAATAATCAAATATTTTTAAATTTGATCAATTTTATAATTGAAATAAATTCTTAAAAAAAAAGATTTTGCTTATGTATTTGAGAGAGAGAGCATGGGGGGTGGCAGGTACAGAGGGAGAGGGAGAAGCAGACTCCCCACTGAGCAGGGAGCCCTACACAGGGCTTGATCCCAAGACCTGGGATCATGACCTGAGCTGAAGGTAGACACAACTGACTGAGACACCCAGGGGCTCCGACTGAAAGAAATTCTTAAATCATCTTCTTCAATGATACTTTTAACTAATAAACTAATGACAAATTTGAGCAAAACCTGAAATAAAACATTCTATATATTTATTTCTAGGAAAGAATTATAATAGGATAACAACAGTAAGCACTAAGGAACATTTGTAAAAGAGAATAAGTGCAGGTAATCGTTAAAAACATAATACTCTCCTAGAAAATCAATCCTTTAAGTTGCATACCATTACTATTTGAAGTAAGAACAGAAAAACTGAAGTGTGTTAACCAACATTCTTTCTATCAACATGGGGTCATAGCAAATCAAACTGGAAATTTAAAATATAATTAGAAGACACTGAGCTTTTTGACAGAAGCTCAAAAATAAGACATTATTGGAAGAGCTCAATGATTCTGAGAAACCTTGGCCAAAGATTTTGAAATACTTACAGAGCAGCACGGAAGCATATATTAAAGAAGGAAGCAACTATGTGTGTATTTACTAAGCAAGCACAAGCTAAAGATGCACTTAGAGAATTCAGTTGGATTCATTCACCCTTCCACACATCTATTAAGAGAACATTCCGGGACACCTGGCTGGCTCAGTCAATAGAACGTGCTACTCTTAGTCTTGGGGTCATGAGTTCCAGCCCTGCTTAGGATGTAGAGATTACTTAAAAAAAAGAAAGAGAGGATATTTCACCCGACACCATAATACATGAGAAGGTCAGACATGAAAATAATAAAAGATTGCTTCGTCACAGGAGAGTTTGTAGTTTGGTTAGGCATGAAGAGACATGACCTGATGTGTGTAAGATGGTGAGAATGGACAGACAGCTCCCAGCAGATGGACGAGGGGGGGAATGGAAACAGTGGGACCAAGGAGTCATGACTGTATCTGCTCAGCGTGGTGAGTTACAAAAATGAAACTCAAGACGGAGCATTTCAAGATTCAAAGGACAGCATAGCTCTGTTTTGTAGAGTAGGCAACATAAGCCAACGAGCATACCTCGTATTACTCACATAAGAGGAGCTCAGAGATTCTAGCCCCATGCGCTTCTAATTTCACAGTATCTCTGAATTTCACTCTGACCCTGATTGGAGGAGATTATATTTGATAGATTTGAGCCACCAGAAAGTCTTAAGAAGTTTCTGACTTGAGTACAGTGTAGGAGAAACACCAATGACTAGCAAGAATTAGTATCTATAAGTAGTATTTGCTTTCTTACAGGAACCTGAAAAGGATCTCAAACTTACTTAAGTACAGCTCTTATGATTAACGTAACTTTTCTTAATTGATTTTTTCAATTTGTTAAAATAAAATCAACAAAAGCTTTTTATCTTGATGAAGTCCCAGTAGTTCATTTTTGTCCTCGCTTCCCTTGCCTGTAAAGAAACAGTCAACAAAACCAAAAGACAACCAAGAGAATGGGAGAAAATCTTTGCAAATGACCTATCAGATAAAGGGCTAGTATCCAAAATCTATAAAGAACTTATCAAACCCAACACCCAAAGAACAAATGATCCAATCAAGAAATGGCCAGAAGACATGAACAGACATTTTTTCCAAAGAAGACATCCAAATGGCCAACAGACACATGAAAAAGTGCTCAACAATGCTCGGCATCAGGGAAATCCAAATCAAAACCTCAATGAGATACCACCTCACACCCGTCAGAAGGGCTAAAATTAACAAGTCAGGAAACAACAGATGTTGGAGGGGATGTGGAGAAAGGGGAACCCTCCTACACTGTTGGGGGGGGATGCAAGCTGGTGCAACCACTCTGGAAAACAGTATGGAGGTTCCTCAAACAGTTGAAAATAGAGCTACCACACGATCCAGCAATTGCACTACTGGGTATTTACCCCAAAGATACAAATGTAGGGATCTGAAGGGGTACGTGCACACTGATGTTTATAGCAGCAATATCCACAATAGCCAAACTGTGGAAAGAGCCAAGATGTCCATGGACAGATGAATGGATAAAGAAGAAGTGGTATATATACACAATGGAATATTATGCAGCCATCAAAAGGAATGAGAGCTTGCCATTTGCAATGACATGGATGGAACTGGAGGGTATTATGCTGAGTGAAATAAGTCAATCAGAGAAAGACATGTATCATATGACCTCGCTGATATGAGGAATTCTTAATCCCAGGAAACAAACTGAGGGTTGCTGGAGTGGTCGGGGGTGGGAGGGATGGGGTGGCTGGGTGATAGACATTGGGGAGGGTATGTGCTATGGTGAGTGCTGTGAATTGTGCAAGACTGTTGAATCACAGATCTGTACTTCTGAAACAAATAACGCAACATATTTTAAGAAAAAAGAAAAAGAAGAAGATAACAGGAGAGGAAGAAAAGGGGAGTATGTCAGAGGGGGAGACGAACCATGAGAGATGATGGACTCTGAAAAACAAACTGAGGGTTCTAGAGGGGAGGGGGTGGGAGGCGGGTCAGCCTGGTGATGGGCATTAAGGAGGGCACCGTCTGCATGGAGCACTGGGTGTTATGCACAAACAATGAATCATGGCACACGACATCCAAAACTAATGATGTAATGTATGGTGATTAACATAACAATAAAAATTAAAAAAATAAAATCAACAGAATTTCCTTGATTTCTCTTTAAGGAATTGATGTGGTTTTTTTTTGTTTTTCATTTTTTGGGTTTTTTTTACTGTGTCACTTTTGCCAAGCTGAGACTACACTTCCCACCTTCCCTTCCTCATGTTGTTCTGGGTTAAGGCTGACCTCAGGAGAAGTTAGCAAATGTGGAAGGCAGGGGGGAAGCAGGAGGACTTCTGTTCTGCAGACTAAGCTCCCACACGTGACTGGCTGGCCGTCACCTCGGGGACATGGGATAGCCAGGTCCTCAAACCTCCACCTCCCACTTCAAGGCCACCCATCAGCAAAAGCAGAGCCTACAGCCCTGCATAGACTTTGTCCCCAGGTTCCTCTGCCATCTCTGGTTGGTGACTTTTCCCTGACTACCAACCACTCCCATTTAGAATTCATTTCCCTGACTTCTCCTATAATTGTAGAAGGTCTCAACCCCATCATAAATATTTTATTCCATATCATATACCAGACCTTAAGAGAGACAGGCATACAATGAAGAGGTTTTATTTTCTCAGTTGAGCCAAGAGTTTAATTTCTACTTTTTTATTAGTCAAACTGCTTTCAAAATGACCTCGGCATTCATTTAAATACCACTTAAAAGTACTCTCCTCCATAATGGTAGACTTTCTATTGAGAAGATCTTAATTAAAATAATACAAGTTGTAACATATTTTCCTCTGATAAAGGCTGATTCTGCTCAAAAAAAATTGACCATGACTACTCACCATATTATTTGATTCTATCCTGGTGGTTTTGATCTGTTCTTTGTTCTGTGGTTTATCTCCTCTACCGTGCTTCATTCCTTTTAATGTATGAACCAGCATATAATCTGAAATTCATCCTGACAGGAAGACACTTGAAATCACAGGCTGGTCACCATTCAGCCACTAGAGGTAACAGCCATACCTTACATCTGGTGTCACTTCCTGAAGATGTTGGAATAATAATAATAATAATAATAATAACAGCTGCAAAAGAGATAGCATTTAAAACAAATACCATAGACCATAGCACATAATTCTTAGATGTAAACTCAGTCTTCTCTATCATTGAGCATGTAGAAGTTGACATTATTCTTAGTTTAAACATGAGGAGCTGAGATCTCAAGGACATTTTTAGGATTTGCTTGTAAGTCATGCAGCTCCTAAGTGGCAGAGAAAATATTTGAACCCAAATCTGCCCGTTGTCAAAGACTATATTCTTCACATCAAATTTCTCTGCTTCTCTTCATGAATCACCTGTTTTTCTTTTTTTTTTAAGATTTTATTTATTTATTTGAGAGAGAGAGAGAGAGAAAGAGAGAAAGCACACTAGCAGTGGGGAGGGACAGAGGCAGAGGGAGAAGCAGACCCCCCATTGAGCAGGGAGCCCAATGTGGGACTCAATCCTAGGAACCTGAGATCATGACCTGAGCTGAAGGCAGATGCTTAACTGACTGAGCCACCCAGGTGTCCTTCATCTGTTTTTTTTTTTATTTCAAAACTCATCTTTTTTTGTGAGATAAAATAGAACATATAACAAAATATAACGTACTTTCTTTTTATTTGTGTGTGTGTCCCTGCATGTTATCGATGTCAGGGTGATACATGAACTGTTTTGTATGGCTACCTTAAAATATTTTTTCCAAAATTATTAAATCTGACAAGGCTGTTTTGGTCATTGTAAAAACAAAGGCCAATGACAACAAAACAGAAAAGCATAGAGAAAAAGTTGGAAGTTGGGTCTTCAGTTCAGAGTGGGATCTTAATAGAATAAAAAAATTCCAGCAATGCTTCCTCAACTCAGCCACCTTGGAAATATGACAAGAATCATCTCTCTCGTGACATTACAGTATTTCACTTGTCAAACATTTTAAGAGCAAAAAACAGAGAGAGATGTGTATTGGCTCTAGTCCCAGTTTAAGATGGGTTTGCCCACTCATTCCTAAAAGCACTTATATAAATGCTGTCAGCCCATCCACTCAGCCACTCGCATTGACAAGCTTTGTTTATCAAGAGGTTGTGATCTGTGGGGTTGGGGAAGACCGTATCATTTTGCTGTTCCCTTTTTACATTTCCAAAGTATTGAAATGTAGATTAAGAGATGGAAAATATAGCTCTTTTATGCTTTCATGCTCATGAATCTATTTCCCCAAAATGATTTTGTCATGATGAAAACTGATGGCAATTTTCATGTTTCAAATATAAAAGTGTAGGATATGAGAGTGAGAACATGAAAGAGAAAATGCTGAAATCTACAATTAATTGAATCAGCAAAGATACAAAGCTTTAGCATGAGTGATAAACGACAACTTTATCTTGTAATTTAACAATGGATAGCCAATAAGGAACCTGTCTTATCTATTTCTCTCAGTGGGGGGAGATTATTCAATAAAATAATCTGGCATCTCTCCCTGAAATAGCCACTCTCCTTCATTTAAAACAATAAAATTCAGAACACAGGAAGTCATAGCTTATTTTGCATCATCACCGGACAATTCAGTTAACCCTTTACTCCTTAGAAACACCTCGGTTGTTTTATTCAGGTGGATGCACATGTGTATGCAAGTGTCTGTGTCTAACCTAGGAGTCGAGTAGTTAGAATTTTAGAGCTGTAGTTTGAGAGGAGAGAAGGAATAGAGTTGATGGTATGCTTCACATATATTCATGCTAGCTCTAAAGAACTAACCTCCAACCTGGGAGATCAGAAAGGTCTGATAAATATAGTCACAAGACAGGCTACAGGGATAGAAAATGCCAAGACTTTCCCCCACTGCCTGGAAGGTTCCTCAGTCCCTTCATCAGACATCAACTCAAAAACAGCTTCTTCAGAGCCACTTTCTCCGAGTTCCCTGAAGTCTCCGAATCTGTTAATTTGCTTTGTTAGATGTTCCTTTGTCGCAATTTATCTCAGTTCATAGGATGATTTGAACACAATCAATAAGGCTTGTGGGGGAGACAATGTTTTTGGTCTTTGTGCCACTGCACCTCTAGTGACCAGAGACCAGCCCTGTGGTTAGAAAATGCTAGGTGCTCCTAAATGTAAATTGAAACAATACTCAAAAGAGTAACTAATCTACAGGTAATGAATGGTACAATCCAGCCTGCAATTTAAACTTGCTTGTCATAAAAAACAAAGGCAGAAATGCTAAGAGAAGATAGAGGTGTATATCTTTTTACAATGCAAAACCAAACCTGATATTCCCTGACGTTAAAGGATAAGAAAACTTACATGACACACTAGAGAAGTCAAACTGACTTTAGTATTAATTTTGCTACTTTTGTATTTCTGAAGGGCATAGTAGCTCAGAGTCACTGTATGAGAAAGGCAAGGTTGGAGGGGTGGGAGATTGCAATGTGGGTCAGTCTGGGTACATACTTGATTTACTGACCTAATGGTCTTTCCTGAACTTATCAAGGGTTGCTTAGGGCGCCTGGGTGGCTCAGCCAGTTAAGTGTCTGACTCTTGATTTCAGTTCAGGTCATGATCTCAGGGTCATGACATGGAGCCCTATGTGGGGCTCCATGCTGGGCATGGAGCCTGCTTGGGATTCTCCCTCTCCCTCTCTCTGTCCCTCCTCCACCCCTTAAAAAAAAAAATAAAAGTGTTGCTCAGTGGAGTGATCTTCCAGCAGAAAAGATCAAAGATTGATAATAGTATCTTCCTCATGTCATTGCTATGAAGATTACAAGATTTTCTTTTTTTTTTAAGATTTTATTTATTTTTTGACAGAGAGAGAGACAGCAAGAGAGGAAACACAAGCAAGGGGAGTGGGAGAGGGAGAAACAGGCTTCGATGTGGGGCTCGATCCCAGGACCCCAAGATCATGAACTGAGCCAAAGCCACACGCCTAACAACCGAGCCACCCAGGTGCCCCAGATTACAAGATTTTCGAAAGTTCAAGTTGCCTATTTCTTGGAGTATAATAAACTCACAATAAATAAGCTCACAAAAATACAGTTCATTTCAGCTAACTAAAGACTTTGTGGATCTTTTCCACAACTCAAGTTAGATACCATCATCACAATTGGTGTTCTTATTTTTATTATTCCAATGTTGCAAGGGTGTTAGTCTTTGAAAGGGTGGGATTGTACCTCCGATGTGTTGCTCCAAAGTCATATAATCACTGAGTAATAATGTGCAACATTTAAAGTAAAAGCTATGAAAATCTGTCTAAACAAACTAAGCTGATTAGGCATAATTTGCTGGGAATATTTTTATTCTCAATACAAAAAATTGTATTCTCAATACAAAAAAAAGAAACTACAAATTTGAAAAAACAATATGTATGTTATTTTATACGTACACTGATGATAGAAAATTTGGACAATATTGGCAGGAAGAAAGAATGATGTTTTTCTCTCAGATAATGAGATTATATAATAAACAATTTTTTAAACTAGAGTCTCTTCTGTGTGGTTTACCTTTCAGGATATGGGTGGTGCAAAAAGAAGTCAATGATACATTTTCTGAATTACAATGTGATATACAATATTGAGCCTAAAACATAGAGTTTTCTCCTTTCTTAGTTTGAGAACTAACTCACTAGAGATTGTTCAGATATATAGAAAATAGGAAGAGCTGTTTGTATTATGTGTAGACTACTGATATCTGGTAATAGGCACAGATATCATTTGGTTGACATCAGATATAAGCAATTAGATATTACTGTTGTCATTTCTATTAAAGTATCTTCTACTACCTCAATTTGAAGATCTTTTCAGCATTTATTTAATTTAGACAAGCTCCAGGGACGCCTGGGTGGCTCAGTCAATTAAGTGTCTGCCCTGGGATCCAGCCCCAAGGTAGCAGTCTGCTTCTCCCTCTGCCTCTGTCCCTCCCCCCACTCGTGTGCACTTTCTCTCTCTCTGTCTGAAATAAATGAACAAAATCTTTTTAAAAAAAAGAAAAAAAATTAGACAAGCTCTATTTGAAGACAAAAAAGCAAACTTACATTTTTAAGTATCAATCACATCCTAAATATCCATTAGTAAGACAAAATTTAAGTTTATTACTAAGAGTCTTAAAGGAAATAAAAACCATTTAGGACAAAAATTTTAAATTAAAACTGCTGGATAATCCATAAATTGTTTCTGAATTGATACAACATGAAACTCAATGGACAAATACAATTTTGTCTTCAATATTAAATTATTCCAAATTTTTTTTCATAAAATTACTTGCATCTTCCAAAAATATTTCCATCAAAATTAACTGGGAAAAACAAATTACACTAATAATCAATGATCTTGAATTTCAAACATGATGATTGCCTCTTGTCAAATGCTCATAGTCAGGTAATTAAGAACTTCTGGGTTTTTTAAGCTCACTGCCTTGTACACTGAATAGCCACACTGAAGAAACAGTGTCAGGGTTCTATGTGTTATGCTAGTGTTGCTCAGAAGTGTGGGATTGCTGATAATATTTTCTTTTAGAAGTAAATCTAGCATCGTCCTTGGAGACTCAAACCCAGGAACGTGGGCAAGCATCTATAAAGAAATAAGAGCAGCAAGCTGGAAATGGGGCTTAAAGCAACTTCTGTTCTTCCCACCCTTTGAGGCAATGTGAATCAAGAGTTCATTAAAAATGAAAAATCTCAGCAAGCATTCTGATAATAGTTCGAGCTGCAACTTTTATTTTACCAGTGGGAAACAGAAAAGAATTTGCCCAACGTAGTTAAAAAATTGAGTTCCTTTTGTCGCTATCCTCTGATTTCATTATCACATTTTTCTTCTCTAGCTGAAAAAAATCCTACATCCTATCTTGCCATTCTGATCTTAAAGCAACAACATTTTGTATTTGAAATGTTATTCACAGATTGTTATAAAAACAACCCCAAAGATCAGGCCATTGTATAATATATTTATGTATATTTCACCAACTAAAAATAATGGATGAAAAATGTCACCATGCAACCACAAGAAACTTTATAAAAAAATTAAGTATTAGTATTCTGAGTTTTATTAGATGGCCACTGACAAATGTTTTATGTAGCTGAAAGTCAAATGTTAAGATATATATATGTATACAATAAAAACTTTAATTAACTGTATATTGTATTGAGACCAATGGAGAAGTTTCACTACAGTTGCACCGTTTCTTGCTTGATTGCTTAAACAAATTTTAAAAACAGCAAGAAACAGTTGCTTAAGCCACTGAACTTGACTCTTCATTTATAACCCTTTCTTCCTTCTTCTTCTGCATATAACGTGGATAGCATTGCAACCTGCAGCGTTAGACATATATTACAACTACTTTGAACATGCAACGTGTTATTTTTTACCAAGGAGACATGATATTTTAAAAGGCTCAGCTAAAACACTGAAGTCATGATCACCAAAATTCTGTCTGAACACCTTTATCACTTGATAATTCAGCTGGTGAAAGACATCTAAATCCTTTAACGTGAGTTTGTTGTTGGGTTTGTGAATGGACTAGTTGAAAAAGAAGGCTAGCCCAAAATCTATTAGTATAAGAATAGAGAATGCTCAAGAGTTTAGAGGAATGTGAAAACATGGTAAGAAGGTAGCAAAGTGGGAATAAATTAGTAGAGAAAGTAACACCCTCTCTGGAAGATGACAGACTGGGGTAGGTATCACAGTTAAGGCCAGTAAGCTGTGGGAAACATTGGAGCCCCAATAGAATAATACATAGGTGCAAAGACAAAAGTTGGAACGTCACCGTACCTGACTTCTAGAAGCTAGATCCATAAAAAAGGGCCTGGAGTAATCTCTTGGTAAGTATAATTACAACACAATAAGGAAAGTGTTAATAAAGTTGGTTAGGAAAAGGCACTACCATTTAATTACACTCAATTAAGGGCAAGGGAATACAATTTCTGCTTTTATATTCCTACTCAGTTTTGGCTTCGTTTATATTTTATGGTTAATTACATAATTAATATGAGTTCATTATAGTAAAAAGAATCCCGTAATACAATCACTAGGGGATAACTTTTGTTTATATGCCACCTGTTTTCTTCATTTATGAAGGTACATAATCGGGAACCTGGATATATACAATTAGGTAATTTCTTCTCATTTTATAACAAGTTAATTTCTTTCTATGTCAATAAATGCAACACATATACACAGAAAGTATCCTTATTCTCATGTAATGGACAATAGAACTGTGGCTAGTTACAGTTACTAAGTAAGAGAGCTAATCAAATGTCTAATAATATGTTGTCCAAGTGTCTTGATTTTTATTAACAAATTGCCCAGACTTACACCATTATAATTCCCTCAATAATATATATGTATATATGTTGTTTATATGTATATATACATGGATAGACAGTTGAGGGAATTTTATATGTTCTTTTATCAATACCGATAATTATAAATATTTTTCATTTCTGCTCAAATTCCATTTAAGTTTGTATGTTTTTGATTACTTTCGAATTGGACATCACCATATAATTAAGAATCATTTACACCCTAGTTTTTCTTTTATTTTGGGTTTACTTTATTTCTGTGTATAAGACTTCTTGAAGGAATACATCAATTTCTGTTTATGATACAGATGTTTTAAATTCTTCCTGAATTTTTAACATGTACTTGAATTTGTATGAATTAAAAGGTTTCACTTATTATATCTATATATTTTCAATGTTTTCTCTTGAGTTCATGCTTCAAAATCCTTCCCCACCACACTGATATTTCCCTCAAGTATGTTTACAGTTTCTCTTTGCATTTAAATATTTGGTCTATCCAGTATTTATTTGAGTAGTGATATAAGAGGAATTGAACTATTTAATGACTTAGTCTGTTTTCCCAAGTAGATAAAAACAATAATAAATTTGGCATATTGATTTGAGGAGCGATCAGAACTGTACATTTTGAAAATCTGTTTCACACCTCTCTACTTGAAATTTATTTGGCACCCACTTATTTTACTCTTTCTATTAATATGACTTAATATCTGAGAGGTCAATTTTACATTAGAAGGTTTTTCAAAAAATATTAGAAAATTTTTCAAAAATTTTCTTGGCTATTCTGTCTTCCTTGTTTGTCCACATCGATATGGGAATTATTTTTTAAAGAAAAGGAAAATCTTGCTACTTTGATCCAAATTTCATCAAATTCCAGGTTAGTTAAATCATTTTGCATATACTGAATTATTATATTCCTCAGCAAAATTTGGTAATTTTTTCTCTAGAGATTCTAAACAATTCTTGTTTTAGTATTGATATATATTTTATAGTTTTGTTGAGATCTTTTTCTCTTCTGTAACTGATTGCTGGACTTAATGTTATATTAATATCTGGTGGCCTGTTTAATTTTTATTGTTGGAATCAGATGATGTTTCTTTATGGAAATCACTTAAAATTATTCTTTTAACATTTGGAGCAAATCTGTATATGTAGGGCAACATGACATCAATATAAGTATAGATATGTATTTAGGCTTTTCCATTTTATATATATTTATAAATATCAATATAAAAAATCTTAACCATTTAGAGTCTATGATTAATATATGAAAGATAAGTCTTTTAATAGTTTCTATTTTTAATGTACTTAGCAATTTTGCTTGATTTTGTAAAAAAAAATACTTAATTTGGCAACTCATCACAGGATGGCTGAATTAAAGAGCAGCAATAATAAAAAATTCTTTATTTTTGTAATAGCCAGCACTTGTAAGTGATACATGAGGGTATATTTGACTTTATTTATTGCATTATTTTGTTCTTTTCATCATTTTGCTTCCATTTCTTCATAATTTTTCTATGATACCAACTTTGACTGCTAGTGTTCACTTTCTTCTGTTTTCTAGAGTGTGCTTACAGGTGTTTTGGTTTCTATTAATAATTATATTTCACATTTTTTCACATAAGTATTTATTATCTGAAGCTATTTACACTTTAGAATCAAATGAAAAACAGTTTTATATCCTGGTGAATTAGATAAATATCAAGTCTTTCTTTAGTCTATGTTGTGTTTATACCACCTGTTACTTCTTTTTTTAATGTTTTGTTTGTATATTACTATTCTGTAGAATTTTACATTATATAAAACTTCTGTGGATAAAAATTTTACATTTGCGGGCGCCTGGGTGGCTCAGATGGTTAAGCGTCTGCCTTCGGCTCAGGTCATGATCCCAGGGTCCTGGGATCGAGTCCCACATCAGGCTCCCTGCTCCTTGGGAGCCTACTTCTCCCTCTGCCTCTTTCTCTCTCTCTCTGTCTCTCATGAATAAATAAATAAAATCTTTAAAAAAAATTTTTACATTTGCCTTCTTTTGGCAGTAATACCTGTCATAGTCATGTCATGTTATTTCTATTTTAAATGATGTAATCCACATAGACCACCTTTCTAACCCAAGCCTTGCATTTCTCATTCTTAACCTATACTTGATAAATCTTCATTTCCTTTTTTGTAGGCTTAAAAACTATGCTGTGTATTAGAACTTTCTGTAGTTTTTATACATGAAAAAAATGCAATTAAAATTCTTACATTTTAATCTGTTTTTTTAAACTTCATTAATGTAATCCCATTGATTTTTAAGAAATTAATTCATAGAAACTTGAAGCTATCACTTTTTTCTTAGGTTTATGCAAAGTATAACATTTCATTAGTGCTCCACTCTCCTTCCATCCCTCCCTTCTTTTATAACATTTCTCCTTTTTTTTTTTTTTTTTTAAGAGAGTGAAAGAGCACACACACATGTTGGGGGGCGAGGTGAGGGAGAGAGAATCTTAGGCAGACTCCACACCCAGCACAGCATGGAGCCAGATGTGGAGCTGTAACTCACCACCCTGAGATCATGACCTGAGCCGAAGTCAAGAGTCCCAAGCTTAACCGACTGAGACCCCAGTGCCCTAAGGATATTCTAATAATACACTCTTTTGTAAAAGTCTTTCTTCCTAAAGGATAGCATCCCTGGGTATAAGATTCTAATTCAAAGTTATCATTCCACTGTCTCTTGACTGCATCATTATTGCTAAGAAACAAATCATCACACCAATTGCCCTTCTTTCCGGCAACTTCTAAAATCTTCTCTTTAATTAGAGTATCTTCTGCATTTTAGTGTTATGTCTCTGGGTATAGATTTCTGTTTGTTATTCTTGTTTGGGAATCATGGGGTTTCTGAAATGAAGGACCTGTGTCTTCCATCAATGTTGGAACAATATCAGTTGTTTTCTATTTTTAAAATGTTATCTCTTGAATTGTGCAAGACTGTTGAATCACAGATCTGTACCTCTGAAACAAATAATGCAATATATGTTAAGAAAAAAAAAAAGAAGAAGAAGACAGCAGGAGGGGAAGAATGAAGGAGGGGGGAAATCGGAGGCGGAGACGAACCATGAGAGACGAAGGACTCTGAGAAAAAAACTGAGGGTTCTAGAGGGGAGGGGGGTGGGGGGATGGGTTAGCCTGGTGATGGGTGTTAAAGAGGGCACATTCTGCATGGAGCACTGGGTGTTATGCACAAACAATGAATCATGGAACACTACATCAAAAATTAATGATGTGATGTATGGTGATTAACATAACAATAAAAAATTTAAAGAAAAAATATCTCTTCTGTTTTTTCTAACCTCTTCTATTGCTGTTATACATCTTTTATATATAAAAATATTTGGACTTTGTATCCAAATAATTCTTGTTCTCTTCTCTATTTCAATTTTCCTCTCCTTCACGTTTTCCAGCAACTGTCTCCATGTCACTTATCTTGGGTTTTCTACTTTTCAGACGTGTCTTCTGGTTCACTCTCTTCCCAACTGTGCCTTATCTTTGGCTTACCCTACACACTGATTGACTTTTTTTTTTTTTAAGACTTATTCATTAATCTTA
The DNA here is from genome assembly GCF_009762305.2 of Zalophus californianus. Taxonomy (NCBI): domain Eukaryota; kingdom Metazoa; phylum Chordata; class Mammalia; order Carnivora; family Otariidae; genus Zalophus; species Zalophus californianus. Next base: position 10,161,460 of record NC_045609.1, on the reverse strand, counting down.
GAGAGAGAGAAAGCGCACCTGAGCAGGAGAGGGGGCAGAGGGAGAGGGGAAACAGACTCCCTGCTGAGTGTGGCGCCAATGCAAGACTCATCTCTGGACTGGAGATCATGACCTGAGCCGAAACCAAGAGTCCGCCGCTTAACCAACTGAGCTACCCAGGCGCCCCTTATTGATTTTTTTAAAACAATTTTTATAGTTTTAGTTTCTTAAAGGTCTATTTGTTTTTAATAAAATAAGCTTGGTCACATTAATAGATTTTTATTTTTTCATCATAACTTATTTTTGTGGTTTATTTTAACAAAAAAGAATTACCATTATATTCATTATATATAAATTTCCTTATCTGCAATTGTACACTTTGTTCGTTTTGTTGATGACTATTTTTCCTTTATATATTTAAAGTCTTTCCATTACAAGTTTATGTTTCTTGCCAGTTCATTTAGAACATTTTTGAGGTGTGTTTTTAAAATGCATCCCTCAAAGATTTTAGTTTTCTTTTGCTAAATTCCTAAAAGCATTTACCAGATGGGAACAATTAGAATAAATATTTTAGCTTGTTTTTTTTTCTGGCCACATAGGTAATATGAATTGCCCCGAATCCAAGTAAGAATAGGCTTCCGTTTAGAAGTTTTCAAGAGAAAAATTTTCCCACTCTATTTAGAGTCAAGGTTAAGATAATTAGAGATCCCAGATAGCAGGAGGGGAAGAATGAAGGGGAGTAAGTCGGAGGGGGAGACGCACCATGAGAGACGATGGACTCTGAAAAACAAACTGAGGGTTCTAGAGGGGAGGGGGTGGGGGATGGGTTAGCCTGGTGATGGGTATTAAGGAGGGCACGTTCTGCGTGGAGCACTGGGTGTTAGGCACAAACAATGAATCATGGAACACTACATCAAGAACTAATGATGTAATGTATGGTGACTAACATAACAATAAAAAATTTAAAAAAAAGATAATTAGAGATCCCGCCATTGTCCTTTGTAGAGTTCTTTTTTCTATCTAGTCAGCTCCTGGTGCATGTAGACTTTCAGTGGTTCCAGCATTATTGAACAGATCTCCCGCCTGCCCTCCCATTCTCTGACTCTTCAGTAATACCTAGACTCTGTGTCAACAGAAATAAGCAATATGTCCCAGGCAAGCAACAGCTCCAAGACTTTCTTCCCCAATGAATTTGTCACTTCTGAAGAATTTCCTTTCTTCCACATCAGCTCAGTCATGTATTTAGGAAAATGTATTTTTATACCTCAACCAGCATTTCTAGCTGTGTGCCCAGAAAAGAAGTTTCTCTAATCATTTTGTTGAAAGTATTTGAAAAACAGTAAATCAAATTAGGTTTTTTTGCACCCAAAATTATTCACATAATTCTCTTCTTATATTTTTCCTAATTATTGACTTCGCATGTTTTCAGGGTTTATCAAAGTAGAGTCTCATTTAATTGCCATTCAAAATGAACTGATAGGGATAAAGTTTAGAATAAATTATTTTTACCTTTTTAAAAAATTTTTATTTTCTTATGTTAATCACCATACATTACATCATTAGTTTTTGATGTAGTGTTCCATGATTCATTGTTTGTGCATAACACCCAGTGCTCCACGCAGAACGTGCCCTCTTTAATACCCATCACCAGGCTAACCCATCCCCCTACATTCCTCCCCTCTAGAACCCTCAGTTTGTTTCTCAGTCCATAGTCTCTCATGGTTCATCTCCCCCTCTGATTTCCCCTCCTTCATTTACATTATATGTTAAAAAATAGAAGACAACAGATTAAAAATTTTAAAAATAAGTAACAGTGGTTTTAACAGGCTTAAAAAAGACAAAGTTTATCTCTGTCATGAAATATGGGCGTTGTAAGACAGGTATTGTGCCTTAAATATCATTAAAGTTCTAGGATTCTAGACACTAGATTTCTACCCCATAGTCCCAGATGGCTGTGCTAACTCCAACTATCACATTGGCGTTCAACCCAACAGAAAGAGAGAACACTGAGACGCTGCCTTTGTTAAGACTTGTCAGAAGTTATACACACCCCCTCTACTTATGGGCCTCTGACCCTGATCAGAACACTCTCACGTTGCAACATTTAGCTTCAAGGTAACTTGGAAAATACCAGCTTTATACTAGGTAGTTAAGTGCCCAATTTATATTCTAGGTTCCTATTAGTGAAGAAGAATAAATAGAACCTGGGGGAGAACCATCAGCCTCTGATACAATATATCCATCTATAAGCACTGATTCTTGCACAGGGAACACACTGATTTTCAGCCCTAAAGGGGCAATTCCAAATTTGTCAGTTACCACAGCTTCTTCCAAGAATAGGATACCTAGGAGTGTTGATTTCTTTCCTGCAAGCCAAGATACAACTTCTGATGGCCTGATTATTTATAAACAGTGGGTATAAACCCTGAAAGTAATAATAATTAAAACTGCCAAATAATAAACAACTAGCAGGTCAAGAGCAATCATCAAACCTTCCTTGATAACACCAATGATGATTTCCTTTCCTGGTTGTACAGTACGTTCTTAAGCTTGTTCAGCTGTCAACCCCCGTTTCTACTATCTGGGGGGAAAAAAAACAAAAACAGAACAAAACCAAAAAAAAAAAAATCCCAACTTTTTTTCATCTGTAGTACCAGCCTCTGTCTTTGGGAGATTGTTCTTTGTCCATACTCTCCATCGACCCATCTGAGGATGCCCATCCTAGAGCATCCAGAGTTTTTGTGACCTGCAGATTTGGGAGCCCCCTAAACTGATTATCTTAAAGGATGAGTTTTCACTACTTTTTGTAGGCTAGGCTCATGACTTTTCACTCACTTCAATTCTTTTTAAAGCCTGTTGATTTGTTTGCTTGGTCCAGTGTATGAGAAACCACAGGCAAGCATGCTTGTCTAGACATAGCCAAGAATGCACCTACAGAGCCCCCACTGGGAAGCAAGAAGGACCAAAGGAGAATATTCTCCGCAGTCTCTTCCCTAAAGGTCTCTAGTATTGTACATCTCACCTCTACTTCATTGCATCAGATCAAACACATTTCTATGATGCCATCCCCTTTTACCAGAGCAAGTAAAATTTGTCTTTATTTCTGGCAGTCATAAGCCAAAAGAATACATGGGGGCTCTATTACACTATACGTGGGGAGAAAAATATTCCAAGAGCAGTACCTGTCATATGACTTCTTTGTAGTTCAGTTAAGAGCTTGGATTACAGGACAATGCCTGAGTTTAAACCCTAGATTTGGTATTTTCAGTAACCTCTGGCAGGTTTGTTTCAAATGAGGATAATACTATTGCCTATGTCCTCAGGTTGTCATATGAATAACATCAAATAAAATCATATTAGCATAGCGTCTGTCAGTTACGTACAGAGCTCTATAAATATTAGACATAATTATACTAAATTATGATGCTTATAATAATAATGACAGTGATTATATTGTTTGTCCCACATCCCTTAGATTTAGCCTCAGATTTACAATGGAATGAAGCTGAAGACCACATTTCCAGTCAATTCTCTGGATCCCTATAATATTTAATAACTACTATGTACCGGACACTGTTCAAGCCACTGGGTTGAAGCAGTGAATAAACAAAAATCCTTCTCCAATGGAACTTCTAACAATCTCTAAGGAACCTCATTTCCCATAACATCCCAATGGGATGCATAACATCCCAATCCTCTGGATAAATACAGCAAATGAAGAACTAGAATTTCCTGGCGTGCATTGCTTTCAAGATTTTTCCTGAAGGCAAGTGCCTGCCTTTCCTCAAGAGATTACACTCCCAGAATCAACTACCAGCTTACTGACTCTCCAATTTGTTATTTGATGGCCCTCTTCTTCTTTGCTGGACTGAAAAATATTTCCACAGGTAAGGAATACAGGTTGGAGTTCATCCCGTGTAATTAAGCCTGATAACATATGGTGAAGGAGATACTTAACATCCTCCTGCCTGTTTCAGGTAGACTTTGTTTCATGAAGCAGACTCAAAGTACACTATGTGCTCGAGTCTTAGAAGATTATGCTCACTCCAGATCTGTCTACCTTCTAATTACTGTCAAGTCTTCCAAGATTTTGGCTGTAGGTGCTCTGGCAGTCCTTACATTCTGTACTTCTGAATTTTTGTCTCTTGCCCTCTGTGCCTTTGGAAGAATTTTAATTAGAATTTTAGAGAAAATACATGTGGCACTGCTAAGCACACACCATTCAAATCAGACACAGCCATCATTTTCAGATATAATCCCGAACAGGTTACAATTTTCACTGTTAATTTGACTTGACTTTCTCCCTATAATATTTTTAGCACTTTTATTTTACTTTTTAAAATCATAAAGAATTCTAACCAGACTTATTTATACAGCATCCTTAATATCTATGTAATTTTAATATCTCGTTAAAATATTCTTTTCAGAACACAATTTTATGTTATGGTTCCTTAACATACCTATCACCTTATATTTACATTATTACATGCATTAAATCTACTACAAAAATTATACATAACCACCAAAAGATAGATTCCTTGGACTTTTTTTTTTCACTGACTTCAAAGATATTTTTAAAGTATTTTAAAATACTGTTTATTGATGGTATGGGTGTTTGTAAGAAAAAAAGTTATGCAATATTTACATGAGGCTAGAGCACATTTCCCAGGATCCTTGCAGATTGCGTTGTGTTGTGGACACACAGCAAATGTGGCCTGCGAATTACCTCCCAAGAGAAGTCTTTCATGCCATTCTCCATGCCTCTCTCCTCCCTGAAGCCATTTGTCTGAGCACTGACATGGAGAATAAGCTTGAGTCCCCAGATAACTATGCTGAGCAAAGAAAGCCTATTCTCTTCTCTCACCACTGTTGGAACTTCTCGCAGACAAGACGTAAACTTCTGTTGTAGAAACCCATTTAATTTTGTGGTTGTTTTTTTTTACAGCAGTAACCTTAACCTGACTGATTCAGAAGCCAAGTAAAGTGATCTAGGAGCTCCCCTTTCTATATTAGCTCCTGAGAAAGGGTGAAGCAAAACTCAATGGTTGGGTGTACTGGCAGAAGGAAGAAGTGCTGTAGTATCAATCTCTCCTCCTCACCTGATTCCATCCCCCTTGTGTATCCTCCTTCCTATTAGGTTTTACTTTAAGAAAGAGTTCATTGACATTCAAGCACCACAGGGTACCAGACTCCCTGCTTTCATGTGCTGTGTTCTGAAAGGATGTTCTTATGATAGCAACACATGCTCTCTTTGGGTAGTGGCTCCTAGAATATTCAAAGGCAAAAAGAGTGAAACAGTCAGCTATTATCATTGTCAAACCTCAGAAACAGTGATAAAATTGTTCCAGGATCTTGCAAGGGAGAGGCTGACTTCAGCATAAAGCACCAGCGTATGGGGGGCCCAATGATGTGCTGCACTCCAGGAATGCTTCTCTAACCCTCCCAGCACATCATAAAGTGGTGAAGTTAACACACATTAGATTTATATCATGACGAAAGGTGACATTCCCAGGGGTTTTCTCTGCTCCCTCAGAGCTTTTAACTCATCACAGCAACTGTGGCCCCCAAATTGAGGAGAGGACCCAGGGCCCAGACTTTTGGGTTTGAGTCTTCTTTGTTTCTCATTTGGCTGATTCCCTAAACATATAAATAAAATTGTCATGCAATTTATCTTCTTGCATTATAAGCACCAATTCTCAATTTATCTAATTAGTGGCAACATTAGGTTGTTGAGGACAGCAAGAATACCCTCCTGATGAAGGAACAATGCAATGAAATTTAGAATGCCCTTCATGGGGGCTCAGGTACACTGCTTCCAATGGGGTTACACATACCTAGGACTTTACAAATAAGCAGTGTTTATAGTTGTGCTTTTATTTTTATTTTCTGGTTTATAGCCAAATGCCTTCCATTAGAATGACCAAAAATATACTGACATGGTAATAACTTAGGGATTCGCAAAGGTGCATTCATATTTCTTTTAGTACTTAAATAATGATACAAAGGACATAACATTTCCAAGACTTTCAACCCTCACTCAATTTATGGGTGATCTCTTGTCTACATCTGTTCTCAGAATTTCCCCAAAAGACTCAAGCTACCTTATAAAGAAACTTGTGGCTGGCTACAGGTCTTTAATCAAAAAGAAAAAAAATTAGAATTTTGTCATGTATACTATTTATTTATTTTTTCCAATCATATTTTTAATTTTTTTAAATTTGTTTTTGGATTCTATGGTAATTCTATTTTTAATTTTTTTTATTATGTTATGTTAGTCACCATCATGTATACCATTTAGGTCCTGATCTCTTTACTGAAAGGTACATTCTAGCCACAAAACAGTAATAAGTTCTCAAGTAATATCTAAAATCATCATCGTGAGAAAATTGAAGTTTTTAAGATCTACAGAATATTGCAGGTGATAAAATCCCAACATTTTCAGCATAATACAACTTCCTTACATAACTACCAGAGGGTAAAAACAAAACTAAACAACACAAACAAAAACCCTTACTGTGGACTGCTGAGGCTGAATCAGCCAGCCATTCTTAAACCTTAATTATGTATGTCCCCAATAATCTCTCTATCTGAAATTATATATATATATATATATGTATATATATACGCATACACACATATATACACACATATATATATACACATATATACATAAACATATACATATATATTTGTTCATAACATTAGAATGTGCATTAGGGATTTTAACTCTACAATATAGTAACCACTAGCAATTCATATCCTATATGAATGTTTCTCCAGATCCAAGAGCTTGGGCTTAACCTCTTTGTTTATGCACACAAAACAGCTTAAATAATGGTAGATATTCTTCAGATATTGTTCTTGCCACATCAATGAATTGAGAGGTTCTAATGTTGATCAAACTGTATTACCCATAACCAACTGAGCATTTCTAAAAATTCAAGTAAGTGATTTTAAATTACCCTTGTTGGCCTACAAAACAGGAGACTCAATAGGGTATATTTAGTGGTGCTTATGCTCTCAATGGAATTATTTATAATAAATGTTGTGGTACACAGCAAAAGCAACACTGAAGAATCCATAAAGAATGTACTAGAAGATTGTCATGAAAAACAGTATTTTTACCTTCATGCATAGAGGTTGCTTGAGATAATAAAAATCATAGAAAATGTTATTTATTTACACAAGGTAATTCAAATATAAGTAATGTGGCCCCAGACTTGGAAAAGAAACATTGGCTAGTATCAGGAAGTCTGGCCATTTTCGGGCCATGAGGTTGGCCAAGACAGCCACTTTATTGTGCCTGCAGAAGGTACATAAAATAGATTTTATTGGCAGATGTCAGATTATTGCCATGCTGAATAATCATTCCATACCCTGGATATTTCATACAAATTGGGGAATTTCATCTCTGTAGTTGGGGATGTGGCTGGTTCACGCCTCACCAGCTGTACTAATAGTTTAAGCAAAGCCATAAAGATGGGATATAATTTTGAGCCAGGTCCAAAGGACATCTGAGCTCCTCAGGATAGAATTATCCAGTTGCTCAATCAAAATTTTATTAATATGTGCTAATGATTATCTTAGAACTCTCTGAATGTTTTGAAAACCTCAAATGCAAAAAGCCCATTGCAGTAACCATGGCAAAGAAACTACTGGACTATATTTTTCTTAATATGTACAAGTACTCACTTTGTTTGAATCATCATAAAGGGATTTTGCAAAACATTAGCACTTGATCAAAAATTTTGTTGCCTCCATCTACATTTTTAGAAAAGTAGAGCATACAAACAATACTCTGAACTCAAATTGGCCAAGCTCTCAGTAAGCCTTGAAAATATTCCTTTGGCCAGGACTTTTGACCTTAATATTAATGGCCATTATATGTTAGTTGTTCCCAGATTTCATACACTAAACTCTATAAAATAACAATGGGAAGACCTATGGTCTAACAATAGCAGTAGTCATCACGATTCTGCCTTGACTCTTGAAAATCTGGCTATGTATTTTTTAAAGGCTAAGTCAATATTCTAATTCTTATCGTCTCCAGATATAAATTTCCTTTCCTTAGCATCTATCTTCAGAACATCCCCATGTAGGTCTTGAAAATTAAGTCTTCTGAAAGATATACTACAGAAAGTCCTCTTTGAAAAATGCTCTGGAAAGGATACTGAGAAGTCCTCCTGACAATCAATAGAGTAGCTAAATTACAAGGTGGATCCTGGAACAGAATCATTAAAGTGTAAATGAAGGCCAATGCACAAACATAGACACATAGATTAATAGAAGTGAATAGAAAGCTAAGAAATAAACCCCTGATTATATGGTCAATTAATCTTCAACAAAGAAGGCAAGAACACATTGAGAAAAAAGACCGTCTTTTCAACAAATGGTGTTGGGAAAACTGGACACCTACGTGCAAAAGAACGAAACGACTGCTTTCTTATACCATAAGCAAAAATAAACTCAAAATGGATTAAGAACATAAGTGAGACCAGAATCCATAAAAATCCTAGAAGAGAGCACAGGCAATGTCTCTGACATCAGCTGTAAGAATATCTTTCTAGATATATCTCCTGAGGCAAAGGAAATAAAAGCAAAAATAAACTATTGGGACTACAACATAAAAAGCCTCTGCACAGCAAAGTAAACACCAATAAAACTAAAAGACAACCTACTGAATGGCAGAAGATATTTGCAAATGACATATCTGATAAAGAGTTACTATCCTAAATATATAAAGAACTTACAGATTTCAACACACGAGAAATGAATAAACCAATTAAAAAATGGACGGAAGACATAAATAGACATTTCTCCAAAGAAGACATACAGATGGCCAGCAGACACATAAAAAGATGCTCAACATCATTCATCATCAGCAAAATGCAAATCAAAACCACAATGAGATATTACCTTATACCTATCAGAATGGCTAATATCAAAAACACAAGAAACAACAAGTGTTGGCAAGGATGTGGAGAAAAAGTGAGCTTTATGCACTTTTGGTAGGAAGGCAAACTGGTGCAGGCACTGTGGAAGACAGTATTGAGTTTCCTCAAAAAATTAAAAATAGAACTACCTAATGATCCAGTAATTGCACAACTGGGTATTCACCCAAAGAATACAAAAACTAATTCAAAAGGATATATGTATCCTTATGTTTACTGCAACATGCTTTACAATAGCCAAATTATGGAAGCAGCCCAAGTGTCCATCGACTGATGAATGGATATATATACATATAAATGTATATATAATGGAATATATATTATATATATAACATAATATAATATATAACATATAAACTATATATTATATATAATCAATTATGTACATGTTATATATATATATAATCAATATATATATAATGGAATATTATTCTGAAATAAAAAGGATTGAAATCTTGTCATTTGCAACAACATGGATGGATCTAGGGAGTATAATGCTGAGTGAAATAAGCCAGTCAGAGAAAGACAAATACTATATGATTTCACTCATATGTGGAATTTAAGAAACAAAACAAATGAGCAAAGGAAAAAAAATAAAGACAAACCAAAAAACAGTCTCTTAACTATAGAGAACAAACAGATGGTCACAAGAGGGGAGATGGGTGGGGAAGGGGGGGAAATAGGTGAAAGCGATTAAGAGCACACTTATCTTGATGAGCACTGAGTAATATATGGAATTGTTGAGTCATTATATTATACACCTGAAATTAATATAGTGCTGTATGCTAACTACAGAGGAATTAAAATTCTAAAAATAAATAAAAAATAAATGTACACAAAAAATTGAAGGCCAAAGAAATTGTGTCAAAGATAACTTTCAGATTTTTAACCTGAGCAATTAGTGGGATGAAGTTGCCTTTAAACAATATGGAAAAAGTATAGATAAAGTAGGAATAGTGCAGTTTAAAAGTAGAAAAATCATGTAGTGTTCACTACTGAACTTGTTACGTTAGAATGGATTTTAGACAACCAAGTCCAGATGCTGAGTTAAACCTATGAGTCTGCAGTTCAGAAAAATTTTAGGGTAGGTAGATAATTTGGGAGTTGTCATTATTTTTCCACAGAGTTTTTCTATCTATTAATCTAGCTAACTAGCTAGCTAGCTAGCTATCATCTATATCTAATGTGAACTGAATGTTTCTGTCCCCCCGCCAGGATTCATATGTTGAAACCCTAATCCTCAAAGTGATGATATTTGGAAATGGGGCTCTGGGAGGTACTTAGATCATAAGAGTGGAGCCCTCATGATAGAATTAGTGCCCTTTTTAAAAAGATTTTATTTATGTATTTGAGAGAGAGAACATGTGCATAGGGGGCGAGGGAGAGGGAGAAGCAGACTCCCTGCTGAGCAGAGAGCCTGACATGAGGCTTGATCCCAGGACCCTGAAATCACGACCTGAGAGGAAGGCAGACACTTAACAAATTGAGGCATCCAGGTACCCCAAATTAGTGCTCTTATAAGAAGAAACATGAGCAAGCTTGCTTCTTCTCCCTCTCTTCATCATATGAAAATATAGCAAGAAAGCTTCCATCTATAAACCAGGTACAAAATAAGCCAGCAACTTGATCTTGGATTTCTCAGCCTACAGAATTGTGAAAAATAAATTTCCGTTGTTTAAGTCATCCAACCGATGCTATTTTTGTTATAGCTCCCCAAACAAATTAAGATACTGTCCATCTTTCAATCACCTATGCATTTAGATATAGAGATCTATTTCTCCAGCTGAAATCAGCTCTCCTGAAAATTGATCCCAAGGAGCCAACTGAAGTTGGGATACCATTTTGCCGGAAATCATCTGCTAAGTCAAAGAATAGTTAAAACTGTAGTTGAGAACTCCTGAATTTTCCTTATTTTATTAAATGCTATCTTCAGTTGCCAAGTACATAAACTATGCACACATTTACACACATACATAAAAACACACAAGGAATAAAATTACAGGAGTGAGAATAAGTAGAAAATGAAATAGCTTGGCTTTACTGTAACTAGAGAGAATCATATGTACTCTGATCCTAATCCTAAGTGACATAATGATCACTAACTACCAAACACAATAAAATAAAAAAAAGCCAGTGATAATGATCTGCACAAGCAGTATGAGGTAATGAGGTGGAGGAGGACTATTTATCCAAACCCAAAATATTGACCAATGTGTGCTCACATTTTCAAGATTCTTCTCATCGAAATTGTAAGATGCTTTTCGTTGCCCAGACTGTCTTAGGTGCAAGGTCTAAAGTACTTTTCACATCGCCAGTTTCATTAAACTACAAATATACATATATTGTTAAGTGAGTGTTTGAGTAGTGCTATCAGCAAGTCTAAATGCTTTTTCTGTGGAAAGAATGACTTACCTCTACTAGAACCGTTTCCCTGGAAACCTAATGGTTTAAGGTAACTGTGGCACCTAAGCTCTGTTACTAAGCAGTGATATTTATTGCAAAAATGATTCATATTTGATGAACTGCATTTAGGTTGCAGGGCTGGGAGTGAGCTATTAAAACCTATTGAGGCACGGTCCCCCAAATCTCATGTGCCCTGGACTCCTCTATTCAGGTTGTTCCTAGGGGGACCTGAAGTTTTGCTCAAGGGATGTTACAAGATGCTGGTCCAACGTTGAGTAAGACTAACCAAATCCAGGGTGGTTCCCACTTCAGCATATATGGTCTCATCCTTTATAAAAGGACTGGTGTTTGGGTGGTCCAAACAATGTGTCCCTAATTATTGTAAGAATTCCTCTTGGAGACTATACCCCTGAAGCTGCCAGGTATGTTGGGATCCCCACCCTGTACTTTTGCAAAAAAACTAAAGTGAACTTGGTACCAGATTATGGTCCATGCTTGTGTGAATGAAAATGCCAATCCAAACCTGAAAGTACCTTCAGTGTTATGTGTAGTATGTGTGACAGTCATTTTTTTTTCAATTTATACTGTCATCCTTTACAAGAACAAATGACACAGATGGTTTAAATGTTTCACCAGTGTGTCCAGTAAAAATGTAGGCATACCTTCACATTCTGGGCAATAACATTTCTAATTAAATTTGCAAATGCTTATTCCTGCTAAGGATACATAATTTCTTTGAGTTTAAATTAAAAAAAAAAAAACAACCTTTTACAAATTCTCCATCATTTAAAAATAAGTATTTCCACTTCATGTTACTTTTACTTAATACATATTACATTCTAAAACACTTGTTTGGAATTCTAGCCTTTTTTATTCATAAAATTTTATTAAAGATAATTTACCTATTTATCATAATTTTAATTACAATATGTTTTATAAAGATTGCATATTGTATTCTTTCAAAAGATGTGTACATTTGCCTTAATTACACAAAGTTTTCTTTACTTATGTACTTGTATCTTTATAAATGCCCATGTTGAACCAAGAATTGTGTACCGAGGTTGATAACATCTAGCAGAACCGAGTTATGCTGTATAAAAATGCAGGCACAGGGCACCTGGGTGGCTCAGTCAGTTAGGTGTCCAACTCTTGATTTCAGCTCAGGTCATGATCTCAGGGTGGTGAGATTGAGCCCTGCCTGGGGCTCTGCACTGGGAATGGAGCCTCCTTGGAATTCTCTCCCTCCCTTTGCCCGTCCCCACCTCTGCTCGCACAAGCTCTCTCTCTAAAAAAAATTTTATAAAATGCAGGCCCAAGTTTTCAACAGAGGCCAGAAATTTTGCTTATGATTTGAAATTTCCTGGTCTTTAAACATTGACAACTCCCTTGCCAAGCTATGCTCCTGGTTGTCCAGCTCCTGGCTTCTCTACAAATAGACATACCACCAGGTTCAAGCCAATGGCATATAAGTGGAAGGGATTGTCTACCCCCTTTAGGCTTAACCTTAAAACATCTTTAAATTGTTATTCTTCCTCCATTTCCTCTTCCCAGGGTTGGATTACAGATATGGTTGTACCCAGATTCCAGTATATAAATTAGGGGAAGGAAGAGCTAAAACATCCGAAGGAAGCTGTGTCTCTGAAAGCTCAACATTCTGCCCATTTGTACCACTGACTCTGCACTGAAAATGGGAAATATCTCAAACTCATGAAAGCCAGCTTATTTGGAGAACTATACATTACTGCAGCAAACAATTACCTTTACTAACAACTGTAACTCATTTAGAAGTTTGTGAAGGAAAAAAAATGGAAAAACACCTGTTGGCTTGGAAATTGAGGCCATGGGCCAACATTTCCAGTCTAACCCTTACCATCTACACCAGCTATATCTTCTCCTTGCTGGAATCTTCACAAAATACTTATGCACCGATCTGGGGTTTTGAAATGTAATTATCTCTACCTGAAATATGCTTTTATCACTTTCTGTCTATTGAAGTCCTATTTATCATTTAAGACACACCACCATTGTCAACTTCTCCTCTGAAATGATGAAGTGATTTAAACAATAAATAATAAGATGATAGATTTTAAGACTATCCCAAATGTATTAACTCAGTAAACATTTATTTAGCATGTGGTGCCACCTTGGGATGGTGAGAACAATGACCCAGAGGATAATATGATCAGCAGCCCAAACGCACCCTGAGAAACCCCCTCCCTATCACCTCTTTTGTGTTTCATTATAGTCCCTTTATACAGCATCCTTCATGATGATAATAATGACTTGTTCCCATGTTTTCCTTCCTTTGGATTCTAAGCTCCTTGAGGATAGGTCCCAAGCCTTATTTACCTTTGTTTTCATTTTAGGTTTATTCCCCAGGAAATAGACACCGAAGCAACGATTTCCTGGCAGAAGGTTTGTTGGGGAATACCCTGGAACAAGTTCTCCAAGTGAATGTGGGAAGCGGGATGGGACAGAAGAGGAAGTTGGACAGTTGGACTGCATGGCAGTTGTACAGAGGCCTGGATCGATGGGATGCTTCTGGGGCTGGGGCGATGCTGCAGAGTTGGCCCACATCACAGGCTTCTTAACCTTCTCTCCTACGGAATCAACATTGGGTTGAAGCTGTCCCCAGGGAAAGAGTGATAGAAGCTTGAGTAAAACAGCCCCCCTTCTGCTGAGGCAATTCCCTGGAGACAGACTCGTCTATGAGCTGCCATTAGGCAGCTTCCCCAGCAGCTGAGGAAATGAGTGTGTGGTCCTGAGGGGAAGCCGAGCAGAGGAACAATGGGTGCCCTGCAGCATCGTTCATGACAGTGGATACGAAATCCATGTTTATTGAATTAATGATGGTGAGATAGTCTTAAAATGTATCATTTCATGTTTGTGAAATGATTCATATGGTCTTGTTTAGCAGTTTCTCAATCATGTGTGCCATGACATATGGATTACAAGTACCCATTTATTTATTCCCTCAGGCATCAGGGCAGCTAGCTAGGAGCTGTGGATCAGAGCTATGATTCGGTGACATTGGGCCACGAGCAGCCTTCTCCACCAACCATATTCAGTGGACTTCAGAATATTTCATTTTCTGTGTGTTTCAGTACATGGCAAAGGTTGAGAAGCACAGGGGCACTGGAAATAAAAGTAGAGAAAATATCCTGAGGACTCTTCAAGGCAGGAGACCATACCATTTCACTCACAGGAAGTGACAGGATATACACTTTACTTTTACTAATGGAAGACCATGACTTATGTGTGAAAGAAAAAGAATTGAGGTGATTCCCCTTAAAGTTTAAATCATACTAAGTAACCACATGCAGCTATAATCCTTTTCCAATTGAAATGCAAGGCACATCCAGCATCTTTTATACAAAGAGCTCCATCTGGTTTAGGGGTTTTTCTTTCTGCGAGTCAGCAGGCCAGTGAGGGGAATTCTTTGTGACTCCTGTTCGGCAGCACAGTGGAGAGACAGATAAAACTTAGCCAAATTCATTTTCATAATCCATAGTGGAAAACTAAGAGAAATCCAGGGAGAGTCTCATCTATGATGACTTAATATGTTTTCACATCATTTCTGAAATCTATTCATTTATGACAACTCACAGAGAAAATGCAAAGGAATCCTGTATTTGCCTTCCCTAATGACTAGCCTCATAATTTGCTGTGTAATTAAAACCACTTCTTAACCTGTCTGTATTTACCTCCCCGGGTTCTATGTGTTTTAGGAAGATATTCTTTATAATAGAAAAGAATCTCTCTAGGGTGAACATTTGCAATTTCTATTAACCACAAAACTCTTTTTCAAGTTTAGGATAAGCCTATGACTCTGTGTTACCAAGGATACAGTCCTGGCATATACTGCCCAGAGCTGTGACTCTTTGTGTGGCTCAAGACTAGACAAGACTGGAAGGTCATTATCTACCTTCAGTGCTCCACGTCATCTATACTGTGTGTCTCAGAGTGTGTTATAATTGCTCTACACAGATGTTTCCGACGTTGAAAGTCCTCTGCCACCCATGTCCGTTTAAAATCTAAAAATGAGAGTGTAAGAGATTCAAGAGAGGGAACTTGGTGCCACATCATACTCAAGCGAATCTGATGAAGAAGAGACGATGGGGGCTATGGATGTACTATTTGACACCTCTCCGGTGCTGCTTCAGATTCTCATTTTACCTGTTTTCGGAGCCCTTGACGCTTTGCTCATCTCTAGCTGCTGCTGAGGAGATCCATTCCCCAGGCATGCTGTCAGACGCAAACATTGACCAATGGAAGGTGGAGGAAGCAGACAGAAAAGTCCCTTTCCGTTTCCCCCCCTTTTTTTTTTTTAAAAAAGTCTTGTATCCTTTTTTTTTTTTTAAGATTTTATTTATTTATTCATGAGAGACAGAGGAGGAGAGAGAGAGAGAGAAGCAGAGGGAGAAGCAGGCTCCCAAGGAGCAGGGAGCCCAATGCGGGACTCGATCCCAGGACCCTGGGATCACGACCTGAGCCGAAGGCAGACGCTTAACCATCTGAGCCACCCAGGCGCCCTCCGTTTCCCCTTTTATGTCTATTTTGGAGCATGGTGTTTTCTTTACAGCCTATCTGCTGATGTTGCAAGTAACAGGGAAAGTTTATGTCTCTCCATGAAGCAAGGACCTCTGGTTAATGCTCGCGCCTTTATTTCTCACTCTTCTTGCCCTATATTCTTTTTTGCTGTTCTGGCATTTCTCAATAAAGTGTCAGTACTCAAGGGGGAAAAAAAAACCCTGAAAAATGTATTCTGCATCGTCTATTACTGAAATAGAACAAAAGTAGACTAAATTATTGTACTTTAGTCAGATTACTTTGGGACTTCTTTTTTAAAAAACAGGAATAAGAGGTATTCCATTTGGCCAATAGCCAAACCTGCATCACTAAGAATCTTCACTCTGAAATGAAGCGGTTAGACTTGACGATCTCTCAGTCTCTTCCAGCATCCATCTTTATATTAAAATGTGGTCAAACTTGAAGATTTGGGACTCTTAACAACTGTTTTCAGAACTAGAATTCAAAGAACGCTTAAAAAATTGTATTTTGTATTCTCAACGTAGTATCTCCTCGTAAAATTACGGGAAATCTTAAGGGAAATGATACTATTTATATGGTTCAAATTAGGAAAAGCAAAGGAATTTACAACCCTGTCTCTTGTAAAACAAGTTCTGCCAAGATAGTTGATAAAATGTGAAGTTAGGAAGTTAATTGCTGAAAATGCAGGCATATTTGGATTTTGGTTGTATAGTTAAAATTCTGTGTGAATATACAGGAAAATATTCTCCTTAAGAGGGAAGAGCCAGAAATAGGAATTTTGTGAGACCTTCTTGGCTCATGGAAATAAAAGGGTCTCTATCTTCAGAATAAGACAATATTTTTGAGACTAGGTAAACTCCATGTCACCATACCTTGACTGACTTCTGATTCTCTCTTTTTTTTTTTTATTCCCTTATGGCAGAAAACCACACAGTAATTATCAAATTAATATTTCTAACTTTCCAAAACCACCTAGTTTTGTTTCCCATGTTGCCATAAAACCACGTTTTCCTGTTTGGACCCAAACTGCCATACGATATTTACTATTTAATTTTTATGAATTAGCAACATAAAATAAAATGTGATAAACTTAGTAGCCTTTCTTCTATCCACAGAAATCCTGGATTAAATATAAAAGGAATAATTTTTTAGGGGCGCCTGGGTGGGCTTAGTCAGTTAAGCATCCGCCTTCGGCTCAGGTCATGATCCCAGGGTCCTGGGACTGAGCCCCACATCAGGCTCCTTGCTCAGCGGGGAGTCTGCTTCTCCCCTGCCTGCCGTTATCCCTGCTTGTGCTTGCTCTCTGGCTCTCTCTCTTGCTCTCTCTGTGTCAAATAAATAAATAAAACCTTTTTAAAAAATAAAAATTTTTAAAAAGGAATAATTTTTTAAATATAGCAGAAAACAATTTTAAAAAAGAAAAGAGAATTTGTCAAAGCTCAAAACCCAGGGTAGATTTGCAGTCTGAGAGAAGTAGGTCCAGAAATAGGACATAATGACTGGATGTCTGGGTTATCCTGTGATAAGTGGCATAAGAACTTTTCCGTGGGCCCAGGCAAAAATCAGACTCTAGAACTGAGACATTTGCACAACATAGGAAGCCTAGCACTCCCCTCCCTCAAGGGAAGGGAATGAAAAGGAATCCCTGTGCCTTCAAGATAGGAGTAGGAAGTTTTTCTTTTTTTTTCATTTTTTATTGTTATGTTAATCACAATACATTACATCATTAGTTTTTGATGTAGCGTTCCATGATTCATTGTTTGTGCATAACACCCAGTGCTCCATGCAGAACGTGCCCTCTTTAATACCCATCACCAGGCTAACCCATCCCTCCACTCCCCTCCCCTCTAGAACCCTCAGTTTGTTTTTCAGAGTCCATTGTCTCTCATGGTTCATCTCCCCCTCCGATTTCCCCCCCTTCATTCTTCCCCTCCTGCTATCTTCTTCTTCTTTTTTTTTTTCTTAACATATATTGCATTATTTGTTTCAAGCAGAACATATATGAAGTACCCGGAAAAACTAAAATAGAAGAACAATTTTAAAGCGTAAAAATTACTTAGAACCATTAGCAACATAGGAAGAAGAGAAGTCATAATGAAAGAACCAGAACTGTGGGCGCCTGGGTGGCTCAGCTGGTTAAGTGACTGCCTTCAGCTCAGGTCATGATCCTGGGAGTCCCGGGATCGAGCCCCACATCGGGCTCCCTGCTCGGCGGGGAGTCTGCTTCGCCCTTTGACCCTACCCCCTCTCATGTGCTCTCTCTCTCTTATTCTCTTTCCCTCAAATAAATAAAATCTTTTTTTTTTTTAAAAAAAGAAAAAACCAGAACTATGAACAAAAGAACAGGTAGCTCTGATAAAAATAAAATT